>NW_015090828.1:11009990-11128364 GCF_001431845.1 Calidris pugnax | reverse complement strand
TTTCCCAAATTGTTGCGTAGACTAGGCTAGAGGGACATGAAAATAAGAAGTTATGATTGACAAATTTTTTCTAAACTTTTTGAAAAAACGGACAAGTTACCAGAGTAACATGGAAAGCTTCGTAGCAAGGACACCAAAGTAACAGACTATATTGTCTTGATGAGAGCATTCAAACTGAGAGACAGCGTAAGTGGCTTTCCAGAAAAATAAACCAACAAAAGACACACTGTGGGTGAAATGAATTAACATAATCTTTTAAATCCTTGGAACATATTAAGGACACCTAGAAGCTGACAAAAAGGAAGTTAAAAATGAAAATAAAGTTGCAACACAAGCAGACAAGCATTTATCTCCCAAATGGAACAAAAATACAATGCCTTTCAACTCAGGAGGAAAAGTAGTAAATAAATTTTCCACAATTAGCAGCAAATTCCACCAAAGTGGCATTCATACAGCATAAACATTTAACTTCCATACAAAGTTGTACAAGGAGGAGAATTAACCTAATTCTTCTAACATCTGAGACCACTAAGAAAATTCCTTAGACCTGCATCTGCTTGACAGTAGGAAAATGTCAGCACAAGGGCTTGGCATATTTACTAAGAGAATAATAGCAACTGGTAAAAAAAGCCAGGGCAAAACAAGGCTTGATTCTTAAGTCAGAACGTTAGATCTTCCCACTGGGGAAACGCACTGCTTCACAAATACATCTATAAAAGCCCTGGAATTCTCTAGATGGAATTAGACTAAGTTGTATGTGCATGGAGAGAACAGTTCAATTAACCATTCAGCACGACAGAGCACGCGTGACCGCAGTTTTGGTGTAAATGGTGTAAACTCTTTGGGGTTCCAGCTGCTGTGGGTGCAGTGTGTGCCTTTACACAGTTGTCACCCACAAGAAGGGCTGAGAAGCCCTCTGGTCCATTCCAAGGGAGGCAGAGGCTGGGCTGAGGAGGAAATTAAATAAGAAACCCTTATCTTGCTTTGAGATGACTTCCAAGTTATAGCTTAACGAACAGACAAGAAAAAGTGACATCCAGTATAGCAAAAGATAACCAGCATGAACAAATAAATCAAGAACGAGCACCAGTAATACCAGAGTCGCTTTGGAGAGCAAAAGAATACAATAAGGAATCAGTCCATCAATCTACACATCTCAGCACTGATGTATAAAGTAAGTTCTTGCAAAAAAAATGGCATTCATTAGTGAGAGTGGTAGAGTAGTGAGGAGTAGTAAAGGCTGAGGGAAATGGGTGTTCAAAGTAAACTACTGCCTTCATGATTATTTTTTTTTAACTGAAAGAAGTATTTCCAAGACATGAAACAATGTAAAACACTATATTAAATGACTTTAACATGTCTCAGGAAGAAGGAAACCTAAACCCTCACTAGAAATGCTACTGTAAGTGGAGAGATGCACAGCAAGTCACTTTCTGCCACAACCTCTGTAAAACAAAACAAGCTTTTCAGCTGTGTAAAGATTGTGCCCAAGCCACGGGGAACGAGGTGAAGTGTTGTAGTGAAAGATCAGTTCTTTTGTGCAGTTATACTAATAACAATTTAAACTGTGCCTCGCTGCCCAGACAACGCTGCTTTGACAGAACCAAGCACTGAATTTATTAGAGGCTTAGTAAAATTCCAGACAAAACCGAAGTGACAACATGTACGTGATGGTCAGAAGACTTGGCTCACTGCTGAGTGCTGGGGAATGATGAAACTACAGGCAACTTGAGATGGCATATTTTGATCATGAAATGAAAAAAAGTCCAAAAAACCCCAGAAACTAACACGCCTTGGATAGTATCATCTGACACCAATGTTGTAAACTAAAAAAGAGTTAAAAGACCAAGACTAGTATTTCAGAGCAATTTGACTTGTCTATCAAATATGTTGTTAGGATCCTAGCAAGGCAGTGACCTTCAGAGGAGATGAATTGAAAGGCTAAAAAAAAAATTGGTATTACCTCAGAACTTTATTTCTTTCCTACAGTTTCATAACACATCAGAAAGTGAATAACAAAGGACTACTGAAGAAAAGATCTGATGAAGTAATAAATGGTGAAGATGTATGAGGACGCTTGGGTCAGCAAGATGCTTTACTGGTGACCAAAGAAATTTTGATCTATGATGGTTCCATGAAGTTTAGTAAATGACCAGTGATCTCATCCAGGCATTACTTTATCCCACTTCTAGCTATGGGTGGAAAAGGAAAACCTACTCATATATATACCCAAATCCTGAAGGTCTCCAACAATAACGAAATCATTCCACATTAATCATTCCACATTGCTTTTCAGAATGGGTTGTTTTCATGCTGAATTTTATGTCCCTCCCCACAACACACACTTTTTCATGTGTTAAGCTACTTGGAAATAGTTACACAGGCTTTCCTTCTGATGAACAAAACCCACCTCCACCCAGTATGCTCAAATTCCCAAATAAAAACAGGCCACTTGTAAAGAAGTGAACCCAGGAAGTTTCTGCTGATTACAAGGAATGGAAACAGGTGATTAAAATAGAGATTGCCATAGGGCCTCTACCTTGCACATTAATAAGTTTGTACATAGGATAACATAAAGGATGCATAATGGCATCGCTTTCTTTGTTCTCTCTCTTGTGCCTGCTCTCTTTCCTCACCTTTACTTGACTTTTATGACACTTTTAAAAATCTAAAGTAGTAAGTTACCCATTCCCCTTCTGCCAGTGTTCAGTGCTGGTTTGGTGCTAGCCAGCAATAACATTATTTGCTTGTCAATAACACTTTTCATACTGCAGACCTAACTGTGTGGCCCAAAGCTGCCAGGTACTGAAAGCAGTAAGAGTTAAGATATGCTATGGACACAAAATACAGACAGCAAACCCAGGTCCCACTAACTTTGTATTTCTTAAATCCTGGATTTACAGGAAGGGTAAAGTGCTTGAAAAATGGAAGGGCCGAGACACGACTGAGTGCCCTGACCCTGTCAATGAGGGGGAAGGGGTTCCTTGCCTGGCTTTGCAGGAGTCACTTAAGGCTTAACCTGCCCTGTTAAATGTAGCTCTGAAAAAACCTCTCAGGTATTAACCTTATACACAGCACATCACTTCCCATCTTCTCTGCCTGTGAAGATGCTGGAGATGGAAGAGAGCAATCTATCTAAATATTTCCACAAAGGGTAAGGGGCAAAGTCCAGGGACAGTCAGTCGGTTGCTGATAATAAATAAAGTTCTTGTAAACTCTACAGAAAGTATCTTTCCAAAACTAGAATTGAACCAATGATAACCAGTGCAGGGACGCAGTGCTAATGGGAATATTCACGGGAGGGTTTGGACATTCTTACTGGAGAACATCAGAACAACGTGACTCTCTTACTGGAGAACAATGGGAGGGTTCATTATAGTAAATTTAAACCTAAAAAGATAGCAGACCTCATTTTCAGGCCCATGATGTAGGTTTCAGCAGTTCGGAACCTTGACATCAAACCTAACTAGTCACAAACGAAAAACAGCTGCTATTGCTCTTAAGAAAGTACATCATCATTTATCAGATATTGACATCTCCACTCCTCTCCTCGATTTTTTTTTTTAAATCTTACCTTTTTAAGACTGCATCAAACAAAAAGCATTAACAGCACCCGGCAGGTCGACAAAACACAACATTATTTTTCTAAAGAACACAAGATTACAAATCTATTATAAAATAACCAGAATTCACTAATGCTGAATTCATTAATTCACTATGCTTATTCCAGGATTGTTTTCAAGCAGAAAAGAACACATGACTTGCCAAAATTTTTTAAAACAACTTAATTAATATTTAATTGTCTACATAAAAGAAAATAAAAGTCTTAGTTGACTGGAGATCCTCAGAGACACTTACATGCTGGAATCATCACGTAATTATAGATGCTTGAGGATTTGATGGTTTGATGTAATTTCCCAGGTCAAATGCTAAGACTAGAGGATCTTTTTTCCCCTCCTCAGCTGCCTAATCTATTGTACAGCCATGGCACACTGCTATTATCCTGCATAGCCAAAACAAAACAAAGCCTAAGCCGCCTCTCTTTTACACATTGCACTCTACTAAGCTCTATACTTCCACTGGGCTTCCCACAATCTGTTCAAAAGAAGCAGAGATAATACTGTCCCAGAACGCAACAAACTATTTCTCAGTTTTGAAGGCTGATGTTTGCAGCAGTAAATCTCAAAATACCTGGACTGGGGGGAATTTTTACCAGTTCGGCCACGTTTGCTTCCTCCGCTTCCGAGGAGGGATCTTCCTAAGAGCAACATCTTCCACACGTCCTTCTCCAAAGCAGAATTTCCCCACACACCACCACTGCCATGGCCCAACAAACCTGCTGGCTGTCAGTCAGACACACAAACCTACGCACAAGTACAACAGTCTCTGTGACTCAGTTTCCCAGAACGCACACTTCAATCATTTCTGTAAGAAACTACTGCTGAAATACTACGATGAGCAAAGGATCCCCAACAGATGTTGACTTGGCTCCAAAAATAAAGATAATTCTGCTTCAAAGCTTGTGTTGGGCACAGTGCAGCAACTGTGGAAATAGGAACAGTTGCTGAATTTTAACCCCCAGATTAATTATCCAAACAAAATTTAATGAATACATGATGAAGACAATATAATGCAATAATTATTATTCTTTCCTCCTCCTTTTTCTGCAGTCACACTAGGGATATTCAACAGCAATGGCATTAACCAACTTGAAAGAACAGTGTTGAAGAGAATAACCTAATAAACAAAAAAACGCAATGAATATGATAATGGTTGAGCAAATTGGCATGTTTTCCTGTAGAATTTAAACCCTAATTTTGTCAGACACCTTAATATTACAAAAGCCATATAAGCATATGCAAGTCCCCTAGGTTTACATGAAGATAAAGTTCAATTTCCAAAACCAAACTAAAACCCTTTCATTTTCCAGTCCAAGTATTTTCTCCTTTCCTTGAACATTCCAGAGAGCCTTAAGTCCAATGGCACATTGAAGTGTTATGAAGAAAGAAGGTACCGAACATAGGTACCTATAGGAATCTCTCTAGTCTGACTTGAAAGACTTTCATCTACCTGGACTTGTGCAAAGTGTTTGACACTGTCCCACATGACATCCTGGTCTCAAAATTGGAAACGAATGGATTTGATGGATAGACCACTCGGTGGATAAGGAGCTGGCTGGATGGCTGCACCCAAAGGGTTGTGGTCAATGGCTCAGTGTCCAATTGGTGGCCAGTGATGAGTGGTGTTCTTCAGGGGTCCGTACTGGGACCTATGCCATTCAACATTGTTGGAGACATTGACAGTGGGAGAAGGAGAAGGACTTGGGGGTGTTGGTGGATGAGAAGATCAACATGAGCCAGCAATGTGCATTGGCAGCCCAGAAAGCCAACCCCATCCTGGGCTGCATCAAGAGAAGCATGGCCAGCAGGTCACGGGAGGGGATTCTACCCCTCTACTCTGCTCTGGTGAGACCCCACCTGGAGCTCTGTGTCCAGCTCTGGAGTCCTCAGCACAGGAAGGACATGGACCTGTTGGAACAGCTCCAGCAGAGGGCCACAAAGATGATCAGAGGGATGGAGCATCTCTGCTGTGAGGACAGGCTGAGAGAGTTGGGGTTGTTCAGCCTGGAGAAGAGAAGGCTCCAGGGAGACCTTAGAGCCCCTTCCAATATCTGAAGGGGCTACAGCAGAGATGGAGAGGGACTCTTTGTCAGGAAGTGCAGTGACAGGACAAAAGGTAAGAGTTTTAAATTGGAAGAGGGGAGATTTAGATTAGATACTACAAAGAAATTCTTTGCTGTGAGGGTGGTGAGAGCCTGGCCCAGGTTGCCCAGAGAAGCTGTGGCTGCCCCATCCCTGGAGGGGTTCAAGGCCAGGCTGGATGGGGCTTGGAGCAACCTGGTCTGGTGGGAGGTGTCCCTGCCCAGGGCAGGGGGTTGGAAATCAATTATCTTGAAGGTCCCTTCTGGCCCAAACAATTCAATGATTCTATGAAAGAAAAAACATTTACTGAACAGCTAAAAGTTATGACAAGTTCCGCAATTAAAGCTACCATGTATCTTTGAACTGTGCTTTCATCATTTTTGATAAGTTTTCTTTAGAAGCTACAGCCATTATACTTGGCTTAATATATTTTAGAAACAGAAAAAAGCCTCATCACTTTTTCAACGGTGTTTTCTAATTCAATTATCAATTGTCATTATTCATTTGGCATCCTGGGGGGCATCAGGTAGAGTGTGACCAGCAGGTGGAGGGAGGTCATCCTGCCCCTCTGCTCTGCCCTGGGGAGGCCCCAGCTGGAGCACTGGGTCCAGTTCTGGGCTCCCCAGTTCCAGAAGGACAGGGAACTGCTGGAGAGGGGACAGCAGAGGGTACAAAGATGAGGGGCCTGGAGCATCTCTCTTATGAGGAGAGGCTGAGGGACTTGGGTCTTTTTAGTCTGGAGAAGAGAAGGCTGAGGGAGGATCTGATCAACACCTCTAAATGCTTAAAGGGTGGGTGTCAAGAGGATGGGGCTGGTCTTTTTTCAGTGGTGCCCAGGGACAGGATTAGAGGAAATGGGCCCAAACCTGAACATAAGAAGTTCCATCTAAACATGAGGAGGAACTTCTCCACTTGGAGGCTGGCAGAGCCCTGGAAGAGGCTGCCCAGAGAGGTGGTGGTGGAGTCTCCTTCTCTGGAGACATTCAAACCCACCTGGACACGTTCCTGTGGGACCTGCTCTGGGTGGACCTGCTTTGGCAGGGGGTTGGACTAGATGATCTCCAGAGGTCCCTTCCAGCCCCATGTCATTCTGGGATTGTTTTCCTGCCCCGAGCAGGGGGGTGGAACTGAATGATCTTTAAGGTCCCTTCCAGCCCCAACCATTCTACGGTTCTATGATCTGCATTGGCAGAAACTCCAATGAGGAACTCCTGTTAGTGAGGACCACACAATCTCCCTCTCCTCTTCAGATAGGAAACTTTTCTGGAAACCTTGGGATCTTTATAGGACCAAAATCTGCCTTCAACACAACCTGTAGATTACCTGCATGCAGTGTACCATTTATAGGACAGATAGTGATATGTCTTCAGTGTCCTTCAGGGGAAAAGGAATACAAGGATTCTTATTTTGTGAACAGTTTCCACTGAAATTCCCATTATAAATGAACGTTGCTGTTGGGTTTTGGGGTTTTTTTTTTGTTCTAGTTCAGCAAAAAAGTACTTTTTTACTTAGCAAGAAAATTAAGCTTTAGTAAACTACATATAGAGCATAGCTGCCTTTAATGGAATCCATAAATTAAAAGGAAGGAAGCTGCCATTCCAAGATTAGCCACAGTAATGAGGGCCACGCACAACAGCCGCGTGGACCAAGCCCGAGAAACACCCATTACTGTAATTAGGAAGAATAAGTTTTGCAAGCTTACTATATTTTTTTCCACCAAAGCACCAGTTCATTTGTTCAAGTTTAATAGTATATTATACCTTTAATTAGAACAGTCTTTCCCGTACCACTTCAACTTTGTAAAATTATCTCATCTGGTGGGTGACTGAAATATTTAGTCACAGAGAAAACAACAGCTGAATGAGATATGGGAGTTTATCGCTGTGTAAATGAGTTCATGAAAGCCTCCAGAGCTCCCTGCAGAATGACTTGGCCTTCTTGGAAAGCAAGCTGGAGTACAGGCAGTGACTCCACGTAAGACAAGAGCTCACAATTATAAAAATGTTCTGCTTTTGCTATTGCTAAGAGTCACAGGAATTCATTTCTCAGCTTACAGAAACCTCAGCAAAAGGAATTTATGCAGCGAGCTATAGAACAGATCTGAATTTGTGGGATATCCCAAAGAGAGAGTGCTCATAGCTAGGCCCTTCTAATCATGCTTTAGATTGAGAATATCCTTATAACATCTCATTTCCTTCACTGCAGGCAGTGCTGCTTCTGCTACTCAACAAGAATGGAGGAACATCTCCTGAAGCCACCAAGAGTTTTCCAGGCAAAGCAGCTGTGTCTCTTCTCCCTGTCTGAACGGGTGTTTTTTTCCCCCCTCCATCAAGATGATATGCCTCCATCACATGATTATTTACACTCATAAGAAAATGAACACAAACCTTCATTGTGAAACTTCCTTCACCTTAAGGAATCCCTGTCATCTTTTCACAGGTCAAGAAGAAATTGTCCCCAACTGGAACAAACCCTCTGCAGGGAAAATTACTCATTACCTGACAGTAGCCCTCAAATGCCTTTTTTTTTTCCCCTGCATGTGATAACTTTCCTCCTAGGACAACATTCCAAGGAAAAGCAGAGAGGTATAGAGAAATAAAGCACAGAAGCAATACGGAGAAGGAAGAATTGATAGGAAAAAAAATTACAGCAGACAAAAAGGCACAAATATATGCCTTCAAATTCCAGGCTACACACTGTCACTGGACAGGAGCTCATTACTGCTTCTTTGATGCTCAGCTCAGGCTCTCTGTCTCATGAATGTAGGTCTTTTTGTGTTCATTTTTGCAAGCACACCAATGTAACAGACCCCATTGCCCTGCTGAAAGCAATCAGAGATACCAAGTGCCTTGGCAGAACAACACAACAACAAATGCTGGGTGACAGAAATAAATTAGTATAGTCTTGAAATATTTGGAATAAGTTAAGGACTGCAAGGAGAAAACTAAGGGGAATCTAGTTGCTGTCTTCAGCTACCCAGAGAAGAAAACATAATTGGACTCTTCTCATAAGGGGGGAACAGACAAATTGTAGGAAGGGAAATTGTGGTTTGAGCATAAGGGGAAAAAACCCCAACCAGTCCCCAGTAAGGGCACTGGGACTAGTTTGTCCAGGGGCATCGTGGTGTATCTAACCCTGGAAATATTCAAAACTCAGCTGGACGAAGCCTAGAACAACCTAGCCTACACTGAAAATTAGCCATGCTCTAAGCATGAGACTGAACCCACGACCTTCAGAGATCACTTAAATCTTAAACTTTGTGGCCTGACTGGGATGCTTTGTACCCCCGATGGAGGGCTAGCCGCAGTGTTTCCTATGTGCTGCACACAAGTTGCATTAGAGGGAACAAACTCCTATTGTCAGAACCAACTGGTGGTCCCTCCTGAATCAACGTGAGGTTGATACATCTCTCTCTCTACTCCTCCCTCTTTCTTGCTGTCCCCCTCATCCATAATAGGGAAATGAGTTTGCTTCTCAACACCTTGATGTCTTTTCTGTTCTGGGCAGGGGGAAAATGTCATTCCAATGGATTATTTTAATTCTTTGTCTCTCTAGCAGGAAGAAATGTTATTGCAATAAATACTAGTACATGGGTTCATTAGTCAAAATGCACAAGGCCATTGAATGAAGTAAATGAATGACTGGGGAATGGAAACTATATATTCTGCTGTTTTGCTGCTTGCAAACGAGTCAGCAAAGACGACCAATTATTTCTATGTGAAATCAATGACAAAATCTTTACAGGCAGCCAAAATTTTTAAAAAGAATATGAGACACAAACACGAATAAAGGATACGAGAGATCCTGAAAATACAACTGATCCAAGTCTCAGTTATGCTAAGGAGTTTTTGACTGCCAAATGAACTGACAATTAGAGTCTGAGTCATTAACTGTCTACTGTTACGTAAGAGGTGCCCAGTTCTAGCCCATGTGTTTCTCCACACTGGCTGCCATCATCTTCACTTCCACCCTCACCATCCACAGCTGCTGTTCAAAGTGCTGTAGCAATTTCAGTGGAAGTCCAGCCCTTTGAACGCCCATTAAAAAAAATAACTATTTCAGCAAGCCCCCAGAATTTTCCAGAAGTACTAAGTTGTCACTGAAATAAGATGCCATGTAACCATTTAGTTATCAGGAAAAACCTGAATGATATTTTAAGGGACAAAACAAGGCCATCTTACTGATTCAGTGGCATCTTTCCTTCTCCCTCACTTTCTCACTTGATGTTAAGTGTTTCCTGAAAAAGATATAGGTCCTATGAGGCTATAACAAAAAATCATCAACGATTTTGCAATGCATAATCCAAAAGTGGTTACCGTCAGTTTGTCCTGAAGAAAAGACGACAGTAAAAGAAGGAATCTCTCCTTCTAGGCATATTACACAAAAAACATTAAAGCAGAAAACTGAAACATCAGAGAGGAAAAGCATGTTTTTCTTCTACACTACCCATAATTAATCTGAGAAGCTCACTGACCTGAAGGATCAGTAAGGTCAACAGTTTAGTAAGACTTAAAATGAGGATTAGCCATTTATATAGGCACTAAGAATTTCCCCAGTTACTTCTGATAACATTAAACGTTTATAAAGTATATTAATCCTTATGTTTCAGGTATGACACAACTGGTTGCCACCAAGGGTTAAGAAGGAACATGATCACCCTGAGCACAAGGAATACCGGGCTAGATGGCCCAACTTTTTCTGCTAATTCCAGTGCTCCAACAGGCTACATTTCTGCTCTCACTGAAGTTTGTTTCCTCTTTGGGAACTGTACCTTGGTGTTGCACAGGGGGGCTTGTCAATGCCACTGACATTGCAAGTTATACTAATGGCAGTCAAATGGAAAAAGGCACATGCTAATTTCCCAAATTGTTGCGTAGACTAGGCTACAGGGAGGTGAAAGTAAGAAGTTATGATTGACAAATTATTTCTAAAATTTTTTTAAAAATGGACAAGTTACCAAAGTAACATGGAAACCTTTGTAGCAAGGACACCAAAGTAACAGACTATGTTGTCTTGATGAGAGCATTCAAACTGAGAGACAGCATAAGTGGCTTTCCAGAAAAACAAACCAACAAAAGACACACTGTGGGTGAAATGAATTAACATAATCTTTTAAATCCTTGGAACATATTAAGGACACCTAGAAGCTGACAAAAAGGAAGTTAAAAATGAAAATAAAGTTGCAACACAAGCAGACAAGCATTTATCTCCCAAATGGAACAAAAATACAATGCCTTTCAACTCAGGAGGAAAAGTAGTAAATAAATTTTCCACAATTAGCAGCAAATTCCACCAAAGTGGCATTCATACAGCATAAACATTTAACTTCCATACAAAGTTGTACAAGGAGGAGAATTAACCTAATTCTTCTAACATCTGAGACCACTAAGAAAATTCCTTAGACCTGCATCTGCTTGACAGTAGGAAAATGTCAGCACAAGGGCTTGGCATATTTACTAAGAGAATAATAGCAACTGGTAAAAAAAGCCAGGGCAAAACAAGGCTTGATTCTTAAGTCAGAACGTTAGATCTTCCCACTGGGGAAACGCACTGCTTCACAAATACATCTATAAAAGCCCTGGAATTCTCTAGATGGAATTAGACTAAGTTGTATGTGCATGGAGAGAACAGTTCCATTAACCATTCAGCACGACAGAGCACGCGTGACCGCAGTTTTGGTGTAAATGGTGTAAACTCTTTGGGGTTCCAGCTGCTGTGGGTGCAGTGTGTGCCTTTACACAGTTGTCACCCACAAGAAGGGCTGAGAAGCCCTCTGGTCCATTCCAAGGGAGGCAGAGGCTGGGCTGAGGAGGAAATTAAATAAGAAACCCTTATCTTGCTTTGAGATGACTTCCAAGTTATAGCTTAACGAACAGACAAGAAAAAGTGACATCCAGTATAGCAAAAGATAACCAGCATGAACAAATAAATCAAGAACGAGCACCAGTAATACCAGAGTCGCTTTGGAGAGCAAAAGAATACAATAAGGAATCAGTCCATCAATCTACACATCTCAGCACTGATGTATAAAGTAAGTTCTTGCAAAAAAAATGGCATTCATTAGTGAGAGTGGTAGAGTAGTGAGGAGTAGTAAAGGCTGAGGGAAATGGGTCTTTTAAGTCTGGAGAAGACTGAGGGGGGATCTGATCAACGCCTATAAATACTTATAGGATGGGTGTCAGGAGGATGGGGCCAGTCTTTTTTCAGGGGTGCCCAGGGACAGGACAAGAGGAAACGGGCACAAACTTGAACATAAGAAGTTCCATCTAAACATGAGGAGGAATTTCCTTGCTGTGAGGGTGGCAGAGCCCTGGAAGAGGCTGCCCAGGGAGGTGGTGGAGTCTCCGTCTCTGGAGATATTCCAAACCCACCTGGAGACGTTCCTGTGGGACCTGCTCTGGGTGGACCTGCTCTGGCAGGGGGTTGGACTGGATGATTTCCAGAGGTCCCTTCCAACCCCATGTCATTCTGGGATTCTGTTGAAAAATTTGCTAACTTATACAAGAATTCATCATGAAAAATTTCCTTACAGTATGATTATATCATTTAAGTGGCCTGGGTCAAAGCCCCACTGAGTTTGTCAGCCCATGGCTTTGGACAGAAGAAGCCCACTCTGTGTGCAGACCCTGTACTGAAACAGGGGAGATGCATCGGTCAGCCCATGGCTTTGGACAGAAGAAGCCTACTCTGTGTGCAGACCCCTGTACTGAAACAGGGGAGATGCGTAGTAAATCCACTGTGATTATTTACAGAGAAGTTGAGTAAGTATCTGATAAAAGCCCTTAGCATTTTGCTACAAATTCACTTTATGTTAGTTATACCTGCTGCCTGAGGCTCAACACCAGCTGCTGGCTGATGGCCAGTGACCAGCAGTGTGGAGGAAAAGGACGGATCCTGGCAAGAAGCCAATGCTGCTTAGGTCAGCAACGGGAGAAAATGAGGGACTTGGAGATTATATTCCATTACTCCCTCCCAACAGCTCCCTAAAGTTTGAAGGTGTCTTTCCCCAATCACTACAACTAATTCTTCTTGCCCTTTTATAGTAACGGTCAGGTTAAATTTCAACTCCTGGATCCCATAAAAGCACTTAAAGCTCTAGAGAGCCCAGGGAACCACAGAATTAACTTCAGAGGAGCTGGTGCTTTCAAGGCCTGAGTGAGGGTACACTCCAGCTTGGGCTTTAGCAGTTAGGACAGGAAGACTGTGCAGATTTGAACCCAAAAATTGAGCCAGGCTGCAAGTGCATTACAAATATACCCTTTTAAATGGTCAAATTGTAAAACTCCATCTGCATAGTATTGATACCTGAACATGTGCAAAAGATGGAAATCTACTGGAAGCAATCAAAAAAGTCTATAGATTATTTAAGAGGAATTTCTGGAAATAGGTGTAAAACTGAATTTTATCATTGACTCCAAGACCTACGCCAATCCCTTACCTGCAAGTTTGCTTAGAAAGGCAAATGAGAATATTGGCATGTATGTTAAACATCAAAACAGTTTAAAACAAAATTAAAAAAATTCATGTATCATAGGCCTGGTGCTTTCTTTCTGCAAATTGCTACATGGATTAAACCTTCCATTGAAATAACATCCTAAAGTTAACAAAAATGTTCAGAAATAAGTTACATAGAACTTTTCGATGCTGTTCACAGATCTTGTCTCCAAATGCAGCTGGTATCAAAAGATACAGGAAATCATGCAGTTTGGAAGTGACCTGCTTCCTAAAGATGTTTCTTCTTAAGCTCCAGTAATTAGAGGTTGGTTAATCTTCAGAAACATGAAATACTTTTCATCTTGCAACCCAGTACTTAGTCAGGTTAAAAATTCATGATGTATTTCTATTCCTTTAGTTCTTTTTCTCAGAACAAAGGGATTTCATCTGATAATAAGTCGTATCAAAAAACCCTGGGATAATCTCCAGTATAATACAGGGTACACAGGTGAACTGGCGGTAAGTGATAAAGAGGCCTGGGCTTCATCTCATCTAATTTTAAATTAACTGAGTACAGGGGGCTACATTTGAATGAACTTTATAGTCAGTGGATACAGATGATACAGATACTTCTGGTTTTGTTTGTTTGTTGAAAAAAAAACCCCAAAAATCCATGTCAATGTTGTAAGATGACTCATACTCTACAGCCTGGCATTTTTGCACAAATCAACAAGAGCTGCAGAATGTGGGAGTAAATCCCTATCATTTAATCTCATCTAATTTTAAATTAACTGAGTACAGGGGGCTACATTTGAATGAACTTTATAGTCAGTGGATACAGATGATACAGATACTTCTGGTTTTGTTTGTTTGTTGAAAAAAACCCCCAAAAAATCCATGTCAATGTTGTAAGATGACTCATACTCTACAGCCTGGCATTTTTGCACAAATCAACAAGAGCTGCAGAATGTGGGAGTAAGTCAGTTATAACCTGTACCTTTAAATAGGAATAACATGAAAGTAGAAAAGACTGGTATAAATACTGTAGACACTGCATCACTCCGCCTTCTGCTTAATTCAGAATTTATCCTCATTCACTGTCTTGTTAAACTGGCGACACTAAAACAAAACCTCCCAAACAGTGACTTTGGAAAGTTACACAAATTTCCTTCACTACAGTCACTGACTAAGAAATGTTATCTTTACAAAGCAGGAGGCCTTTTATCAACTATACGATCGGTTATAGGTTAATTACGAAGTAACTGAAAATGAAATCCTTTAAATTTCTTCGCATAAAAGACGCTTTCCCTTTTTGCTCAGCAAAGATTTATGAACTATTGCATGAAAAATCATTATTATAGTAATTAGGAATCCTCGATGGATTAAAATCTCTGGAAGTCTCTGTAATCCTTCTAAGAGCTAAACATGTTTTCATTGTGTTGCATTAGTATTCCAACACTGAGGCATGAAAAGAAACCTTTAATCTCCTCATGCCCAAGGGATCCATCATTGTATACTGATACTTAGAATGGTCTCAACTTGTCTAAGCATTTTAAGACTTATTAGCAAATAAAATAATCTGATCCTTAACCTTCTTCATTGGTATTTGCAGTCAGAACTAGCAGGATAAATCCATGTACATCCTCCATCGAAAAATATGCAGGAATATTGCCTTTTACATGTCCCTAGACACAGGAATACTGAACTTGTGTTTAGGGTCCCCAGAATCACTGTGTGGGTCCCCTCACAATACATATTTCCCATTCTCTGCTCCACCTGGGGGGAAGCCTCTGCAGCCATTCATCCAGCTCAATTTTTCCACCGTATGACTAGAGGGAGAGTCTGCTAACACAAGCCTGGGTTTGCTCTGATAACTGAAAGCATCTTTTCAAATTTATTACGTTGTCATATTCTGTATCACAATGCTTCACACACAGAGATGGTGACAGCTTTGCTTACACTCACCAGTATCTGAGCTTATTCCCCCCAGGACCACTCCCTGGGACAGCTGGGGGTTCCTTTTCCCAAAGATGCTATCTACAGAGAAGACTTAATTTTGCCTCAACTTAAATTTTAGAAAACCCACCCAGACATGGGCCATCAAAAGGAACCATGTAGATGAAGGCAGTACTTAATTCCTGATGTAGAAGCCTAACAGCACGATCCAACAGCAAAATGCTATCAATCTCAGTGAAAGCCTGCCCATGGACAGTGCAGTCAGTGATTCCCTGGTTCTCTGCACGTCGTACCCTGGGGGAAGGAGGTTTGCAGACACATCTGCCCCCTTCAGACTATTCAACATTTCACCTGGAGTTATGAGCTCATCATAAAACCCCTGGGACAGGGTGTAATGCGGAGAGAATTAGGTGCATGTCACAATGTACATTAGATGAAGAATGAAAAAGCAGGGGAAATTTGGCTCCCACCTGGAAACGTTGATTATAGTGTCACACCTAATAATCATCCTTGTTATTGAGCAACTATCAAAATAAGCAGCTTCCCTAGCATTTCTGTGTCAGGTCATTTCCAAGTGTCACTGTATGAAACTAGGAGGGAGGGAGGGAGGGAGGGAGGGGAGAATATTAAAAAAAAAAAAAAAAATCACTCTTCTGACAATTTAAGTCCTTTCCAAAATCTTTTAAGCGTCTAAAGAAGAGGGGGGGGGGGGGGGGGGGAAAAAAATAAAAAAAAAAAAAAAAAAAAAAAAATCACTCTTCTGACAATTTAAGTCCTTTCCAAAATCTTTTAAGCGTCTAAAGAAGATGCAAACAAAATGACATTTAACTACTTCCCATGAAGGAGAAGTTTCTTTCTGAACTGCTAATACATTGGCACATACAGTACAGTATGTACAATAACACTGTGACCCACAAAATCAGTGGGGCCCACCCTAGCACGTCTAGTCAGTGGCATCACCTTCCAGCTTGGTTGAACGCTACAAAAAGTGTATCAGTGAAATAACTTAAAAAAGAGATATCTTAGGATCCATTCCCAGTATCTGATGCACACAGGTGATTTTTACTGACTCTCAGCTGAAGCTATACGTATGTGTCCGAGGAGGGAATTTACCAGCAACAGCTTGGTGAAGTGATGCAGAAGGAAGAGTAAGATAAACACAGCATCACCAGCTGGATACCTTCATGTAGAAGGGTGTAAATACAGGCAGTCCCTGAAATCAACAGCTACCCTACTGGGGAAGGGGGCCCAAGGACTTTAAAGAAAGCTCATTGAATAATAAGCATCTAACAAAATTGACAGGAAATGCCAGAGTAAATTCAACAGTCTTCAGGGGTATAAAGGAAAACAAGAAAATAAAACCAACTACATGCATGTATAAAGAAACTGAACTAGGGAGGTGAATAAGTGAATAGAATATTCAGTTTTACATACAATCCACAGGCCATCCCACAGAAACACCTACTCTGTTCACCTGAAACAATCAGTCCTGCAAATACCTTCAAAGAAATGCCTGCAACTAGCAGAGAGAAACGGCAACGCCTCCTCCCACCATCCACCACAATGCCCACGTTTACTTTCCCTGGCTACCCCAGCACCACTGTCACTTCAACGGTGTAATGGAATGGATTGTTTTGAAAGAAAAATATCTACTAAGGGAAAGAGAGTAGTAACAGAGAAATTTAAAAATGCAAATATCAAAAGGAAGACAAAACACTAAAAACGCATGGGATAACTGACTGAGACTAAAATAGAGGAGATACTGGAAGCAGGGGGGTAAGGGCTTCATTATGTCTCTGCCAGAGCTCGTTCTGGCCAAGCCTGGGCAAAGGCACCTCTGGCAGACACAGCACTTGTCCCAGCCCTCCCTCTCAGCTCTCTGACACAGCCAGCTGCCAGCACTGAGGCATGCACACACACTCCCATCTCTGTGTCCCCCTGTCACACTGTAGGAACTCCAGTTTCCATATTTGCCTGCCAAAGTCCCAGGACCTTCACTGATTTCCTATCAGAGTCCCAGCAAAGGACTTTCACCGGGTCAGACTCACAAATATTCAAAATTAGTTATTTTAGTGAGAGCGACAGAACAGATGTGAGATTGCCATTGATAAATTCACTAACTGCAATAGTGCTAATAAATTAAGGTTAATACTGCTAGCAAAAATAATGATAGTGCAACAACCCAGGGTTAACATTCACCAGGTGGTGCCAGGCACAGCGCTTACCCAGATAGGTGTCCCTGCCTTGGATGGAGGGAGAGAATGCAGCCCCTTGACTGGTCCCTCAGGCATTGAGTTTCTTCTCTCCCAATTAAGCAGTCATTTTCTTCATCTTTTTTTCCCCAAAATTACAAGGTTTTCCTCCCCCAGGTGATGTGTAGTATGATCTGGGTGGAGAGATGAGTGCCATAGTAATATATGTTTACCATGATCTCGAAAATCTTCATTAGCATATAGGAGGGTGTTAACTTTAACATGCTTTTCACAGGTAACGAGCCAAACGTCAATTATCGGGTATGGCAAGGCTCTTGAGAAAACAAAGAACTACACAAAGTCTCTGTTATCTTGATTCTACTGTCCTGACAAAAAGCAGGACTGTCCTGGCTCCCCAAGGCTCCCCGATCTTTATCCATCCTGTGATGGCCAGACAAGTCTTCACTTCCCTGGGATGCTCAAAAGATAGCAAAGCCAGTCTTTAATTGCTCTTTGAGAACAAAGATTTCACCTCATTATCCAAATTCCACACTCCCACCCTGGGAAATACATGCTATCTCTCCTTCTGCTGTTCCCAACCTGAAGCAGCCTACAACCCCTTCTTAATCAAGTGCTGGATTGTCCGCTCTTCTAGGAGCATTTGGGGAACAATGATGACCTTTTGGCAACTGGGTGGTTTTATTCTGCCATGTTTTTTGCAAATGGAGATATTTCAAGGCCTAAATGAATAGGCTTCATTTGTGCACCCAAAGTTAAAGGCTGCATTTGAATAAAAGTCCAGGTTGAGTCCACAGGGAAGTGGCAGGGCACAACTGGAATTTCCTGCTCTCCTTGTTAAGTAAGTGGCAATTGCTCTCTCCTTCCTAGGTTTCCCAGGGACAAAACTCATTTATTGATGAGTGACATGCAGTTGTAGGAGCATGTTTTTATAAAATACTGAAGAGGCACCAAAAAAAATTGTTGAGATGATTATTAGAAAAAAAAAAAAAAAACCCAAAAAAAAACCCCACACAAGAAAAACACACACACACAAAAAAAACCACAACAAAAAACCACCACCCACCACCTAAACACACAACAACAACAACCAAACCAAAACCATCACCCACCCACACAACATCCCACCACAAACCAATAATCTTGGGCACTAGAGCATGCCCTGAAGAGCCATGTCTACACGTTTGTTTTTATAAAATACAGAAGATGCACCAAAACAAATTGTTGAGATGATTATTAGATAAAATGAGAAATTACTGCTTAAAAATTAATGCAATAACTAATATAAATAGTTAAGGTGGACTCCAATCATGGCCATAACTTTTGCTTTTATTCCAGTCGCAGTACTACACTGTACTACACATTTAAAAAAAAACCATTAACAATCATTTACATCATGCCTTGTCACTAATCAATCCTATTTAACTTAAAATAGGATTTAGAGAATGCCCTCATTTTACTGTGACAGAGCGGTCAGCCATCTGAACAGAATCGATTAGCAAGATGATGAAACACAAAAGACTGCAAATGTTCTCCAATCATCACTATTAACTGCACAGCGAGATGTAAAACCGACCCACAACAGCAGCGCACTGGCAGTAATGAGAGCTTAATGAAAACGCAAACTCCACACTACATATTGCAATAAATAATTTGGAATTACGACGTATAACAAATACAGCGTGTAAAAATTGATCTGCTTCAATGCTCTGCTGTGATGATGTGTGACTTTTGTTATAAAGTAGAACTAATAATTTATACAATAGTTATATCACACTGGAAATCCATGAATATTTTCATCATAAATGGCAAGGGCCCCAAAACATAATAACGAAGTAGCAATATTAAAGTCACTTGATTAACTTCTTTCCATCTACAGCTGCATTTCATCTCAGAAGCTGAGGGGTGTAACACATGCGATCTTGGAAGTTTTATTCCTGAAGAAAATTGTAGTTGGGCTGTTCCCTCCCGCTGTGGTTTTGATGCTGAGTTTCTCTACAAGAGTTTTCCAGCTCCCTTTTAATTGCGCTACAACCACCTGCTCCACGGACACACTGCTCCCACTTCTCCACATTTTGCCTCTCCTCCTCATCAACTCTTGCTTTTCTGTTTGACATCTCATGCTTTTGCCTTTCAAGCAGCTTTCCATGTAGAAGGCTGAGCACCAAGCCAGTAGCAAAGCAATCATGGTGCTACAGGATTAGGGGTAAGGCAGGGGATATCTAGGAGTGAGGCAGCAAATGCCACAATTCAGCAGTATGTCATGACCAGGAGGGGGAGGCCAGGGTAGACCACAACACACAACCAGAGAAACCAAGAGAAACACAAGAGAACTTCACTTCAGGGAAAAGACACAACTTATTCAGTGCTTGGATTTGAGTTAAACAGATGCCTTTTGCCATCTTCAATTTTTGATGCGGTCACAAACAGCAGCACCATGTAAGACATGACTGACTGGCACTTAAACCTCAGAATCATGTGCAGTAGAATAGACGATGTTCATGTTTCTAGACCAACACCTAAATGTATTTCCCATGTAAATCTCACATTTATGAAAAATATAGATCCAGAAAATACATATTTACAGGTATTCTCTTCTCTGTTTGCTCTGCTTACAGAATTTCTCATGAGGCTATGCTATAGCATCAAGTTTTATTGCACCTGGCCTCAATCACTCTTCTGAGTGGCAAGAACAACTAATTTCCCCACCCTTCTGCAAAGGTCAGCTTTCTAATGCCACTGGATGTATAACATCTTCTGTCAGACTTGATGGGATTCTACTTGCCTTCTTAAACACAGTTTCTGCATACCAGGATGGCCAACCACAGCTAGAGGTACTTCCTTAAAAATCAGGTTCTTTGCACTGAGTCGTTTCTAATGGCTGAGAAGATTCCCTGATCCATTAACCTCGAATTCTGAATGATAGGTACAACAGCTGCACGCTAGCTGGTCCCCTCCACCAATATGAGAATGAGGATGGCAGCCTAAATCTCAGAAGTTCATCCAAGAGTTCCCAAATCTCTCAAGACAGGGAGAAAGAGAGATCAATTTTAAAAATACCTGAGAACTTTACTTTCAGAAACAAACCAGTGTGTTAGACTGAATCTAAATGCAGGAAGAAACAATTGTTTTCTGCTTAAGGACACGGAAAGAGTAATGCCAGCACATAATACCAGAGTCTGAGCCTTGTTCGCTTGAAAAGCACAAAAGTATCATCAGTTATGTCTGCCAAAAATTACATTCTAGTAATCTTATTTTCACCTTTCTTCCCAGAATGAATCACAGAATGATATGAGGTTGGAAGGGACCTCTGGAGATCATCTAGTCCAACCCCCTGCCAGAGCAGGTCCACCCAGAGCAGGTCCCACAGGAACGTGTCCAGGTGGGGTTTGAATGTCTCCAGAGGAGGAGACTCCACCACCTCCCTGGGCAGCCTCTGCCAGGGCTCTGCCACCCTCACAGGAAAGAAGTTCCTCCTCATGTTTAGATGGAACTTCTTATGTTCAAGTTTGTGCCCATTTCCTCTTGTCCTGTCCCTGGGCACCACTGAAAAAAGCCTGGCCCCATCCTCCTGACACCCACCCTTGAAGTATTTATAGGTGTTGATCAGATCCCCCTCAGCCTTCTCTTCTCCAGACTAAAAAGACCCAAGTCCCTCAGCCTTTCCTCCTAAGAGAGATGCTCCAGGCACCTTTGTAGCCCTCTGCTGTCCCCTCTCCAGCAGTTCCCTGTCCTTCTGGAACTGGGGAGCCCAGAACTGGTCCCAGTGCTCCAGATGGGGCCTCCCCAGGGCAGAGCAGAGGGGCAGGATGACCTCCCTCCACCTGCTGCTCACACTCTTCCTGATGCCCCCCAGGATGCCATTGGCCTTCTTGGCCACAAGGGCCCATTGCTGGCTCATGGGCATCCTGTTGTCCACCAGGACTCCCAGGTCTTTCTCCTCAGAGCTGCTCTCCAGCAGGTCACCCCCAACCTGTCCTGGTGCAGGGGGTTATCCCTCCCCAGGTGCAGCACCCTACACTTGCCCTTGTTGAATTTCATCAGGTTCCTCTCTGCCCAACTCTCCAGCCTGTCCAGGTCTCGCTGTATGCCAGCAGAGCCTTCTGGGGTGTCAACCACCCCTCCCAGTTTTGTGTCATCACCAAACCTGCTGAGGGTACGTTTGCATATACATGCAGATATAAACACAAGAATTTCTCCTCCAGCCTGTCCAGGTCTCACTGTATGCCAGCAGAGCCTTCTGGGGTGTCAACCACCCCTCCCAGGTTCTGTGTCATCACCAAACCTGCTGAGGGTATGTTTGCACAAACATGCAGATAGAAACACAAGAATTTCTCTTTGCACAAGAAGGTGTGCAGGAAGCTTGTCTCAGAACTCATATTGCTCTAACAAAAGGAGGGAGGAACTTGATACATTTGCCATAGATCAGTAGTTTCCAATTTTTTTGAGAAAACAGTGTGAACTGTTTTTCACGACCACTTTTCATGAACCACTTGCTATCATCATCAAGTTCTTAATGAAAATAACATGAAATTGGTTTCCCCTGTGAACCAGCTTTGAATTTCTTTGTACAGACTCAAGGGCTGCCCTTTGGGAAAGATTGTCCTTAATGGCTAGAATAAGGTGGCAAAGGTGTTCAATATGTGTGTCAAAATTCAGGCAATCAAGTAATGAGTCTGATTTTTCAAAAGGCTACATACTAACAGCTCATTTTCAAGTCACTTGTGAAAAGTGTGGCAATTTTAGGTCAGATCAATGAAAAAAATGCCAGTTTACTCCCATGGAAACAGAATAGGTCATCATTTAGGTACCAGCATTTAGACATCCGTGACTGAATGTCATTATCTTATGCTTTAAAAACAACAACAACAACAAAAAGAAGAGAGAGAAAACTGTAGCAAAATAACTAAAAGTTCTATTAAATTTATTTTCCAGAAACCTCTTTTTTTCAACAGGCATTTTAAAGAGCAAGCAGTCATTTCCAGGTATGTCACCTACCCACTTAGTAGTACTCGTCCATGAATATTTTATTTTAAACTACTTGAAAGGGCAGTTTGCCTTGTCTTTACAGATAAAGTATATATATTTTTCAATTTGCTTGTATCAATCACAGTGACCTCGATATCGAGTCACTCTCTGACATACTTTTCCCCCAAACAGAGATCCCATTCCAGCACAGACATTCCAGCTCTTTAATGTATTTACTTCCACAAGTCCAATTGCAGCAGCCTAACACCAAGGACCACAGTTCCCTCTTAATCATTTAAAAGCTACGAGATTTTAGAAGTGCATATAACCTGTAATTATCATGGTATGCATACGATATGCTCTCAGCTGCACAGCTGCAATAAATTATGAAGGGAGCATTTGGAACAGGCTTGGTAAATTGCCTGCACAAAACCACTTCCATTTAATTTCATCTTCTGCTTTTCTAAATGGATTATCAACTGTTCAATACTGTCCAAATCTATTGAGGGATTTTGCTAAAAGGATGAGGGTTGCAGTATGGTACAGTCTAAGAAAATTACTAATATTCAATTAAACAAAAGTGTCCAAGACAGAGAACATAATATACACGTGACACTTTCTAGTAGTCCACTGAATGCCTTCAGAACTTTCCCTGCTGGTGGACCAGTTTTACTCTGACACTACAGTATTCCAAGATCAAAATTGTGTCTACACATCCCACCAATAATATGTAAGCCAGCCCCACAGTTTCAGGATTTTGCGTGGACATGTTAGGAAAGAACTGTTCAAAGCAATGCAATCCAGCAAAAAAAAAAAAAAAAAATCCATTAAATTCCTTCTAGAGACAGAATACCATTTACTAAGGTACGACCAGAGGAATGAAAAAAATCTTAAAACTGTTTAAAACAAATTAGCTAAAAGTCTTTAGGTATCTCAACAAAACTTCTTGGTCTCATTAAACCAGAGACCATATACATTTGAAAAGAAGATTCCTCTGACGATTCCTACAGTTGTCTGTGCTACAGCCCCTGTGAATCAGACAGAGCTTCCCAGGCTGCAGTGTTTTTGTCAGAGACAGCAGCCTGGCTGTTGAGAGGAGTTGTCTTTTCTCTGCAGCCTAAACCTCCAGGCTAAAAGCGCAGCAGTTCCCAAAGATGCAGCCCTCCATCAATGTCTCCTCAGTAAGCCAGATGACCCTGCTTCACCTGCAAGTCTTACACTAGACCTAGTAGAGTTTACCCACTTGGCTCCAATCCTTCAGCTGCTCCCTGATCCCAGGGAGACAAAGCTCCCACAAGCTGTGTGTTTTCCTAGGGTCTTCCCAAGGACGGAGCAGGGAGGCAGATCGGGGTGGTGGGGAGGGATAGAAACATTTCATTGGGCTTCAGCTTCTTACCTGGCGTGGGTCTTCTGTGAGGAAGGAGGATGGGTAGGCCACTGGGAATTACCTTCCTTAGTTAATTCCTCTTCTGAAAGATTCTGAGTTTCTTCTAAAGAGGAGTCCCTCTGTTTCACAGAAGTCAGAGGATGAGAGAGAAAGGAAAAAGGAACCGATGCAAAGAATACAGGCATCGACTTGAAATGCAGAAATGCAACATTGGAGACAGAGTTAACGACATCATCTTAAGCTGGGAGGTGGGTTAGAGTGAGGCCCCTTTAAAGAGAGCTCGGCCCAGCTTTAGGAATATCTCGTGCAAGTCTGTACCCATCCTTGCCAGGACACGCCACGAAACACGGGCACTCTAAAACATGAGGGAATTCTCAAGTAGCCCAGCAGAAACAGACTTACCATTCCAGTTTGCTGAGCTAATGGGCCAGTCAGACCATTACCCTCTTTAGCAGCAGAGCCCATCAAATTAATATTGGAAGCAACATATTCCTCAGACGAAGCATTTAGCTCACAATATTTTGCTATTTGAAATATATATATATGCTTCATTAAGTTTTTAATGAACATATTTGAGCCAGCTCTTGAATGCTGAATATTTTCACCCAGCCATTGGCATTAAAATTCAGCCCATGTGGCTGGTTAGATGATGTGCTAACCGTTTCTGCTCCTTGCTGATAGACAGAAATACTTCCAGGAGAAGCTCCTCAGCCAGCCAAACAGGTTTAGAAAATGGTAGGACCTTCTTTGGTTCCCTGCCCTTCTGGGCCATCCACTAGACGTTCAAGATTTATTGCTTGGAGATTTTACTTCAGCTCGGATGCTAACACTAAATAAGCAGGTATTTGTTGGCTGTTGCCATGGCGATAGTAGGCAAGGAATTTTCTGACAGCACAGTGCTTGACATAACACTGCCTCTTTAGCTTGCTAACAAATGTCTGATTAAACATTCATGTTCCCCCACACATTCAATCCATATGGATAACCGACTTCGTAAACACTTGACCCAAATCCCCGTTCATTACGTGGGTGAGGTAAGAGTGAGGTGCTGGAGAAAGAACCTGTCGCAGTACAGCTTTGTGGCAACAGGGCAAGGATTTCTGTTTGGAAACCAAATGAACAGCAGGAATGAGTTTGAACTCCTGTATCTGCACATGATACCTGAGTGAAATGTATATTACATCTTTTTATCACATACGCACACACAGACGTGCAAAAGGGTGTTGAAATCACCGTGTATCACAAGGTCAAAAGCCTTTTGGAAAGGGTCATAATAATGTATTTGAATTTAGATGGACTCTCAGTGCCCTCACTAATCTGCTCCATGAAAGACAGGAAGAGCAATCTTGGCTGGAGGCTGCAACACAAAGTGGCAGAACATCTCATATAAAAGGATCCTCCTCTTTACCCTCACACAAACCCTTCCAAGGCCCTGCTGCCCCTCCAGGAATTACACAGCTATCTCCTGGCTCATCACCATGCACCACTAAAGCCTCCTGCTGGGGAGAGGAATGAAAGCTTTGGCCATGGAAGTGGAGTGGTGAATATGGGGTGCTGCCCACTCTCTGCCTCCCAGGGTGGGACGAGGATGCCAAAGAGGTACCTCTGAGGAACTCAGGTTGAAAATGAAAGCTGGGACACAGGGGGAACATACAGCACTGGGGAAAAGGACCAGGGGCAGCAGCACTAACATCAGTGCCTCATGACTTCATGGGGTGCAGCACTAACATCAGTGCCTCATGACTTCAGGGGTTTTTGTGGTTTTTTTTGTTTTACTTTTAGAATCTTTCATTGGTTTTTTGTTTGTTTGTTTGTTTTACTTTTAGAATCTCACATTACTGAGGTATTACCCTCTGCTAGGAGGGACTGCACAGGCTCCCTAGAGAGGCAGCCTAAAGGCTGAACTGAGACCTCAATTAACTCACCGAACACGCTCTCTTGCCATGCAAAAAAACCCATTCTCTGCTCGCTTCCACAGTAACATTAAAATATAGCTGTTACCACCATTTTTCCCACCCTAAACCAAAAGAAATTAAAGCCACTTGCAAGAACAGTAGGATCTGTTTAAGAACAATTTATCCTATGTTCACGCGCATTTTCCAGGAATAACTCACAGAAGTGGGAGATCCATAGGAGATTTCACCTTATTTTCATCTCCTTTTAATCTCATCCTCGTCTTGCTTTAAAGGTTCCTTCTGTCCTTCCCTGCTAGAGGTCATGCTAGAAACCATCGGCTGGTGACACTGTGATGATATATAGGGCTACTAAATCACACATGTGGCACCTCCACTCAAACTAGCACTCTGCTGGTGTTGGAGCCCGTGTATTATATTAGTAGAATGTCATCACCCTGGTGATGAATTGGTGTGAAACACCAGCTGAAAGGACTTCCCTGCTTGGTGTACAGCTCTCAGCCTCAGCAGCAGGAGCAACAACTTCTAACAAAACCAGCTCATATAAATATTCATACAACAATTAGCATCACAAATCAGAGGTTGCTTTTGGTTTGTTGTTCTATAAACAACATTTATTGCAGTAAACTTCTGTGACTGTCAGTGGTCATTCAGAGTCCCAGAGAAGCATTAGAGCAGCATTCATACCAGACTGTCAATATATAGGATATAGTTATCCATTTTGGCTGGGGTCTATGCCAGCCTAGACAAACTGAGCCATCCTACTACCTCTGATCTAATGGCAGGTCACAGGAACTGATGCCTACGAGTCACATTGGCCATGAAAGGACATTGAAAACATACTGAAAAACTCCTGTGACAGCCCTCCACCTAGATGACTGTAGGCTACAAATTCAAAATACATAGTGGTGTTTTTTTTTCTTCCTTCAAATTGCATTCTTTTGTTCTTGACGGAGGTTGGCTTAGAAATGTTTCATCCTGCAAATGTCTGGTGCTGTTACAAACCTAAACTTCCCCTCTCCCCTCCAGATTTTCTTTACAAATAAACAAACAGAAGGACTTTGTCTGCTTATATATGAAATCACATCACTCTGCCACTTATTTTGGAAGAGGTTATAATTGAATTCATTTGGAACCAATTTGTTCAAGAACACTGAATACTTTACAATCCCTCATCAATTAAAATGCACATAATATAAAATAAAAATATGTAGCCAAAAACTCAGCACCTCAGAGACACGGCTCAAACCACTGTCAGGTTTAGCCACCAGCAGATACACAGTGTCACAAAATTAATAAGAACAACATCTTAAGCAGCTTTTAGCCACCTGAAGATAGTATAACACGTAGAGATATTTGAAAAGGTGAACTTGAGCCACTTCAGTAAACTTACGTTTACATCTCAGTTCTTCACATATTTTAAAAATATGTATTTTTCTGTTATGTGGGTTTCTGTTTCAACATTACTTTAAAGATATGGAAACATTGCTGAGTCTGAGCCCACTCCCTCTAGGTATATGTTCTGCCTACAATTATCACTGCCAGTTACACGTCCCAGTTTTCACAAGTGTCATTTCTGGCTGGTCCTTCAGAGGTTTCCATACCAGTGAGATCACAGTGCTGGCAGCTGACCGTTTCTTTCCCTGCAACTTTTTTTGTCCCTGAAGGTCAGAGACTCCATTTGAAGAATTTGTAATGAAAAGACATTTGAAGAATCAACATTTCTTGGTGCTCCAGACAAGCTACTCCCCAGACCTCTTGCTGACAGCTACTATTAAAATCCTGAGCTGCCTCTCTTGTGCCAGGCAATTGAGAGGCAAGGCCAGCTCAACAACCAGTGCAAGGAGAAAGAAACAGTTCTGAAAGCATTAAAAATCCCAGAAAACTCTCAAGAGATTCTGACTATCAATCAAAAAAAGAAAAAAAAAAGAGAATAAAAAAATTTTTAGACAGGTCTCAGGCCTGCTAACACAAACATGTGAAAAATGCTAAAAATCTGCTAACCCATCATCTGTCAACAAACATGTTTAACCGAGCCAAGAGGTGGAAATAAGGGTGAATTTCATGAGACATGGTCATTCGGCAAGTGAAATATGACTTAAATTGTGATGAATACCTATGTCTGCTTCTGCCCTCTTCCTTTCTTGCATTTAATCACCAATCACGCTATGAATGCTTATGCTTGTTTTTCTCTTGAACTGTCTTGCAAATAAATGGTCAGAATCACAGCAATGAAATACTGGTCTAGATTCTTTTGTGTAAGATGCACCACCTCTGTAATCCTTGCTCATAGAACTAAGTATCTACAGACCTACAGACATATTAAAATGCTCTGTAATCCTTGCTCATAGAACTAAGTATTTCTACCTACAGGCTTATTAAAACATCACTTCTTACAAACGAACTGGACACCAGGATGCCCATGAGCCAGCAATGGGTCCTTGTGGCCAAGAAGGCCAATGGCATCCTGGGGGGCATCAGGAAGAGTGTGAGCAGCAGGTGGAGGGAGGTCATCCTGCCCCTCTGCTCTGCCCCGGGAAGGCCCCATCTGGAGCACTGGGACCAGTTCTGGGCTCCCCAGTTCCAGAAGGACAGGGAACTGCTGGAGAGGGGACAGCAGAGGGTACAAAGATGATGAGGGACCTGGAGATCTCTCTTAGGAAGAAAGGCTGAGGGACTTGGGTCCTTTTAGTCTGGAGAAGAGAAGGCTGAGGGGGGATCTGATCAACACCTATAAATACTTCAAGGGTGGGTGTCAGGAGGATGGGGCCAGTCTTTTTTCAGTGGTGCCCAGGGACAGGATTAGAGGAAATGGGCACAAACTTGAACATAAGAAGTTCCATCTAAACATGAGGAGAAACTTCTTCACTTTGAGGGTGGCAGAGCCCTGGAAGAGGCTGCCCAGGGAGGTGGTGGAGTCTCCTCTGGAGAGGTTCAAAACCCACCTGGACATGTTCCTGTGCAACCTGCTCTGGCTGGGGGTTGGACTAGATGATCTCCAGAGGTCCCTTTCAACCAAACAGCATTCTGTGATTCCATGAACTAGGGGTTTTTTTTCAAGCACTTACATTACAAGAGTTGAGAGCAAGATACAAAACAAAACCAAAACACTGGCCAGACGAACAGGCACACAAATCTCCTAAGAAGACTAGGGTAACAAACACTGGCAGGTGACAGTATTTCTGTGCTGCTACAGTGCAGTAAACGGAGAAACTCAACACAGTCCTTCCAGCAGGATTGTAGTGGTAGAACATTCTGCCCTCAAAGAAACCAATAGGGGAAGAAAAAAAAAGACATCAAGCGGGGAAGATCATGGGAAGATCATGAAGATCATGACTGTACAATTTAACAGTACTTTTAAGCCAATCTAATGGCTAACTGCTGCTAAAGGTGTACCTTCACTATCATCTTCTTCCCAGTAGCTCCAAATGTACCACTCTGCAGATTCCTCTGGGCAGCTACTTCCATGTTTTCCTAGAGATTAACTTCTTTGAGTCAATCCAACAGAAAGGTGACTGTGCTACAAATTCCCTGGGTTAGCTTTCCAGGAAGTCAGACAAGTGCCAATGCAAGGAAAAATATTGGGAAGCATGTCTGGGGTGAAATCTGGGCTGCCTGTTCACTGGCAGCTGTAGTGGGTCTTCAAGCTATATCCAAAGGAAGCAACACATCTGAGACTGTGACACGCATTCATTCTTCCCCAACTGGAGTTATCTTTTCCAGTGCTTTTATTTTCCCTGTTGTTTCACAGGAAATAGCTTATTCCTACCATTTCAAACCACTTCCAACAGGGACAACAAATAATCCTACATAGGACCAGCAACTTCATACTGTCTTCATACACAGCAAGGAGAAAAGTCTGAAAGTCAAAAGTTTATTGCTCAGTTCTACTGGAGGTATGGCAACACTCATAAAAATTCTTCAGAAAACATCAGGATCTACTTTGTCTCCACATTGCAAGACAAGCCATCACGTTAGCTCCCCCCTAGCACACCCAGTTCGCCATGGGATCTGAAGAGGAAAACATTAAAAATCCCAGAAAACTCTCAAGAGATTCTGACTATCAATCAAAAAAAGAAAAAAAAAAGAGAATAAAAAAATTTTTAGACAGGTCTCAGGCCTGCTAACACAAACATGTGAAAAATGCTAAAAATCTGCTAACCCATCATCTGTCAACAAACATGTTTAACCGAGCCAAGAGGTGGAAATAAGGGTGAATTTCATGAGACATGGTCATTTGGCAAGTGAAATATGACTTAAATTGTGATGAATACCTATGTCTGCTTCTGCCCTCTTCCTTTCTTGCATTTAATCACCAATCACGCTATGAATGCTTATGCTTGTTTTTCTCTTGAACTGTCTTGCAAATAAATGGTCAGAATCACAGCAATGAAATACTGGTCTAATTTCTTTTGTGTAAGATGCACCACCTCTGTAATCCTTGCTCATAGAACTAAGTATCTACAGACCTACAGACATATTAAAATGTCACTTCTTACAAACGAACTGGACACCAGGATGCCCATGAGCCAGCAATGGGTCCTTGTGGCCAAGAAGGCCAATGGCATCCTGGGGGGCATCAGGAAGAGTGTGAGCAGCAGGTGGAGGGAGGTCATCCTGCCCCTCTGCTCTGCCCCGGGAAGGCCCCATCTGGAGCACTGGGACCAGTTCTGGGCTCCCCAGTTCCAGAAGGACAGGGAACTGCTGGAGAGGGGACAGCAGAGGGTACAAAGATGATGAGGGACCTGGAGATCTCTCTTAGGAAGAAAGGCTGAGGGACTTGGGTCCTTTTAGTCTGGAGAAGAGAAGGCTGAGGGGGGATCTGATCAACACCTATAAATACTTCAAGGGTGGGTGTCAGGAGGATGGGGCCAGTCTTTTTTCAGTGGTGCCCAGGGACAGGATTAGAGGAAATGGGCACAAACTTGAACATAAGAAGTTCCATCTAAACATGAGGAGAAACTTCTTCACTTTGAGGGTGGCAGAGCCCTGGAAGAGGCTGCCCAGGGAGGTGGTGGAGTCTCCTCTGGAGAGGTTCAAAACCCACCTGGACATGTTCCTGTGCAACCTGCTCTGGCTGGGGGTTGGACTAGATGATCTCCAGAGGTCCCTTTCAACCAAACAGCATTCTGTGATTCCACGAACTAGGGGTTTTTTTTCAAGCACTTACATTACAAGAGTTGAGAGCAAGATACAAAACAAAACCAAAACACTGGCCAGACGAACAGGCACACAAATCTCCTAAGAAGACTAGGGTAACAAACACTGGCAGGTGACAGTATTTCTGTGCTGCTACAGTGCAGTAAACGGAGAAACTCAACACAGTCCTTCCAGCAGGATTGTAGTGGTAGAACATTCTGCCCTCAAAGAAACCAATAGGGGAAGAAAAAAAAAGACATCAAGCGGGGAAGATCATGGGAAGATCATGAAGATCATGACTGTACAATTTAACAGTACTTTTAAGCCAATCTAATGGCTAACTGCTGCTAAAGGTGTACCTTCACTATCATCTTCTTCCCAGTAGCTCCAAATGTACCACTCTGCAGATTCCTCTGGGCAGCTACTTCCATGTTTTCCTAGAGATTAACTTCTTTGAGTCAATCCAACAGAAAGATGACTGTGCTACAAATTCCCTTGTTTAGCTTTCCAGGAAGTCAGACAAGTGCCAATGCAAGGAAAAATATTGGGAAGCATGTCTGGGGTGAAATCTGGGCTGCCTGTTCACTGGCAGCTGTAGTGGGTCTTCAAGCTATATCCAAAGGAAGCAACACATCTGAGACTGTGACACGCATTCATTCTTCCCCAACTGGAGTTATCTTTTCCAGTGCTTTTATTTTCCCTGTTGTTTCACAGGAAATAGCTTATTCCTACCATTTCAAACCACTTCCAACAGGGACAACAAATAATCCTACATAGGACCAGCAACTTCATACTGTCTTCATACACAGCAAGGAGAAAACAAGTCTGAAAGTCAAAAGTGTATTGCTCAGTTCTACTGGAGGCATGGCAATACTCATAAAAATTTTTCAGAAAACATCAGGATCTACTTTGTCTCCACATTGCAAGACAAGCCATCACGTTAGCTCCCCCCTAGCACACCCAGTTCGCCATGGGATCTGAAGAGGAAAATCCAAACAAACTCTCAGCCTTAGACATATCCCCACCTCCTGGGTTTCACATACAGCTTTGACTGCCAATATCTCAGGGATATTTTTGGAAGTCTTTCCTCTAGATCTCAAAAAAATGCATGTCATCCAATTTCTGTTCTCATATCCCCACCTCCTGGGTTTCACATACAGCTTTGACTGCCAATATCTCAGGGATATTTTTGGAAGTCTTTCCTCTAGATCTCAAAAAAATGCATGTCATCCAATTAATCCACTTTCACTGGGTCCCCAAGCCAGGAAGCAACTCAAATGTCTGGCCTTTAATTTCTGTTACAAATACACTTGCCTTGGCCAGCCTTCTGCCTCCTCCTACTCTTCTCTAGATCTGCTGATCTGGATGAGATCTGGTGTAATCATCTTCTCCCAGATGCTGCTGAAAACCCAGAGGACCAAATGCCAATTTTTTGTTCCTGAACAATTTCACTATTTTCATTTACATGTGGAATGACTTTCTCTACCAGCAGTCAAGAGGTAAGAGGAGAATTTCCAACAGCACAGCTTTTATGAAAGGAATTAATCAGCAGAGATTGAGAACTTCAGCAAGCAGAGAGGCATCTTCCAGACAAGAGGAAGACAGAAGGCTTTCAGAACAGGATGTATACGAATTGATAAACAGATGTGTGTCTGCACAGGTGTGGGGGGGTGGGGGCACATGTGCTGAGCAAGATGGGGAGAGATGTTAACAGCTTCCCCCAAAGTCACCAAAAAGAACACTTGAGGCTGTATCAACTCATACGCCTTAAAATGTACTTCTGACACAAAATAAAAGGTTCAGACCTTCAAACAAGTACTAGGCTGACAGCATCTCAAACACTTTAGCTGTTCTGTTTACTTGGATAAATTTTTAATTTATACCTCCTCTATCATTCATTGTAGGAGGCATTTGTGAATGAATTAACCAATAAAACAAGCTTATTCTAGTAATTTATTTCTGAATTTACAAGCAAGATAAAGTGTTTAAGTGCCCTCTGAATTAATCGTATAGGAGTACGCGGAGAGATTAAAACAGGAAACAGAACAAATGAGGGTGGAGGAAACAGTTTTGAGAATTTATGAGCCAAGTGATTCTTTTAATCTTAATCAGACTAGCTTCAACTATTACTACTTTTCTGGTAAATGGAAACTTCTGTTGATGTTATTAATCAGACTAGCTTCAACTATTACTACTTTTCTGGTAAATGGAAACTTCTGTTGATGTTGTACCATAGAATCATAGAATTGTCCAGGCTGGAAGGGACCTTTCAGATCATCTAGTCCAACCATCAACCTCACTCGGATAAAAACCATCACTAAACCATGTCTCTAAGCACTATGTCAACCCGGCTTTTCAATCCCTCCAGGGATGGGGCCTCAACCCCTTCCCTGGGCAGCCCATTCCAATCCTTCAGAACCCTTTCCCTGTCAACATGTTTCCTACTCTCCAATCTGAACCTCCCCTGGTGCAACTTGAGGCCGTTTCCTCGTCTCATCCTCTGAGACTTGGGAGAAGAGACCGACCCCCCCTGGCTACACCCTCCTTTCAGGGAGTTGGAGAGAGCCAGAAGGTCTCCCCTCAGCCTCCTCTTCTCCAGGCTGAAAGTGACTGACAGTAAAAATACCTTACGACACAGCACAAAGCCTATACTGCTGCCTCCAACAGTGTCATTGATAAATATTCCTGAAGACATAGGGTGCAGAAGAAGCAGCAGTTCATACTTTCATCCTTCCCTTCCGAAAGAGTGGGCCCCAGCACCACAAGTCAATCTTTCTTCCCACTGTGCACCCCAGACTTGGGCTCCAGCTTCCTCACTTGTGTCTTCTCCTTATTCCAGCAGTTCATACTTTCATCCTTCCCTTCCGAAAGAGTGGGCCCCAGCACCACAAGTCAATCTTTCTTCCCACTGTGCACCCCAGACTTGGGCTCCAGCTTCCTCACTTGTGTCTTCTCCCTATTTCTCTTAAGACGTTGCTTTGCTGCCTCAGCCCGGGATGCCAACCCCAGATCTTCAGAGCTTTCTCTCTCCTGACCCCTTGCTCCTTCACCCCTACCTCAATTCCCGAGTGCGTAACTGCTAATACTCACAGTGGAAGCCAACGCTTGATAGCAGTTTAGTAACATCACCATCACAGAGAGGTGTCCAAAATGGGAACAGAGTTATTTTGGAAAATCGGGACTTAATTATGTTTACTTGGTAATTGGCACCAAAATCTACGAAAATGCAGCGTAAGTACTCATACAGCTCCAAGCACAATTCACCTCCACTGCCAAAGAGGGCTTTTGGACACATCTAAAACATAAATTCATCATCATCATTACTAATGCATTTAAATTGCCTTTTATACCCTCAAAGTGGCTCAGTAAAAATAAATTAAACATTAGCATATTTCTTACAATTAGATTCTCATCACACTGCTAATCATATTCATTCTAGTGAATAGGGCTATTTGAATATTCTTAGCTGCATCCTTGTATTGAAAGGGAGACAGGACAAAAGAAATTTTCTATTAGAACCAGGGAAGCCATACAAAATGTATAATTAAGTATTTCACAACTGCTCACTATAAACAGAAGTAAAAACAAAATGATGAGTATTTACTTGGAAGTGTTGTCAAATAATGACAGTATTTTAATTAAAGACAAAAACCATCTGTGTGAGGAGACAGTTGAAGGAAACAATAGTGCAACAAATTAGAAGTAAAAGGAATAGAAGTAAATATAAGTATTTGCAGCCAATCTTTTACTAAAACATTATATAAAGTTCTACAATAATTTAGCAGTCTCATTAAGGTATAGCTCCAAGAGCAACTCCAATATTCTCAAGTAATTTTCTCTTCCACAAAGACTTCCTATTGGGTCGTTTCATTATATATCACTTCATGAGAACTCAATTTTCTGACTTTGTGAAAATAAACTCTCATTACGTGCCTCAGACTGGCTGAGCATGCCACATAGGAGCAATCTGCATGTAAGACAGGATAAACACGTCGCTCCTCGTGCACAGGTGCAAACAAACAGCACCTGCACACCACAACCACAGACACACCATCCTCCTACCCCTTTCTTCATGGGGAGCATGCTGTGCCAACAGCAGAGCTGAATTTGTGCCATCCAAATCACTCCGGCGCCGGCGGATCGTCACGTCACGCTCGACTGAGCAAAAGCAAAATTAGATGGCAGAGGTAAAGCCCAAGAGCAAAAAATATTGGAAGCATAACTTAACTTTGTGTAGAAATCAATAGTTCAAAGTTTGATCTGGTGGGGAAAAAATCCATTCTGTGAATCACTGTGGAGGTAAAAAATTTTGACAGTGAACTTGGGCTGACGTAAATTAATGTAGCACCACCCTCTTCCATGTTTGTAACAGCTTAGGTATAGTCTGATATGTTTTAAAAGGAAAATACACGTTCCTGTCTATTGTGATTCACCAACAGCTCACGGCAGAGACCAGAAAAAACAACATACCAAAACTTTGAAATGCTGATTCCAGGTAGGAGCAGGGGCCACTTGTGTGTAGCTTCGACAGCAGAGCTGGCTGGTCACTCGCGGTTGAAATTCACCCTCCCCAGTGCAGCACGTGCTGACCACTTACACTGCTCTCAAACATCTCCAACGCCAAGTGAAGAGACTTATTCCCAAACTACATTAGCAAAATGGGCTGAAAGAAAAGAGGTGTTAGGTCTCCAGTCAAGCCGATTCATTTGCCCACCTTTATTTCGGGACAAAGTCAAGTTTTCAATCGATCTTCCACTAAAAGTTACATCTTCTTCCCGCGGGGCACTCTGCTCCAAGACAAACAATGCCACTTAAGCTGCTGTAACAAGGGGAAGGACTTTCAAACAGGGTCCTGTAGAGTCATATATTGGCCCTGCTTCTATTCCATATGTTTCAGCTATATATTGGCCTTACTTCTATATGTTTTGCAAACAACTTAGATGCTGGAACATAGAATATATTCTTAAAACCTACAGATGGCTCAACCTGGGACAGACTGTAAACATTCTGGAGTACAAGAACAGAATTCAAAACCGTAGCTCAGAGAAGTGGTCTCAAATCAAAGAGATTAGATTAAATTTAAAACAAAACAAAACAACCAAAACCCCAAACCTCTCAAACAAGGGGAAGGACTTTCAAACAGGGTCCTGTAGAGTCATATATTGGCCCTGCTTCTATTCCATATGTTTCAGCTATATATTGGCCTTACTTCTATATGTTTTGCAAACAACTTAGATGCTGGAACATAGAATATATTCTTAAAACCTACAGATGGCTCAACCTGGGACAGACTGTAAACATTCTGGAGTACAAGAACAGAATTCAAAACCGTAGCTCAGAGAAGTGGTCTCAAATCAAAGAGATTAGATTAAATTTAAAACAAAACAAAACAACCAAAACCCCAAACCTCTCAAGAGAATAATCCATTTGGGGAGGAAAAAAACAATGCCCAAATATACCAAGAGCTAGATTGTGAATCTCAAAATATGATACAGTAACTATACCACTCACAAAATGAATGCAGAGGGACAACATGATGTAGATAAAGACAATGCTCAAACTGTGATGCACCAACAGAGAGGCTGGGTACCTATTCACTTGGTCTACGAAGGCCTCAAGAAGCCCTCTTAGAGCACCACGCTGCCATAAAATTATAAACAACTGGATAAAATCCAAAGGGACCATCTGGAATAACAAGATGATTAGAAAGCACGATTAGTGACAAAAAAAAAGAGGATTTTAAAAGAAGACTAAAGATGAGTATAGCCCTCTTAAATTAGAGAGTTACAAGAATGCTTGTAATTGGCAGTCTTCTGTGATGACTATGCTAAGGACAGAGAAGACGGCTCATTATGCCTAAATATGAGCAAGGAAAACCTTGCTAAACCCATGTGGTTAATCTCTCCATCCAGAAAAGTGGTGGAACTTCCTTTGCTATATTTTTTTTTTTAAAGAGATTACATAAACATTCATCACAAAAAAAATCTAGGACAGAGCTTCTCAACCACAGACGCCAGGGGTCTACACACATTTTTAAGGGATCTATAGGTGGTGAACAAGACAGTCAGGCCTGTGACAATAGATTCACTACAATGGAACACATTTCTGCAACAAGAAAATGGCTGGTAGTTGGAAACAGAAGACACCTGGAAACCCATGGGGTAGCTCATTTCTTGGGCTTGTTGTTCTCCTTTTTATTAACAAAAAAGAACACATCTAAATTCAGAGAAAGAAATTCAGAGACGCTCCCGATTCTGATGACACCCAGGAAAATTTGTCGTTTTACAGCTATTATACAACTGTGTGTCAGGAACAAAGATTCATGGGCTGTTAAGCAAGTGGGGACCTTTGTATGGTTTGGGTTTTGTTTTTTTTTTTAGTGGAAGAGGGGACTAAAGCCCATGTTTCTTCTCTGAATAACATAAGGTTTAAATGTTTAGAACATTTTTCTTCTCGAGTCATTTCTACTCTCTACTTTTATCCCACCCCTTCGGTATTTTATAAAACATCAGGTCTTTGGAAGGAAAATCTTATTTGTCTTTTGTGCCAGCGTAGACATAGGAACTTTAATGTGCTACTTTCTACAGGGAAATGGCTGAGAAAGAGACAGATGGCCCATTCTGACAGAATTGCAAACAAAAGCTCAGCTCTTCTACCTGAAGAATTTTCAGCATCGGGAAGTTAAAATATTTAAGACACAAGACCTTTAAAAAATGAATGCAAATTAGGAATTTTTTATAACATTAAACTTAGGTTAATGTGAATGTGACATACATGAACATACAATCCAAGCATAAAATGGAACAATGAGGGTCAAGCTGAGGAAAGATCTTGTCTGACTGAAAAATGGGTAAACAGATACAGATAAATCAAGTGGGAGGGATGACTGCAAGGTCATTAGACCTCTCAGCTTGTAGTACTGTTTTTAATCTATTCTCACAAAAGACTTCTTTTTAACGTTTTTCATGTCTTAGAGCAAGAAAACAGTTCTTCCAGGGTGTTAGCTGAGTTTTTTACCCCACTGCCTCTCCTCTGTACCTTCTCATTTGATCTCCTCAATGTCCAAGCAAAGTACCAAAATTTATTGCTTTAAGCGTTTCCTCTAAACCTGTTGTTTTTTGGAAGCCCTGGAGACTCAGAGGGGACAGAATGAGAAAAAATGCCTCCATTACATCATATAAGCAGGAAATCACTGCCATTCTTACGATAAATGAGAGAGAAACAGTCAACACTGTCAGCATCAAAGAACACCTAACTGGCCATGCATGGCTTACGGGCTCCCTCCTCACTGCTTAGAAGCATAACCAGCTGTTTTACTTCTGATTGATCTGGTGTCACTAATTCAAACAGCTATTTGCACTTCCGCAAAGGTAGTATAAAAGTATGCAGTATGAAATCAGAAGGGTAAATGTTTAACTTGATACTTACTTTGTGCCTGCGTAAGTGGCCAATTTAAAAGGAATAAAACAATGGAAAATGCAGTCCTTTCTCCAAACTTCTCTTACTATCACAGAATAAGACAGTAAGAAAACTGGTGTGACATACCTTTCCTCCAGTCCTCAGGCACCTCTCCTGTTCTCCATGACTTTTCAAAGATGATGTGCAGTGGCTTTTTGTAATAACACCTGCCAGCTCCCTCAGCGCTCATGGGTGTATCCCATCAGGACCCCATGGATTTGTGGGTGTCAAGTTTGCTTAAATGATCTCTAACCTGATCCTCCTCAATTGAGGGAGAGTCTTCCTTACTCCTTGTTCTCTCTCCTGCCTCAAGGGCCTGGGGTTCCTGAGGGCCAGCCTTAGCAGTAAAGACTGAAGCAAAAAAGGCATTCAATAGCTCTGGCTTTCTCTGCATCCTCCATCTTCAGGGCACCCACCTCATTCAGCAGCAGGCTCAAATTTTCCCTAGTCTTCCTTTTACTGCTGATGTATTTGAAGAAGCCCTTCTTATTGTCCTTGACGTCCCTTGCCAGGTTTAATTCCAAGCGGGCCTTACCCTTCCTTGCTGCATCCCTGCATACTCTGAGAGCGCTCCTGTACTTCTCCCAAGTGGCCTGTTCTTTTTCCCGTATCTATAAACTTCCTTCTTCCATCTGAGTTTTCCCAGAAGCCCCCTGCTCATCCATGCAGGTTTCCTGCTTCCTTTGCCCGACTCCTTGCTCCTAGGGATGCACCAATCTTGAGCTTGGAGGAATCGATGCTTAAATATCAGCCAGCTCTCTTTCACCCCCCTTCCTTCTAGATCCTTACCCCATGGGATTCCTTCAAGCACCTCTTTGAAGAGGCCAAACTCAGCTCGCTTGAAGTTCAGGGTAGTAATTCCACTTTTTGGCCTACTTTTTCCACGCGGGATCCTGAACTCCACCTGAACTCGCGGTCACTGCAGCCAAGGCTACCCTCGACCTTCACATTCCCAACCAGACCTTCTTTGTTTGTTAGTACAAGGTTCAGCAGAGCACCTCTCCCTGTTGGTGCACCACCACCTGTGTCAAGAAGCAGAAATTGCCAGGACTGTGTGTGCCGGGCTGTGTTCTCTTTCCAGCAAATGTCAGGGTAGTTGAAGTCCCTCATGAACCACAGAATCTTCTAGGTTGAAGGGACCTTAAAGATCATCTTTTCCAACCATCAACCTAATTTTGACAAAAATAAACACCCACATAACAAACAAAAATCAACACCACCACTAAACCATATCTCCCAGCACTACATGACCCCGTCTTTTGAACACCTCCAGGGATGGGGCCTCAACCACCTCCAGGGCCTGTGACTGTGAGGCTTTTTCCAGCTGCCTGCAGAAGGCCTCATCAACTTCCGCTTCCTGGTGGTCTGTAGTAAACACCCACAACAGTGTCACTGCTATGAGTTTGCCCCTTAATTCTTACCCATAAGCTCTCAACACGTTCTTTGTCCACCCCTAGGCAGAGCTCACCATGTTCCAGTTGCTTGGTTGCATAGAGAGCAACCCCACCACCACACCCGCTGGCCTGTATGTAGCCATCCACAAGAGCATTCCAGTCATGCGAGCTATCCCACCACGTCTCTGTCATCGCAGTGAGACCATGGCCCTGTGACCACACACAGACCTCTAGTTCTTCCCCATGCTGCATGCGGTGGTGCACAGGCATCCCAGAGAGGCGGCCGAGCGCAAAGGTTTCCCTGGAGGGGAGCAAGAGGATCCACCACAGCCATCCACATCCTTGAGGTGGTTGGCCTTCTGGATCTCACCTTGGGAGCCAGCTAAGGAGCATTTGTCACTGCTGTGGTTGGCCTGTTTTATTTCAAGTTGGCTTGAGCATTGCCATCCCCGAAGTCCTTCAGTTTAAGTTTTTTTATCCAAAGATTTTATCCCTTAGGTTTTTATCCAAAAGTCGAAGACTAAAATCTACCACAAAAATCTATTACGTTTTAGATACTTTAACTGCAGATGGCAACTTCAATAGTTTTTGGGGGTTTTTGGTTGGTTTTGTGTGTGATACAGCTCCATCTACAGTGAAATGCAGCCTAAACTCACAAGAAAAACACTGGTTAGGATGGCACATTTAAGCAGAAGGCTGCTCTCAGAAAACCAAGCATATTTATCAACTGTCAGAGTGCTGCTACATAAAATAGGAGCAGCCATCCCTATCTGTTTAACTTCTGACTGCTTATTAAATATATTAAAATACACAGATAAAGCTTCTGTTTTAGGAGAGCGATTTGCGTTTTGCTAACAAAACCAGCATTTCAGACCTGCAGTAAAAGAAAACCAACAAACCACACTACCAGCAATATCAGTATTAGAAAGAGATGTCTTTTGTTGGTAGCTTAGCTGAGGTAAAAATTTACTTTCAAAAGAGTAAATCACACGGGTGATAGACTGGCAATGAAGGAAAAAACCACACAGAATAAAAATGATGGATGGTGTATTCGAGCAGAATTACAAACAAAAGATTATCCTTCTTCCAAATGTCATTGTTTTCCTTCTCATTTTGATGAGATGATAATAAGCATATTAAACATATAGACTTAGATAAATGGAGAATGGGGACAAACAATTAAAATATGAAATCAGAAATTCTGCTAAAAGATCCTAGTATCTTAAATGACTTTCTTATTAGATGTTGAGGATCTGGAGAACAGCATTCAACAAGAATACTAGGTAATACTGAAGCCAGTGATAGCGAGTGACACTACTGTAATAAAGATCAGTTGTAAAAACATACAATCTGATTCCCTGCTGCCTAGAAGGACTAGAAAAGGCTAAATCCAGTACAAAATGATTATACGATAATCCTGTAGCAAAATAATCAATGTAAATAACTACTTGTCAGGCACAGCAATAAAAGCACAGACATACAGCATGACCTGGTATGTTAACAAACCAATCCAAAGATAACTAAAGCTAATTTGGTATGTCATTTGTGGCTCTGGCATAGAGGGAAGAACTAAAAGGCAGGAATTTTCTTTCCACTCACGTCCACCTTTGTCAAAGGGCTTAGAGAATTTGATTATTCCCCTAGAAAGCAGCTCTTGAAGATCGACTGCTGCACAGCACAACCTTTCTGGTTACATCTTATGCTGGACAGTAATCTCCCATGTTCATTCCCCCTGTCTCACACAGTTCAGCACTGCTCCCCCTTTCCCCTCTGAACACATCTGGAGCCACTCTGAAGAAAAAAGTAGGATCCCTCATCTGGCCTCCCTGCATTCTGATTTCCGATTCAAACAATGTTAGCAGGTAGGAGACCCTACTCTCGTTTTGCTTGGCTCACGTCTTGCTGATGGAGGGGGGGAGACAAAAAGAATAAGAGTCCCCCAAACTCTGTAGTTTGGAAACTGCAGCCAAAGAACCATTTTCTCGCAAGCTTATGGTGATGTTTCAGAAAAGTTCCTATGCCCTTTGTATGTGGCTTTGTTTTTCACTACATGCTTACCATACTCCGTGAAGCAACATAAACTTCCTGCAGTTCTCCTGAAGCTTTTATAATTGTTTTGGAAACTGCAATTTGATATTTATAATTACTCAGACCAGACATAGCAAGAATAATGGTAGACCCCATTTCTTTTAAGTTAATAGAGCTGGTGATATAATCATGTCATTAAGCAAGTCTGGCTTCAGCATTACCGTTCCCAGATAGAGACAGACTAATTCCCTTTCTAAGTCATGACCTGTAACAATGCTACACAATTCTATGCTTATTTAAACTTTACTGAATGTATTTATAGTATACCCAGTAGTAGTACAGTACAGTAGAAACCTGCATGATTTCTGAGTGTCCTTTGATTTTAAAAGTTAAATTAAATTCTTGAGAAATATAGAAAAAAAAAAATCCTTTCTGATTTTTAATACTTTACATTAAGCAACAGATGATTCTCTGATTTTGCAAATTGCTTGAGACTCAGCAGATGAAACCACAAAGGCTCCATTGGTTACGACCTTTGCCTAGGACTTCCAGACGTGTTAGATGTCCTGCTTCATCACAGACTTCTGTGTCACCCTGCTACTAATGGTATCTCAGTGTCTCTGTTCCAGCTCTAACACGAAACCCACACTCCCTTACTTCAGAGGAAAATGGTGAGGATAAGTTTACGGAAGATTCAAAAATTCATGTATACTACATGAACTGATGATATTGATCTACATAAGATGAATATGGGTGGTTTGCATGGCTAAGCTGATTTTAGGTCAGAAGATCTAACGGTTACAGGCATTCCCAAAGGTTACAGGCATTCCCAATGGTGCAGGACTACAATAAAACTTTTCCTAGGAGAGTAAATCAGGATGAAGAGGCGCAGGACATGACAAATCAACCAGCTTCCAGACACTTGCTGACAAAAAAACCCCAGAGAATAAAACCTTGTCTCAATTTGCATGTCAACACAGATGAATTAAATGCATGACCTCAAATGGTGTCCCCTTACCACCTCCGAAGAATTTTTGCAGGTTAGAGATGATATTACTGTATTTTGTTCACACCAATGCAAACACTGGTGAGCAAAATGACCTGGTGCACTATGCACTTGCAGCACTTTACAAGTATAATTTTGCTTTTCTTGGCTTGCAAAACTGTGTGCAAACATATGGTGGTGGATAAGGGGGGAGGGATAACATAAACATAGTTCTCTGGACTACAGAAGAAGCGACGTGTAGGAAAATGAACTGGAGGCAAAAAAGCTTCTGAAGTTCTTGTAGCTTCAGTATGGACCAGATAAATTCCTTTGCCTTGCAAATTCAAATTACTTTGAAAAAGGTTAATTGTGATTCTTTCCGTACTCTCTGGGGTTTCGCTGCTGACGTCAATTGCAAGCTACCAAGTACTCCTCCACAAGCAATTACAAATTGCAATAATGTCTGCTCAGGCTTAGATCAGACGTTATCTATATTTTAATCTTTTTAACTGTACTCTCCAATAATATCAGTTTTAGTTAGAATGCCGTGTTCCTTAGATCTAGACTACATTACAGTTTCATAGTTGGCCTCCCCTTCCTCAGTTAGCTGAAAACTATTAAAAAGATAAAAAAAATATAACAGAAGAAAGAGAATAAGACTCATTCTCGGTTTTTCTCTTTTTTTTTTTAATACTTTTAAATCCCAAATAAAGTGCTGTTTAGATAATTTTCAAGCATATTCACACAATACTCAGAAGATTTTTTGTTTCTGCCATTCTTTCATTTCCAGATTTCTTTACGTTACTCTACTCCTAATACCGTGAGCTACTGAGGAATTACCTTGAGTCCCTTCACAGGGGACTGTTACACAAGAATAAACTATGAACCTCTGGACAGCCTCGCATTAAAAAAAAAAACATTTTCATCTAGTTTATGCTAATCTCTCACTTAAAGGACACCCCAGACCCAGAGCTGTAGCTAAAGATTGCCTTTAACCTTCCAGCAATATGAAGATACATACACACTCATGAGATTAATGCGTATTTTTTCCTCTGTACTTATTACGTGAATTTAAAGTTATTTAACACAGAATGTACTTAGCAATTCATTTAATTTTCTTCTTTCTCTGTGCTTTTTTAAATCCTCTGACTGTACTTATTGAAAACACCTCTTTTTAAGCCAACCCTTTGAGAAATATTAATGCTCTCACATGTGTCTGATTCAGGACTTTCATTGACCTTGTGACTAAGAAAATCACTTTCTTTCTGTATCAAACAAAACTAGGCTTTTAAAATAAGAGATTACCGTTTGACAACATCAGAATATCTTGAATTCCATAAAGGAATGAATAAGGAAGCCTATACAATTTATTTTAATAGGAAGCTTGATAGAGCCTGAAATAGTCATTTGTATTAAATAGAAAATATAAAACTAGCTATACACTAGAATGAACATCTCAGGAAGAAAAGCAGCAGTATGCCTCTCAACTAACTCTCATTCTCTCGTCTGCCATTCTAAGCTCCTGGCAGGTGTTTTCTTTATTAAATCTTCAGGCCTTTACACAACACTTAGTCCTGCATTAGCAGCCCTGTGACAAAATCTCCCCCACGCAGTCATTCTGAGTTATCCTCTAAGTCCACGGGAAGCTCTCCTTTGAATAACTCTAGGTTGAAGTCGGAAAAAACTGGCCAAAGGAAGTTAAATTACATAGCTTTCTGATCCAGCCTTTGAACTCAGGCTATGGCTCAATAACACCATAAGCCCAGCTTTAGGGCTCCTTGTACTTCATCAAAAGTGCCGTGGCTGGGTAGAAGTACTGATCTGGAATAAGCTCACCCTGCTGATTGGGTACGAGCTCACTCTGCCAACTCAGGTCTGTTCAAAAACTGATGAATGGTGAAGGTAGCACCAACAGGCTTTATGAAGGATTAAGACTCACCTGCCCACCTGCAGCCAGCATGAAGGAATGATGCCAGCACAAGCTTCAGCTTGAGTACTCTGGCTAACCCAAGAGAACGGCTACCATATGCACAACCCTGCTTCTGATCAGATCTGTTTTGCAGGAGGCCCTGCCACTGTCGAGATCTAAACGAATGATTATGGAAATCAGAGAGAGAAATTCCTCAAGGGAAATTCACCCAGGATAAGAAAAACGGTTCTTCTGGACCTCAGCACCTCAGAGTGTACGTGGAAACAACCTTAATTTGCACTGCAGTTCTTGGGCATCTCACATACAAAGGATAATGGCAGTGACAGAAAACTGAAGGAAGATGTACTACATGGCAGCCTGCAAGGCAGAAGCATCGGGAGCTTCTGGACCTCAGCACCTCAGGGTGTACGTGGAAACAACCTTAATTTGCACTTCAGTTCTTGGGCATCTCACATACAAAGGGTAATGGCAGTGACAGAAAACTGAAGGAAGATGTACTACACGGCAGCCTGCAAGGCAGAAGCATCACAGGCCCAGGAACTTTCAACATAATTTCTCCCAACAGAATACTTCACTTGGGACACAATGACCTCTTGGAAGAAAGATTTTTGTCACCGCAGCTGCTGCCCACACAGACTTACTGCTTCTGGGGGCCTCGAGAGGATTCAACTCAACAGAAGCTGGAGTAAGATCAAGGCTCAGTTCAGGGTAAGTTAAATCTCAACAGACAGAAGAAGTTAATGTGATTTGTTAAAGTTCCTAGCATTAAGTTTTCAGGTGATGTATCTTCCTACACTCCACTGTTTAAGTAAAATATATTATTGAACTTGAAAAAAAAAGTCTGGCTTCTAGAGATAGTATTGGAGTTCTCAGACCACTGTAACATTTTCTTTTCAGTTTTAAATTCTTTGTTTCCTAGAAATAACACAGATGTTGACAGGCCCAAAGTGGGATGCAGGCATCAGCCACTCTCTAGAGAGAATAGGCACAGGGAGTACAGCAGGACTAAAAGCAGGTACTGTCTCTGCACTAAGCCCACAAAGCAAAAACATGCATGAATTCTAAGAGATTAACTATATATTCTTTACGTTCCCTACTTTCTGCCTGTTATTTTACTGATTTCTGTACGATGATTTACAAATTGTATAACTTGCACACATGATGCAAATCAGATTCAGGTAAGTACATGAATTTACAAACTTAGTAGTGTATTCCTCATACAAACCAGTCATGTCATTGCTACATGTGCCTGCATGACTGCTGCAGAGGAGTAAAATAACATCTGTTCCCAGCAGTATGAGGCAAAAGGTGGTTTCCTGCACTTTCTCAGCATTCTGTGGCATGAATGTCCACCAGTTTATACCTATGGTGTGTTATTACCGCCTAAGAAATTCAACACATATTTAACTGGTGGAGTTTATTCCAGAAAAGATTCATACTAGTAACTTGAAAAAATAATATTGTCTAACTGCATTTGACTTAAAATGAGATTTTTAAATCCTTTCCTGGCTCTTAAATACCTTCTGAACTACTATAGCAGAATTTTCCTTTCAAATTCATTCTGTGGATCGTTAAACTGCAGCGCAATCGTTTTCCCACATTGCTACCTCCTCCTGCACGCAGAGAATTTTCATTACCATGATTGCACGTTACCAGTACGTTTACACCACACGTGTGGTGGGGTCTAAGCATTCTTGTGGAGTTTTGTGATCCAGAGGTGCAAAAGCAGGCTCTCTCACTGCCTTGCTCACACCAAGGGCTTCCTCTGCCTCCCTTGCACTGGGAGAACACCCTGACCATGCTCAACTAGTTCAGGGACCTAAACTCACATAAAACTAAGCCCCCCAAAACCCAACAAATACTTCCAGCCTGGCAATCAGCAGCCACTGAGTGATGAGCCAGGCTGGCAATGTTGTCCTAGCAAGAAGGGAAGGGCAAAACCACATATATCTGGGTTTAAGCCTACCTAAATTATATAGTGAAACCACACCTAAAGGGTCCATACTGGCTGCCGGTATTTCCTGTTTAAAACAGCATTATAAATTAGAGTGCTCCTCATCAAAAAAGGATGACACACAGCAAACCACTGTAGACATTCACAAAGATCTTCTAGGTAACTGAAAAAGAGCTGTTTGTCTTCGGTTACAACTGTGTTTTTCAGATTCAGTGCTCTAAAAACCAGCAGTCTCCTTACCTCAAAAGCAGAGCAATGGTTGTGAAGAGAGATCACATCTCTTTTGGGAAGAGACCAAGACAGAAGACATGCCAGCATTTGGTCACCCCAGCGCCTTGTCAAGTCTGGAATAGAAAGAACAATCTTCCAGTTAAAGACCTGTTGGGAAAATTACTCTAAATTAATTACATCTCTCAAGTAAAGAGTTCTGAGAGAAGCCCATTGGTAGCAGCAGTGAAGCAGGACTATGTTAGGGTCAGAGAATATGCAAGTATAGGGAGAACAGCCTGGTAGCCAAGGAAATGTAATTGAACTCAAGAAGAAAAAAAGGGATTTTAAGTCTATACTGCACAATGTTATTCTGTACATAACTAACAGCAATTCCTTATTAGTATTTCAAGCCTTCTTTAGCAATCAGTAAAGTGTTAATTTTCATTCTCTTCCACACAGACACAAGGAGGCTAATTTTCAGTGACAGGTTAACATTAAATAATTTAAAATTTTGTCAAGAGTGCACGAGGTTTTTGACTGCCTGTGTAGTCAGTTTGACAACTTGAGGAGCAGGAACAAAGCACTGGCAACGATGAGAAATCCTGCGGTTGCAGCAAGGAATCGGAGGAAGCGCAGAAGAAGCCTATAATGATCTAAAACCAAAGGTACATGAATCAGCCTCAGATCAGCCCATCAAATAAATTTATACGGCACAGAAATCTGAGACAAGGCTTGGCTTGCCAGGCTGACACTGCAAGGCCACGAGGCTTTAGGATGCAGGGTGGAATCTAGGAGTCTGACACGAGGGTTACATGCACTGTAAATGTGCCTTTTATATTTTACAGGAAAAAATAAAGGCTCGGGGCTGAATAGTGTTGAATACCTGCTCCTCCCAACAATTTTAGTAGAGGCTCTCTCTCAAGATCTGCCATCAAGTACATAAACTACTGCTACATCACCACTGGAAATCCGGGCATATTTTGTAGTTGCTTTGAAAGGGATTTTTCCTGCGTTGTATGAAGATGGGCTCAGTACCATAACCATGTCAAATATCAATCCTTCCTTCTATCGACCTCAAAACTACAGCTGCACTTTGCTGAAAAGCTAAGGATTTAGTCTCTACTACCTCTTCAAGGCTTTTCATGTAATTATACTGAGGGCTGGTGCCTTCTGCCAAGCGATTGATGTTTTATATTGGAACCAATTTCATCCCTTCATAATAATTTATGCTTTATATATATGGGATATCCAGTGACTGACTGGAATGCACATTCATTTGTAGTGTCCCAGGAAGCATATGTTAAAAGATAGTTTCAAATATTCAACATCAACACCTTAATGGAAAAATAGTGAAAGACAAATCATGTCACGTACACCTATATTCCATTTAATTAAAAAACCTTGGGATCTTACTGAAAGATTTCTGTGCCTCCTTAATTAAGAAGGACAATGAGAATGATTGCATTCTTCTGTATGATTAGAAAGATCATGCTAAGTTTTTCCATATCTTTTCATCCCAAACCATGCTTCTCTAAGATGGTATTATGTACAAGTATTTCAAGTTTGGTTGTTTGAGATTTTTTGTTTTGTTGGGGTTTTTTTGCTTTGCTTTGTTTTTTTGTTTTGTTTTGGTTTTGTTGTGGTGTTTTTCACACGTAAGCACACACCTCATTTTTTCTACCCAAATACCAAATCATTCTCCATTCAGTATTTCCTAAAGCAGAAGTCTGTTTTTTCACATAGTCTCTGGACATCATTTTCCCTCCTCCCCCATCTTCTTACACTGTTTCAATCACTGGAAAGATGCTTTTGTGGCTTATAAAACCCTATGTGCAGAACCTGAATTTTTAAGGGTCTCCAAAATAACACGAAAAGACAGTAAAACTGGCCACTCAGTATGAAGTTAAACCTTCATCCAAGGAATAACTTTCCACATTAACAGAAAATTAAAGAATCAAAGAATAGAATCATAGAATCATCTAGATTGGAAGGGACCTTAAAGATCATTTAGTCCAACCATCAACCTAACTCTGACAAAAAAATAAATAAGAAATAAGCAATAAAAAAAAATCACTAAACCATATTCCTGAATTGACATTGATAAACAAACATTTAGTTTAAAAATTAACTTAGAAGAATTTTAACGAGGGAAAAGAGAACAGTCAAACTGATTTCCAAGCCAGCCAGCCTCAAAGTACCAGAACACCACATGGCTATGGGGCTTTTTGTTGTTAGTTAACTTGGCCATACAACTTTACCATATTCCTCAATGCTCTGTGCAAAATAGCATTAAGCAGGTAAACACTGGCAATTCACAAAAAGGCCTCTATAACTTCACCCAAGAGGACAAATTTTGAAGCAAGTATCGACGTTTCTCTGCATTTGTGTATATTAAAATATGCATTTATATACTAGATCTGATTCAATGGCAGCTGTGGCTCAGCAGACCCCTGCAATGCCTGACATGATTTAAACCATAAGTGATTTAAAGAAGAGATCCTGAAACAAAGAAAGGACTCAAGTAAGGCTAAGGGAAGAGAACTGCTCTTGGGACAGGAGTAACTCACTGTGGAAATACAGGGACAAGAACAACTGGGCAGATAGCAATTCTGTAGAAAATACTCATAAACAATATAAATCAGCCTGCTGCAACACTGAGAGGGTCTTCGTAAGAGACTCATACTTTCCCCTCTGATTTTGCAGGAAGACACTCAATATGTTGCTGTATCTCAGCCTGAAGATGTAATTACCAGCAAAGGGACTGTACCTTCTTCAACTGCCTGTGGCAGCTCCTGAATATTTAACAACTGCTGCCCTGTTTCAGTGGGAACACAAGGGGGGAAAAAAAAAAAAAAAAAAAAGCAGCAATGTTAAGCTCAACCTATTTGCTTTTGGCCCATTCCAGTTCAAGTCATTCTAAGTTGAGAGATGACAAAGTCATTTTCTAAAAGCTTCTTGACTGCTCAAGGACTTTTCAAGCCAGCTCCACTGCAGAGTCAAACACACGACCTGGAATCAGCACTTCCAATTAATTCACCAGTTTGACTTTGCATTTAAGTGGTGTAAGAGCCTTCATACAGGCTGCACCTGCTCAGAAAAGGGTTAAAATTTGGTTTCTGCTTGTGACAATGTCAAATATAGCCTGCTCTCCCTTCAAACCTACATATAACATGAGGCATAGGAATTCAAAGTGCTCAGACTGCTGGGCCAGTTCACACACAATCAAGTATCTCTAAGTACAAACTACAACCAGTTTGAAGTTGTACTGAATATTGGTCTACACATATTGCCTTTTGTATTCCCTTTTATAAACTATATTCATTTTTTGACACATATATACATGCTATCACTGGTCCTCAAAAGAATAAAAAAAAATAGAAACAGTATTTTGAGATACATTGTAGACTCTGGGAGGAGGTTTCTAAACTGAATATTACATTCTTGTCCCTAAAGCAGTTTCATCCCAACGTAATTATTCTATCATACTCTACACCATGAAGAGCTAACATTTTTTTAGTACGGTGGTTCTCTGCATTAGCTGTAAAAGACTTCTCTAGAGATTCATCATGAAGATTAGCAGTTACTAGATGACCATCCACAAGTTCATAGACGTTTAATTATGACATCCATACATTTATCTTTAAGACTACGACAGATGCCTTATTCCCATTTTGATTCTCTGTGATGTGCATCAGCCAGCACTCTTTCAGCACCTGCGATCCACACACAGCAAATGGGAGCTCCATAACTCCTGTATTCACTGCACTCAGCTAAACATCCAGGCTCTGGCTCTGCAAATTGCTTAGGCTCCAATTTGGGATGCCAATTGGCCTCAAATGACTCCTTATCCACCTAGGTATGGTTAATTAGCACTAATAACTTCACTGAAGTGATTAAACAGAGAAATTGAAAATGAATATTTACATTTACTGTTAGAACTTCCACGGTTGTTCTTTTAAAAATTATGTTTACATTACATAACACAACATAAATAAAGAGGGAACTGGATATATCTCACTGGGGATGTATCACATACAGCTCTACATATTCTCACTTGTCTTTTCTGGGAATTCAGAGAACACCTTTTTCTGAAGGCATCAAGACTGAAATAAAACTGTCTGCACAGGCAGAAGACATAAAATATACATGATTACATACATATACCGAAATAAAGCAACACCAAAATAGGTCTGCCAGAATACTTCTGCTTGAACAAAAGCTCTACACCACGTCCACCTTGAACTGCTACAAACTGCCATTTGCAGCATCATGTATGGGACATGCATTAAAACCTCCTCAGAACAGCTAAAATGAAAAGGGTTCTCAAGGGAAAGAGGGGTTGTGATATGCCTGAATAGCACATAATTTCCATAATCACAAAATACTCACTTTGAAGTATACGGTAAAAGCTTTTACTTGCATCTGTCCCAACACCATTTAAGGAGACTTACAGTTACAGACAGATTCTGAATTTGTATTCTTTCATTATGTGCATTTTTTTCTTAGCATTTGTATCTTCTTGGTTGGCTTTAATTAACTTCCTTCTATGCTCATAAACTTGGAGCGGATTTTCTCTAAGCTCTTACATCTCTAGTCCATATTAAGATATTTTAAGCTTTAAACCTCTAGTACATTTAATGGATTTAAACCATTTAAGAAGGAAGGAAGAAGTGCTAGCAAAACGCACCCAAGCTGAACATTTTTGCATGAACTTTCTATTTGACACAACTTATAAGTTATCTTAAGACAACTTAAGAACTCCTGAATGGGCCCAATCGCAACAAAAATGTGCTTTATTTCCCATGGACTAAAATGTGGCAAGCTGGGAAAGAAAAAGTATGAGGGATAGAACAGAAACAGCTAATGCAAACCGAAGCATAAAAAACCCACAGCAAACAGTAACCAAAAGGTCTGCTTCAGGGAAGGAGGCTTTGAGTCCATTAAATTAAAAGGTTGAGCTATCAAAACATGTTGGGGAAAAAAAAAGATTATTATAAAGAAAGCAAATCTATATTGAAAGGTAATAGTTATGGGTGAATGTTTGAAAAGAAGCACAGCCATTTAAGAAAAGAGATGCTCCTGCGTGGTATACGGTGGATCTGACTTTAAAAATTCCTCTCTACCTGTATTATTCGTATTTCAAAATACTTGTGTTAGCTACAGTAACAGAGAATTTCTCGTCCACTTGCTGTCTCGTACACAGAGCATTAACAGTGTAACCTTAAGCATTACCTCCTTGCCTGGAAATCTCAGTCTTTCCAGAACATGGCAGAAGTAATTCCTGCAGATAACCTTCCCTTTGAATCTGGTAGTTCAGGAAGACTGAAAATATTGTCCCTCCTGCCTCTCCTTTCTCCTCATCTCATTTTTACCCACACAGAGATCTTCAGCTAGATGGAGAAACCTGAATGGTGTTGGTACCTGACGAATATTTGGCACGACAGACACAAGTCTTTCCTGCCCCAAGTGGGACAGGAAGAAATGTATCTTGAGAATCAACTCCAAACACATTTTGGAGTCCCACTTGCCCTTCAAGAAATAGTTCAAGTTCTTTTCCTCCTTTTGAGGAAGCATTGCTCTTTCTTGTAAGTACGCTAAGGCTTGAGTCTTCTAGATATATACAATACTTTTATATTAACATAGCTGAAGAAGCACAAGCAATACTGAAAAGGAATTTGATCTTCTACCATTCTTGCTCCCTGAGGACACAATTCTTGACGTTCATCCACGCATCTGTCATTCAGAAAGGAGCTCTCAGTTGGTTTTATGCTCAGCCATCTGAAGCCCCATGAAAAGCACCATGAGTCAGTTGGACTCGATGATATTAAAGGTCCTTTTCAACCTAAATCATTCTATGAAAAGAAATGGCATGAGACAGCCTCCTGACCTTAGTTTTTAGAATTTATCACCATCAAGATAATTGTAATCAAAGTGCTGTGTTACATAAATCATACGTACATAAATCTGATTTAAACTATCCTTTTTTAATAAGTGAATTACACAAGTGTTATCTTATTCTTCTAATAAGTCTCTGAACGGCGCAATTTAAACACTTATGAATTGTGTAACTTACAGAAGTGTTATTCTTGCAAATGCATGCACAACACACACCCTGTAACTGCTTGCCCTGGTCAGTGCTGACATACAGGAATAAAGCCACGGACACACTAAGTGGCTGTGTCAGAGTCATGGAACATGGCAACGCTTCTCTTTCAGACTTTGTGTTTCTGTTATTTGATAACAATGTAATTCATTGGAACAAATACTTCAGTGGTTAAAATACCACTTCCTCAGATGAGGCTTCTTACATTACCCTGGCAGAGAATAGGATGAATTCTCTCGGTATATAAAATAATGTGGAATTTAAATGGAATGGTAGAGGATACACGCAATTAGTAATCTCTGTTTTTTTCTGTGAGTGGGCTCTGTTGTTAAAAGATGTGTGAGGATGCCAGTTCTAAGAAAAGTCAAAATCACGTGTTGTTAGTCTTCCCTATACTCTCAGATACAAGCTGGAATAGAAACAGAGAATGAAATAGAAAGTGCTGATCCACAGGTTTCTGCTGATGCTGTTAAAACTCCTGTCTTCCAGTGGTACCACACGAAGTCTGTAAGAAGCAAAAAAGGCTATTGCTCAGAAGCCACCACAGGCTTCCTGACATTCATTTGCAATTACTCAGATAGGAGAAGGTGCTTCAGATTCTGATCCTCAAATGAGCAGGTGCACCCCAGAGCAAGGGGAGCACTCACAACTGAGAAGCCTGTAATTCATGCTGCTTGAAAGGACAAGCTTTAACTTTCAGCCAAGTCTGTGGCTGGTTCTTCATTGTGGGGAGTAGAAGAAAGCATAATGAACCCCCACTTATATGGCCCTGCCAGCACTAATTTTATTTCTCACATCGACTTTACACTACTTCAGCATTCCCCCCCTTCCTTTTGAAAAAAGGTAGAGACGATGTCATTCTGGCCCTGTTTCAAGTAGATTTTTGAATGGGTCCTGAAAGCTTGCTACTGTGAAAGCAATATTATTCGCCCTCTGGACATACACAGTTAGGGCTTTCAATCAGAAAGATTTGAAAGCTGTAATGTTGTTACTGTCTTCTCATTTTAAGATCTCATTTAGCAGACCTATGTAATTTTGCTCTGAGGGACCTCTGGGCTGACTCAGCAACTGAAGAAAAACTTTGTCACTGGCCTTCTATGCTGCCACCTAAAGTTCCTACATCTGGTAATATGAGAAAGCTCCAAGCACATATAATTTCCACAGTTACTGTGCCGAGTATGCACACCAGGGTATGGGTAAAAGGACACAACAAGGAGAACCAAAGAGAAGTCAGAGGTAGAAGTGGAATCTTCTACATTGACCCACCTGTGGCCCCACCAAAGTATTCCTTTTCCCTGAAGACATGATAATGATTAAAGTTTGGACCAGATATCTTTCAGGGTCCCTTTCCAACCTGCACTGTTCTATGAGCCTGTGACCTGGAGACACTCAATACATGGCTGGACACTCTAGTGTACTGGGAAAACAAAAAGTCATCCTCATTCTGAGATTGCTGCTCACTTGCAGAAGAAACAAAGTTTGCTCAAAGTCTTGCTTCCAAGACTTTCCAGGTGGCCTGTCACCACCTTCAGGAGTAGTGTTACTTTCTTGCTTTTACAAATATCTGCAGGGGCATCTAAAATCAGATATCCACCCAAAAAAAAAAAGAGAAAATATACATAAAATATTTGCAGTGTGATCTGGATGTTTTAATTGCCCTTTTTATCCATAACAGGTATTGTTGCAAATTCCGCTTTTAAAAATATCTGCAGGGGCATCTAAAATCAGATATCCACCCAAAAAAAAAAAGAGAAAATATGCATAAAATATTTGCACTGCGGTCTGGATGTTTTAATTGCCCTTTTTATCCATAACAGGTATTGTTGCAAATTCCACATAGCTGAAAAATCTTGGGCAAGAGGTTCTGCATTTTTTTACCACTTCTTGTTTTGTCTGTTTCTATATCAAACCAACAGCTTTTCCTGACATCTCTGCAGCCAGTATCTTCGAATTCAGGTTGCACAGAACCCTGCATCACCCGGTGATATTTATGTTCCCTTGTTCAAAGGGTAACTGCGGGACCAGGTGCCTCCAGGAAGTGTTCTCAATGACTGGGCACACAGTGCCTTTTATGTTTTGTGAATGAAGCTCGCGTTACAGGAGCTGCATTAATTAGAGAAAAGCAACTGCTGTTTAAAAGCGTGGCATTTTGTGTGAGCAGTGCCTGCACTGCAGTTTTGCAGCACACGGGCAGGTCTGTGTGAGTCCATGTAGCTCCTGCCGTTCCCTGTCCATGTCAACATCCAGTTTTCAGGACTACTATGGGCCTCAGAAGAACTTCCACACTTTACCTTTTGTTGGATAAGTCCCTGTGTTCTTACAGTGGGAGTCTTTTCGCTCACACCATTAGCCATCCCTTGTTACATGAAACATAGAGTAACATGAGCAGCTACCACCAGTTTTACGGTTTGTCCTTACAGAAAAACAAGAGTTGAGAGACTGTTTTTAACCAAGTTAAGAGGAACACTACCACAGCCTCCAACACGATGTACCAAGTACAGACTCCTCCTGGATGTTTAGGTACTGGGCTGTGCCAGTGCGTCTTCACTGCTGCCGTTATCATGGAATTGTCGGAGTTGGAAGGGACCTTCTAGAGATAATCTGGTCCAACTCCCCTGCCAAAGCAGGGTTGCCCAGAGCACATCACTCAGGAGCATCCAGGTGGGGCTTGAAGATCTCCAGAGAAGGGGACTCCACACCCTCCCTGGGCAGCCTGTTCCAGGGCTCTGCCACCCTCACCCCAAAGAAGTTCTTCCTCAGATTTGAGTGGAACTTCCCATGGTCCAGCTTGTGCCCGTTGCCCCTTGTCCTGTCACTGGGAACCACTGAGAAGAGTCCGGCTCCATCCTCCTTCAACCCACCCTTTAGGAACTTGTAAACATAGATGAGATCTCCGCTCAGTCTTCTCCAGGCTAAAGAGTCCCAGCTCTCTCAGCCTTTTCTCTTAAGGGAGGTGCTCTAATCTCTTAATCATCTTGGTTGCCCTACATTAGACTCTCTCCAGTAGTTCCCTGTCCCTCTTGAACTGGGGAGCCCAGCACTGGACGCAGGATTCCAGTTGTGACCTCCCCAGTGCAGAGCAGAGGGGGAGAACGACCTCTCTTGACCTGCTGGCCACACTCTTCCCTACACAGCCCAGGATTTTTCATTTCCATATATATAAAAGATATTTATGAACTACAGCTGTCACGAGTATGCCTTTTACAGTGCCACGGAGTAGATGGATCCAAATTCCAAGTGTTGGACATGTCCTGCTGGTACCTGCCTCCCGCTCCCTTTCAGCAGTGCACCACCACAGCACTCACTGTCAGAGGAACACCTTCAAATGTCCCTGGTACTCATTCCTACAGAGATTACTTCTAATAGCAGCCAGTTTGAACCTGGAAATGTAACCAGGAAGCTTACCAGGTTTTTCATGTTCTCTGGGGGCAAACAGAAGGAAAAAAATCATCTCAAACCACTGTCTCTAAAGCACCATTCAAATGGAAAAAATATAGCTATGAAAGAAATGCAGTTTTCTGCTGGTATCACTGGAAATATTATGCTATTAGAGAAGCTGACAACCTATCTAGGCCAGTGCTTTCTGACACCATCAGAGAAGAAAGGTATGTAACAGGAACAGCGGAGGTTCACAGAAGGGTAACAAAAATGCCAAAGATATTTAGAGCCCTTCCACACGAGTGCACCTGTTTCCCTTTTAAGTTTTTAATTTAGGCAGTGAGTTAGCAAAACTGATTAGCCATTCTTAGCCTCAAACAAAAGCACTAGTGCGACCAATGAAATGAACATGTAACACCACAGGCAGCTGATAGAAAACCTCCCTGACAGAGTGTGTGATTCAGTTGTGAAATTCTGTGCCACGAGTAATAAATGAGATACAAAACACAGCAGAATTTTTAAACACTAAGGTGTTTTGCCCTATTATGGCATTCTAAATTAAAAAAAAAATAAATCACTAAGTACATTCAGAAATAGATCAACACGGCATCCAGGCTAAGAAAAATTTCATCCAAAGTCACATCACTGCATAATTCAAATTTTTTTATATATTTTTTTAATATTTATGAAACACCAGACAGTTTCCTACCGTCACAGAGAAGCTGGGGTATGGTGACTGATATAAGTTACTATGCATTCAACTTTACTTTTTTATAAGAGTCACACCAATGCCTAATGCTCTTCCCTCTAAATACAGAGATGAAATATCCTGGCTGAAAAATTTTAATAGGATAGAGAAGTGACAAAATAACCAAAAGGAGGAAGAAGTACTATGCCCCCAAGAAAGGTTAATGAGTTATGCAGTGTAGCCACACATGCCTTATAACTAGCCAAAATCCATGCTATGGGTACATTGTTCTTGACATATAAATAATCTATTTATTTTTTTTAAGCTACATCGTGAACGAAGTACAATTGTACATCACCAACCACACAACCAGTACACTACTTCACCCAACCACAGACAAACAGAGCAACTGACCTACCTTTGGACCAAAAATATTTCTTTTACTGTGAAATGCTTGTTGCTTTGATTTTCCAAAGCTTAATTAACCACTGTGCTGGCACACTGCATTTTGGAAGAACATCCAAGGTACATGTTCTTATAAAAATAAATTACCAGGAGTTAGGTTCAGAAAGTAGAATCTCACTATAGTGCTTTGTGACATAGTTTAGTGATGGTTTTTTTGTTTTCATCAGAGTGAGGTTGATGGTTGGACTAGACGAATTTAAAGGTCCCTTCCAACCTAGACAATTCTATGATTATGAAGTGAAATTAACACGAATTTCAGTATGGCAAAAGCTTGCTTTTATTTTAGCATGCTTTTGATATGTACACAGGCAATCCCTCCTGCACATCTCTATCCCCAGACCTCCAGCACCCCTTGGGCGAGACAGTCAACTTTGCAGGAAAGGGGAGATTAAAATTCACAGCTGTCCAAGCATTTGTTTTGCAAGTCTCCAGGCAATCTTCATTTGTCAATGCTCTTCTCCTCAAAGATCAAGCAATCCCAAGATCTTATAAGAGTAAGCAGTAAACGATAAATGTTTTTATTTACCAGACACCTCAATTTCATTGCCTTCCACCCCTTACAGCAAGGGATAAGAGCTCCTCGTATTCTCCATGCACACTGCTATTTGTCAAGTGTTAGCTATTGGCTAACATAGGCTTTCCAAAACTTTATTATCCACTGCTGCTAATTATCCCTAACGGAACTAAGCAATATAAAGCTTTTTTTTTTATTGGTTTTATTTGGACATTACTTCTCTTGAACAGATTTTAAGCTGTGGGCAATGCTGTTCTCTGTTGTTCTGTTTTGCTGAGGTCCCACTGGTCCAGTTCCATCGTTTGTAAAGCAAAGCAGAGACACCAGGATCGCTGCCCAGTCCCATTCACACAGCAAAACAGGATTTGCATTTCCTAACAAGAAGCATATCCAATTCCCTCTAGGTTGTCTGTATGGCTGCCTGCTACCAAATAGTTTGATTTTGCTCTGGTCACCTTTTGGAAATAATTGATAGAAAGCTGTTCACGGAGATTTTGTTGCCAGACATCAGCATTTATTTCCTCCAGCATCTCCTAATAGCTTGTTTAACAGAAGCGCCCCTATTTCCAAATCAGGGCACTCAACCAGAATTCCTTTAGGTTTGTGCCTGACAGATCAAGCTCACTATTTTTCAGGATCCAACCCTGGATACATGGAGAAAGGGAAACAGCAATCAAGACAGATTACCTCACTTCAAACAGGCAAGCTGAGGCCCTTGGACATCGAAAAAGTTCTCTGCTGTGCAATAGGTGAAGGAAAATTAATGGCCTCAACTGGAGTTGCTGTGATCACTTTCCACCTACTTTAAGGCACGTATAGAAACAGTGTTTGACTGCAGCTTAAGCTTTAAAGGTTGACTTCTCACATAACCTTAGCTTAAGGCTTGGAGTGGTTTAGTTCAGCTTTGAGCTGGGTGAAGGAACATCATTTCAATTCCTTACTGCCTAAAGTGCTCTATTATCAGATTAAATGCAAAGTATAAACAGCAGCACTCTACTGTGTGCTGACCTGACTTGGTGAAAATTCAGAGAGGAGGAAATCAAATGAATGTGGAGGGACATATTCGGAAAGAAAGAACATAAAAGAAGTTATTTGTGATCCCCATCTTCCGTACGTAGCATCCTACAACAGTAACTGGACTTTTAACCTCAAAATTGTGATGCAAGGAAGGGTAACAGACATATGAAGGGACTGCTCCCAAAGAAATAAAAGTTATAATGAAGGTTATATAAAATAAACTGTAGTGAAGAATAATTTAACGTAGCTGTACAACTTAACTCCACTACAACTACACCAATCTACTGCTGATGAGCAACTTCACTGTTCGCTGCAGCATCCAATTAAAGCTAATGTGAAAATACTAATAGGTTGTTAAGGGCGGGAGGGGAAAACCCAAAGCCCCCCCCATAAATCAAACATGCTATTTCTCATATGGTGAAGGTTTCCAGGATTAAATGCCAGCTAAATTCTAAAGCACACATTTACCAAACAGAACTTACACTAGGCAAAGGACACAGCCCAAGCCTTTACCTTGAACATCCAGTAAAGCTTTACAAATGTGTTTTGTATCCACCACAACACAAGACTTTGGAAACTCACTTTTGAGTGCTCTGGCCATCTTAACTTCCAGGCAAGGTGAAAAATAAGGTCAAGCCCACTCCCTGGAATGTCTTGTAACAGCTGTGCAATAGGCAGATAGCTACTGGATTGTGTTTTAGGGTACATCCCCAAATTTATTATACCATAGGCAATTTCAAATTATTTTCTTATGGCATAGTAACAAGCAAATAGTAACTGCTGATGTTAACCAAGAGTTCCAGCAGGATGATGGCGACTGGGGGTGGAATGATATGAAGGATGCTATGCCAAGGCCTATGGGACTCATAGCTCTTCTGTTCTCTCCCTTCATTCATCCATCCTCACCAGTTAATTTGATTTTAATGGCTGGACCAGGCTCTGTTTGTCTCTCACAAGAACGTGTGCTCCAGCTCCCCATGGATTGGGCAATCGAAAAGTAAACAACTACTTCTCACTTAGCAAGCTGAGTACTAATTTCCTCTTCCCAATGTCCCTTGTCCAGCTCCATCTATCAGGACCAAATCTTTTCAAGATTTACTCAGGCTCTCACAACAGATGGGAAGAGATCTTAGCTCTTAAGGACAAATTTCTTTCCTCCCTACCGTGCCTCAAAAGATGGGGTCAGGGTAAGTCCTATTTCTTACCTTAGTTTTCTGAGCTTCCTGCCTTTGCCAATATATTATGTGAACAACAAAGACTCTTGTATAAACAAACCCACATTTTCTCCTTGCTCTCGGTTCTGAGTAACTCCAGACTTTGTGAGGCAGGAGGCAGGTGCACAAAGCACAGGCGTTAAAAAGCTGCAGCGGTAATGGGGGAACAACAGGAACACAGGAGGCATATCAGTGCAGCTGCACTTTGTGTTCAGCAGACAAATCGACACCCCGTTGACACAAGCAGAGGGCAGGGGCCATGGGGTGGCCATGGTGCAAGGCAAAAGGAATTTACAAGGGGATTGTTGACCACTCTTAAAACCAGTCAACTCATTCTCGGCAGGAGTTGTGTTGTGCAAATGCAAGGCATTTTAATTCAGATAAGAAGCAAGCCTGAAATAACCTCCTCCCCCCTCAGTTGATATTCTCTAATATCCACAAAAAGATTCTGAATCCAAAGTTGGATGTGGAGATGTGGCTGACCAGCTGCTTAGCCCCAGTACTGCACCCCCCAGTCTCCATGGTATCACACTGATTACAGGAAGATGCTACTGATCCAAAAGCTGCAGCCTCCTATTTCTCTAGGGTGTTTGTAGGCACACTCAGGGAAAGAAGCTAACTTTTTCTGTGCTTATCTTCAGAAAAAAAAACAAGGTTACACTTTCCATTGATAAGAAAGACGCGTAATATTCTTTTGTGAACAGATTATGTATGAAATATTCACCTATCTGTATGCTTGGTAGCAAATTGTTTGCTTGGTAAACATGTAGACTGTCTCCAAAATATTCTTTATTTATAATTGAAAGGCTCCCCAAAACTATAACCATACAGTAAAGACTGAGTGAATAAGAAGACAGATGTTCTTGAAAGGTATCACCACAGCTGCACTAAAAATATTTAGTTTGATGAAATCTTCCATGTTAATCTCTATCTTCAGTTTTTAACATGAATGAAGGAAAGGGAAACAATAGCAGTCTTAATTCTGTTCTCCCTGAGTATGATTCTAGAAGAGTTACCATGAAGAGTTAAATATTATTTTCTGGTTCTAAGTCTCATGTATAAATCTCTCGTATATAATCTCTGGAAAAAGGGGTTGGTTAGTCATGAGCAATATCAAGGTGTAGTGAAGATATGTAGGGGAAAAATTAGAAGGGCGAAAGCCCAAGCAGAAATTAACTTGGCCACCACAGTTAAAGATAACAAGAGTTTTTTTCAGTGTATCAATGAAAAAAGGCAGGCTAGGGAAAATATAGGCCCACTGATGAATGAGGTGGGTGCCTTGGTGGTGGAAGACGCAGAGAAGGCGGAGCTGCTGAATGCTTTCTTTGCTTCAGTCTTCGCTGCCAAGGCCACCCTTCATGAATCCCAGACCCTGGAGACACAGGGGATGGTCTGCAGAGAGGAAGACTTTCCCTCTGTTGGAGAGGATTGGGTTAGAGACCACTTGGCCGAACTAGACATCCATAAGTCTATGGGCCTTGATGGGATGCACCTACAAGTGCTGAGAGAGCTGGCAGATGTTACTGCTGAACCACTCTCCATCATTTATGAAAGGTCATGGAGAACAGGAGAAGTGCCTGAGGACTGGAGAAAGGCAAATATCACTCCAGTCTACAAAAAGGGCAAGAAGGAGGACCCAAGAAAATACAGGCCAATTAGTCTCACCTCTGTCCCTGGGAAAATAATGGAACGACTTGTTCTGGATGTCATCTCCAAACATACTGAAGACAAAGAAGTTATCGGAAGTGGTCAACACGGATTTACCAAGGCTAATTCATGCTTGACCAATCTGATAGCCTTCTATGATGCTATAACTAGATGGCTGGATGAAGGGAGAGCAGCAGATGTTGTCTACCTTGACTTCAGCAATGCTTTTGACACTGTCTCCCACAACATCCTCATTAGAAAATTAAAGAAGTGTAGGCTAGATGAGGGGGCAGTGAGGTGGCTTGAGTCCTGGCTGTGTGACAGAGCTCAGAGGGTTGTCATTAATGGAGCAGGGTCAAGTTGGAGGCCTGTAACCAGCAGTGTCCCCCAGGGGTCAATACTCGGCCCAGTCCTGTTCAACATATTCATCAATGGATGAGGATGTCCCCTGGAAGAGGGGACAGAGTGTATCCTCAGCAAGTTTGCTGATGATACCTAACTGGGAGGGCTGGCCAACACTCCAGAGGGCTGTGCTGCCATCCAGCGTGACCTGGACAGGCTGGAGAGCTGGGCAGAGAAGAACCTAATGAGGTTCAACAAGGGCAAAAGTAAGGTCCTGCACCTGGGGAGGAAGAACCCCAGGCACCAGTATAGGTTAGGGGTGGATCTTCTGGAAAGTACTACAGAGGAAAAAGATCTGGGAGTCCTGGTGGATGGCAGGATCTCCATGAGCCAGCAATGGGCCCTTGTGGCCAAAAGGGCCAATGGAATCTTGTGCTGCATAAGGAGAAGTGTGGCCAGCAGGTCGAGGGAGGTCATTGTCCCCCTCTGCTCTGCACTGGGGAGGCCACAACTGGAATCCTGCATCCAGTTCTGGGCTCCCCAGTTCAAGAGAGACAGGGAACTGGTGGAGAGACCAAACATAGGGCAGCCAAGATGATTAAGGGATTAGAGCACCTCCCTTATGAGAAAAGGCTCAAAGAGCTGGGGCTCTTTAGCCTGGAGAAGACTGAGGGCAGACCTCATCTATGTGTACAAGTTCCTAAAGGGTGGGTTGAAGGATGATGGAGTCAGTCTCTTTTCCGTGGTTTCCAGCGATAGGACAAGGGGCAACGGGCACAAGTTGGAACATAAGAGGTTCCACTCAAATATGAGGAAGAACTTTTTTGGGGTGAGGGTGACGGAGCCCTGGAAGAGGCTGCCCAGGGAGGGTGTGGAGTCCCCTTCTCTGGAGATTTTCAAGACCCGCCTGGATGCTCCTGAGTGATGTGCTCTGGGCAACCCTGCTTTGGCAGGGGAGTTGGACTGGATGGGCTCTAGAGGTCCCTTCCAACTCTGTCAAATCTGTGTGAAATTCCTGTCACAGCACAGAGCACAAGTTGGGAGGATATAAAACCAGAGCCCCCATCAAATATTATTTATTGCATCATTTAGATTAATTAAGCTTTCTCATTGCTGTAGCACTACTGGACTGTTTTCTGCTTCTAGGTTGCAACAGGCACATACCTGACTGCTGACTTTTATCAACAGGCTATTGAATAACCACAGAAACACAACAAAAAACAAAAAATCCTGTCAAAAGCTGGCATGAAATTAAACCACTCAACGTAAAGCTGCTATGACATTATAATTCGTGTCGTAGAGACCTGTTCTACAGAAATTTCAGCTGCAGTGAACAAGCCCCTCTAGGCTTATGCATACAAAGCAGCTGTGTCACCTGGTAAGCTTACTGTATTAGGCTCATGAGGAAGAACTGAAACTCATATTTCGCCAGCTTTAAGCTAGAAGCCAAGGATAGTGTTCATTTTTCCCCACACACAGCTAAAAGCACATTCAGAACAAGGTAATGAAAGAAGCTAGTGATCTGAGAGCCATCCGCATGACTGCCTGCTGTGCAAAAATGCTTTAAAGGAGAAAGAAGGTGGGATGTGACATGGCGAGCAGGACTGCAAGTACGGTGCCTCAGAACAAAATGCACGAAAAAGAAAAATTAAAAGTGTCTACTGTAACATTTTTTGGTTTTGTTTCAGGGCAGTAAATTGGATTATTTCTTCTGAGATGATATATTGGCCCTTTAAGCCACAGGGAACCTGGGGGAACAGACCTTTGCCTCTAGAAAACAGAAACACTAGAAGAAAGTAAATCATTCCAGGGTTATTTTTGCCGGCCACCCCACTGCGAAATACTCTGGGAATGACAGCACCAGAAGTCTACAGAGTACAGCTTTTCTTTTTTTTTCTAACCAGCTAGGGCTGATAAGAGAAAAGAAGCCAATATTATTACCTGGCTCCTCTCTTCTAGAACCGTCTGACTGTTGTCTTCTCTTGAAAGGGAAAGACCAAGATGCTCTTAACTGACTTCTACATTAAAAACACTGGGAGACAGTATACCCCCAAAGTATCCTGAAGAAGGCTTTGCTACCTGTTTCTAAATTCTGTTGTTTATTATTAAATTCCTTAATAATAAAATAAAGAGGGAAAAAAAAAAAAAAATTCGCTACAGATTTGGGTGAGCTTACTTGAAACTAAAAGCCAAAAAAAACCCAAACCCAGCTGGAGCACAAGATATTTACAGGACCAAAAGAGGTAGGTGAGAACTGTTGTACTTTTAAGAGCAAAATGAAAAATGAAGACTACGCTCAAACTGAATCTGCCCTAGTATAAGGAAGGAGAGCAAACCCCCAATATTCTCAGCCAACCTGTCTCAATGGCATACACACCATGCCAGTTAAATCTACAGTTTTCCAACACAGTAACTGTAACCACGTGCCAAAGAAGATATATCCCAGAAATAAGTAATTGATCTAGAGATTCATAGACTCATAGAATCACTTCGGTTGGAAGAGACCTTTCACATCACCAAGTCCAATCATTAACCCAGTGCTACCAAGTTATCATTAAGCCATGTCGCTCAGCACCACATCTACGTGTCTTTTAAATACCTCCAGAGAAGGTGATTCAACCACTTCCCTGGGCAGCCTGTTAATGATGCTCTGATTCAACCACTTCCCTGGGCAGCCTGTTACGATGCTTGACAACCCTTTCAGTGAATACACTTTTTCTAATATTCAATCTAAACTTCCTCTGGCACAACTAGAGACCATTTCCTCTTGTCCTATGGCCTATTACTTGGGAGAAGAAACTGACCTCCACCTCGCTACCCCTTCCTTTCAGGGAGTTGGAGAGAGCCAGAAGGTCTCCCCTCAGCCTCCTTTTCTCCAGGCTCAACACCCCCAGTTCCCTCAGCCTCTCCTCATAAGTAAGATATCCTATTAAAAAAAAAAAAAACTCTTTTAAACATGGAGCTTCCAAATCCCATATTTTGGTTTCTGATGTTTTCTGAAAGCTCAAGACATCAAAATTATTAATTCACCACCAGACGCTTCAACACCAACATGAAAAATGCCTTGAAAAGCATGCGAGAATAAGGTCTCTCTTTATATCATATATAACTCTTGAGAATTCGTTCTACCAAAAAAGAACCCCCTTAGTTCAAGTACTTTGGCTTCAAACAATACACTGATCAATACAAATCACACACTGGGTTGGCTGCCTCCCTGTGAGCTTTCAACAGTCAAAAGGCAATTATTTAAACTACACTTTGGATTATCTATTAAATAACTGAAGATGACAAACTGTTTGGAGCGGGAGAAATCAACATCATAATGAAAATGCGTATCAAAAACTGCAGTGTCTCCCATATAGCATTTCACAACTGTCCAAATGCACTTTACATCATTATGGGGACTGTGGAATCTCTTTGTTGTTTTCACATAAGCTAACTTGCTCTTTATTAAACATTCCTATTAAGAAAGCCTGACATGTTTTAAACAAAATAAGCCCAGATACATATCTTTAAAAATTACCTTACTGATCCTTCCTATAACACTCAGATAATGAGCATGTGATTGTGCCACAGAAGGGAGATGAAGGAATATTTTGTATTTAACATTATATAAAACAGGGCCAGATCTGTATTGATATAATAAGTGGCTGATTTTTCCCCCCCCATTATATTAAAGTTGAAACAGGTAACAGTCATTCCTGCATGTAGAAAGGCAAAAAAATGCACACTTGGTATTTCATTCCAACCTACGACATCAAAGCTGCATTTTTATTTTTTTTTTTCACATGCACTTCTCTTTGGGGCATTTCCTTTGAGTTTTCAAGAACTGCCTACTTTTACACTACATATTAAATAAAAACTGAAAATCTGAACATATAAAGGAATCTATATTGAAACTATGACAGTGCGTGTGGATGGTGATAACTTCTAATTTTATATATATAAGAAGGCAAAAAAATATTCATCTATGCTATCTGTGGAGTTAGTCAAAAAGAGAGCATGATGTGACCAATATGAACAGCTTCAGGAGAACTTTAGTTAAAAAAGTGTACCTTCATTCAACCAAAACCAGTGAAATGTTAATAATTTTGACCAAAAATAGTGATTGTTTTGGACTATTTAGTTTTGTTTATGGTATTCACATTTTTCAATTAAATCTTTCTTCATGTCCTATGAGAAGCTGAGGGACTACACCTTTTTCTTCTTTTATTTTGATTTGAAGAAAAAGTTAAAATGAAATCGCAAGAAATATTTAATATTGTTGGCATAAAATAGAACATTTAAAATGTTTCACACAAAGCTCGTGCCTCACCTTACCAAATTAGTAGTCCATCAGCTGGACACCCATTTATGGTCAATGAATGTAAGTATTCTTGATATCTAGCTTAGGAAGAGATGACCCACACTACTGAAATACACTGTTTTTTCCAGTGATAATACAATTATAATAAATAAAATAAATAAATATAATAAATAAAATTTAGCAACATGGTTTAATGATGTTTTTTTTAATCAGAATTAGGTTGATGGTTGGACTAGATGATCTTAAAGGCCCTTTCCAACCGAGACAATTATAATTCTAATGAAGAGAGCCCATACATATGTTTAAATTGCAAACATCTGTAGCTTGGTGAAATGAAACATCATAAATGCAGTAGCAAACGTTACATCTGAGGAAACATTAACATCTTTCATCTGATGATATTGCAAATTGGGACAGACAAAGGTGCAATTCTGCCACCACTGTTGTGGTCTGGCACTAAAATAAACGTTCACATCCCCCCTCCCTAGACCAAACTTCCTTCTGTGGTAGAATGACCGGGCAGCAGCAGAGTGTCAGATCAGCTCATTGATTAAAAGGGGAAAAAAAACCACAGAGGATTTCTTGATGGGTTGTTTACCTTACTGTCACATCAACAGCATCAACCTACCCTCTGTGTCTGTACAGTTGCTGCACCTGAAAAAGTGGGAGCCCGCAGCTGGGAATTAGGGAGGAAAAGCTTTAAGCTAGATCAGGCTGAATTTACAGCAGTTTGCTAAGGCTAACTATGCATATTAATTTTAGCTACTTGGCAAGGAGAGGTTATCCAGAAAACGCTCAGAGAATTTTGATTCTCACAATACCAGGCTTTACAAAGCATCAGCTCAGGCTAATAATGTAAATAATTTCTATTTTGCCCTATTAACACTCTCCCTGTTTTGATTTGGTAACATTTTGGAGGCGTCTTATACCGAACAGGTAATTTCAAAGAGCTGGCAACAGAAAAGATGAGATTCGTGTCTTCTCCAAAAGGACAGGGAAAAAAAAAAAAAAAGAGACACTTTCTCCTGGAAACGTGAAGGGCAGGTCCCAGCATGCAAAAAAAACTAGATACAAAATCAAGAGTTGGTATGAGGGTAAGAGGAAGCTTGCCAGTAAGATATTGCCATTACGATATTAACACTCATTTCAAGATCTAAAATCAGGTTTTAATCTCCTGAGAAATTACAAGCATCACCTTAAATATTTTGGAAGGCAGCATAATTAACAAATAGCCAATAGCTTGTACAACAGAACAGTATTTCATTCTTTACATGCTCCAATACTTCCTACATTCATAAGGAAGGAGAGAGTTTGCCATACAAAAGCATTTAATCTCAGGCAGACCTTCTTGTAGCCAGCTGATACGTACAACAAACCAGTGCCCAGCTCTTCTGCACACTGGGACATTCATTCCCTGGCCTACATAGCTCAGTTCTGTTCTGGCTTGGTAATCTCTGAGAAACAATCCATTGGCTTTGGTCGGGATAAAACTCTAGCAGAAGTATTATGAATCGTTTTATTGACTCCTAATTATGTCTTTCCTAATTTAAAATTTTTCATACAAAAGATTAAGAAGTAATCAAATTGAGGAAACAATTGCAATGGAACGAGAGGTGTCTGTAGTGCTCCAAATGATTATGTTTATACAATCTTTAAAATGAGAATGAAAACTGTTTCATCACCAGCTGTGGGCAATTCACATTCCCAAATCATTGAAATCAAGACATTAAACTATCTTTTTTTAGAAATAACTTTTTTTTGTTTCTTTTTAGAAAGAAAGAAGAATTATTTTAATGCATTTAATTTGAATCAAACAGCACAGCAGATCTATCAGGAACTCCACTGATAACTACTGCGATCTAGTGGTAAACACCTAGGTAAGTGCATATCATGAAAACACCCAAGGAGGCTCTAACCTAAAGTCAAGCAGAATAATCAGCTTGAGGAGCAGGACTTGGTTTTATTCAGGAGCATCAGTTGTCATACCATAGTGGCTGTTTGGACTCATCTAGATGTAAAACTTGTCACCGAAGGGAAAATTTGCTGCACTGAATCATTTCTCACAAGAAAAAAACATCCCAAATTAATCTCATTTCATCTGCATACATAAAACCTCATGAGTTCGTGAGAAATTCCTTCTTTTTGTTAGTCCAGATTCCTGTCTCCAAAGTGAAAAAAATAATAAAATCTTACAGACCATATCTATTTCTCCAAATGTACACGTAGCTCGTTTCCTGTAGAGCCATGACCACAGTACCTTACCTTTATAAGCATTTTTTACTCCCCAGTCTTTTCATTTGTCTGTTTAGATGGAAAGCTCTTTGAGCAGCAGTACATTTCCACTCTGGTACAGTAAGAATTCTCAGGCCGTGTAAAGCAACAGGTCACCACAGCCCAGCGTCACCTCTGACACCGGCCAGCAGCAAACACCCAAGGAAAAAAACCCAAGACAAGTACATACACAGAATTACTGCTCCCTGCTGCCAGTAACCTGTAGAATGGGGATTTCTGAAGCTGAAGATGTAGGAAGCACAGACCACTGTGCTGAATATCCCACTGCACACAACCTCTACAAGCATCGCTTTCACCTGCACTAATCCATCACAAGCACATTCAACCTCTTCTTATGCTTATATTTTAGGCCCCCAAAACATCCCGTGGACTTCAATCACATAATGTAACTATGACATATCAAAAATACATGGGTTTATTTGTTTTTTTTAAACCACTTTCCTGATAATTTTACCACGTTGTCCTGCTGCTTTAATTCCAAGGAACAGTGAGAAAGCATTTTCTAATTATGTTCTCCCTCCCCACTATCATGTTTTTTCTTTCCTCTCTCCTTTTATGCATCTTTTTTTTTTTCCAGGGCAACAATCCAGTCTATTAGCTTCTCCTCCACCTCTGTAGAGAAGCTGTTATATATTCTTTCTTAGCCTCCTCTACATCTTTATTATTTCTACCCTGTGACCTGGGTGACCAGAACACTACAAGTCCACCATGGAATTGTCTAATGACACATGGAACACACAACCAATGCTGTAACTCAGGACAACTTTCAAGAAAAAACAGCCACCTTCACACCCACTTGCTAGGCACTAGGGATTTTAGCCCATACTGGATGTAATTCACCTTTATTCTGCTTTGCTTCGAAAAAAACCCAAACATACCATACACTAAATGGCCATATACCAGATGGACAGGATATTTTATGCAAAGCTGTTCAGCAAAATTCAACACAAAAGGCATGGGAAAGAGATATTGGAAGGATGAAGCACTAATACACTTAATTTTGGCATCTTTGTAGTGGTAAACATTAACACCAGAAACAGAAGACAGGCACACACAAATGCCAAAACATCTTATTTTGCGAAGTGAGTAGAAAGATGAAGAAATGATTTTAACTACATCAACTTCTAACAGCAACTAACACTTTCCATAGAAACCATGCAGAATTTAGAGGTGACAGCAAAAAGATGATCCCTTTCATTCCTTATGAATTCCATTTATCTCATGTTTGGTCCTCCCAAAGGCACCTTCCTTTGACAAAGTCCTACCTTTCAAGTAAATAAGAAAAAAATTGGATAACAAAGATAAAAGCTAACTGCTTATTCACTATGGACATGGGATTAGAGGAAAGCTGTATGTCCTGGTGATATATCTTCTAACCTCAGACTGCCACAACTTCTTACCACATTGACTAGTCAAGCAACACCATACCCATCTTCTCCTTCCTTTCAGTAATTTCTCATCTGCTTGTTCTTATATGTAAAACCTCAAAATACCCCTGGGTAGTAGCTCTGCATAAGAGAAAATGCCCAATATTCCTGTTTCATGGCTTTGATGTGGAATGCACTGATGCCAGTCCTCTTCCCCTTATTCTCCCTATCTGTAACTGCTTCATTTTTTCCAAGAAGTTCTGTTGGAGGAAACATACTTTAAGAGTCTACAAAAAAAGATAAGCAGGCAGAACGGTTCTGTTCTCCTCATGCAAAAAAAGCTCAGACATGGGAAATCTGCACCCTCCAGCTCCGTGTCACAACACCTCCTCGAATTGCTTAACTTTGATCCCTGTTATGAAACTGCCACAGCTACAATATTAGGTTCACATCATTGATGCATATACAGAATCAGCAGCTATTGAGTAGAGTTGTGCCATGAGAGGTGTGGGAACATACAAATCTTTCAGTATTTTCAGATATTAGAGTTTTGCTTTTCAGGTGCAGGAAGCCCATGGAGCACGGTACAGAGCAGGTCCAGGTCTTGCCCGTGTCCTGTCCTCCACAGGCTCCCTGCAGGACAGAAATCTCTCCACGATTCCACCTGTGGTTGCAGTTAAAAACAATACATGTGAAGCTCAACTTTTTTTGCTAAAATAATGCAGTCCCACAACAGCTGTTTTCTATGTCTCAAAACCCAGAAAGTTCGAATGGCTAGACCCCAAGGCTTTTCTCCTCCATAAGGGTGCAGAGCAGGATTACAAAAAGGGCTGAATTTTGTTTCCAGCATTCAGGAAATGGGATGAAAACCAGAACCTCTCATCTATCACGCTCTAAACTTCAGCAACATTCAACAGGAAGTATTTCGTGGACACTTCTCCTTAATTGTATGTTTTTCTGCACTAAAAATGTCACCTCCAATTAGCAGATGAGTTACTTTTTGTTCTAGCTGAACTAGTTCAGCCATACTTGTTCTTACTTTTACTCGACTATTCATCTCCGTGTGCTCGAAACAGTTCCAGTGCCTGGGACTGACTGTTCCACACCAAAACAAAAACCAGGTGATATTTGAGTTGTGGTCACACCACGGAGGCTGAGTAGTTAACAGAAGCATTTCATACTTCTCCTAACAGCTCACTGATGTTCATTTGCTCTCAAACTTTGCGCATGCATTTACAATTAAGCCATACAAAGGCTGTGGTTGAAAAGGAGCAGATGATACATTCTTCCTAGCATGTCTGAGCTGGCAGCAAGTACTGAATGTTATGATTTAATGAGGCTGTAGTTTCATTCAAAACAAGTACAGCTGACTGTGGTTAGCATCTGGCTTAAAAGAAAATTTCCACTTTTTTTTTTTTTTGTGTGTTCTATTACGTGGGGACAAGTTTAATGAAAATGAAGTCAAAACGGCGACTTGTACGTTAGTGAAGCTAAAGAGTGATTAAGATATGCAGTAAGTTAAAGGAAACATGGAGCTGTAGAACAGCTAAGCCATGAAATAACTCCTGGTAGTAATATAACTCAGACACGATTTTAAAGCAGACAGAAACTCCTGAGGCAGCAGGAAATAAATCAAAGGGGCTACAAGTTCAAAAGCTAACTCTGTATATATGATTCAGAGACTGCATGCTGTCAAGCATCAAGAGTACGCAGTATTTTTTTGCAATAATCTGGCCAAAGGGTTAACGTAATAAATGGTGACAAGCTCACACAGCCAATATGATGAGAAATACAGACTCAGGTTTGGCCTTAGATGCGTGCCTGCCACTCTCATTAGCGTCAGGCAGAACGAGACACATGTCTCTGCTGTCAGAATTTTGCTCACAGATGCTTACTATCAGAAAGTCTTCTGAATCTGTTTCCTTTATTACTATTCAGCCTTCCATCTCAGCAGGCATAACCAGATACAACAACTTCCTTAAGCTACTTCAAGAAGCTACTGTCTTCATTTATTTATACAATTATATTTGGCGGCTGTTTTAGTATGCTAGGGAGGTTGGCATCCTGAAACACAACATGAAGGGTTCTCTACTCAACTGAACTCTTAAGGGGAACTTGAGAGCCATGCATACATACTCAGCATATATTTGGACACTAAGCCATGACAGGATCAACACCTAGTTGTCAAGTGACCAACGTACATGTACGTGTCATGTCAAATAACAGGTGGGCACTACCATATGACAGGTACCCACCTGCTTATATGAAGGACAAGGGCCCCCATGTAACTACACGAGGTTAACAGCCCAGAGGTAAGGAGCTCTCTGTCACTACCTGACACTACACTGAGCCAGGAAGCTGCAAACTGGATAAGGAGAAAGGCGTCTTTGTCCCAACTGCTGCTCACGACACAGAAATACAGCTGTTGAGAGATTTTATTGTCTCCTTAGTTTTCCCAGGAACTTCTTCAGGAGTTCCATAACTACAGAGAATTCCTTTACAGAGGACAACAGAGGGGTGGTAGAGGGGAAATGATCTTTCCACCTCCTGACAATAAGTCCCTCAGCCCCGATAGGAATAGCATGTGACCATTTCACCTCAGCAAACTGTTACTGTTAGAACTCCACCTCCTGACAATAAGTCCCTCAGCCCCAATAGGAACAGCATGTGACCATTTCACCTCAGCAAACTCTGTTAGAATAACTTTTCTGAAGTCGCAGATGTTGACAGCAGAATTCAGAGAGGTAATAATGTCCAATGTAGTGGAAGTGGAATAAAGTCCAAGTGGAATAAACTTGCCAAAGTGCAAGTCAACAAGGCATTACTGAAGTCAAGGCAGGAGTGAGATTACTAGTAAAGAAAAATAATAACAACAACAAGACGTTTGACAACTAGTTGTTTGTGCCAGCAGGTAAGGTAACACCTTGCTGTTTCTACACAGTTTCTAGTATTCAAGGGTCTTGTTGGCTCAGTTCAATATTGCACCATACCAAGTACAGCAACTGACACAAAGCTGACAAAAAAACAACCCACAGAGAAAAAAAATCTGCTAAAAATATCTAAACTCTCCTACAAATACATATATGTTGTCTGTTCTCCTCTTAATTAAGTTGTCTTTGTTTCACGTGGCACGGTGCTTGTTAGCGCTGAGCACATTTTATTATATCCAAAAGTCTGCTCAACCCAGTGATGTGTGGGTGCACTACTATAAAGAGGGATTCCTCATGCTTTAAGCCTACGCTTTCCACTGTTAAAATAATTTGAAAGAAAGGCTTCTAATCACGAAGAGGCTGAAATACCGATGTAAGGAAAAAATTCTAATCTAATCCTCAGAAATGCACCCAAGTTTTTGAATAGCCATTGTCTCAATGCACAGAGAAAGAAGAGAACATTTCGTAATAAACTCTACTTTCCAAGGACTGCTAAGAGAAATATTTGCAGCACGAAACTTTTGGATGAAGCTATGTAATAAATATAAAATGAAGCTAGAACTGCAGGAGAGGAAATAAAACACCTGCAAATACAGCAGAGGGGAATCATGCGCCTAAAGAAGTGAGCATTCATTATAGATTCTGTAAAGATTTTCTTCTTTCTGTGGAAAAACAATGCTGTAAAAGGTCATACAAGCACAGAAACAAACTCGTGGTCCAAATTTTTATAAATAAAAATTTTATATGGTCCCCCAAAGAGACCACGGTAATCATTTAGTCTCACCTCCTGCCTAAAAACAGTCAATTTCATCACTCATTTGTGCATCAAAACTACAACTTGCTGTTGAAAAAAGTCTCTCTCTAGAGAGAAATCCATGCTTGACTGAAAGACTTCAAGAGATGGAAAACCAACCAACATTCCCTAGGTAAGTTGCAACTGTTATTACTCTCACTGACAAAAAGGTGAGACTTACTGCTAGTCCATTTGCCTGGATGTGGCTTCCAGAATCTCAGATCACCACGTGGCATTATCTAACAAGCCTCTGTTGGTAGAAATCTTCTTCCCTGTATATGGGGAAAGTATACGAATCACTTTCAATATTCACTTTGGGTAAACTTCATAGCTTGAGCTTTCCTAGTGTCTACTCATTCTGGCAGGTCTTTTCAAAGCATGTATTTTAAAATAGAACAACATATTTCACCAACAGCATCATAAACACTTGCACCAAAATCATACCACCTTGCTGTTTCTACACACTATTTCTAGTGTTCAAGGATCTCATCTCCTCACTTATTATCTCAACATGCTAAGTTTAAGTTCAGTTAAATCCCCATGACTTTCATTAATTTCCAAACAGTCCATTATTTTGATAAAGAAAAAAGCTTTTTTTTTCTTGGATATACAGCCTAAGAAATAATCTTAGGCTTTGAACCATGTTCAAACGTGCTCAGTGATTTAACTCATATGGTATCAAATGAGTAAAAGTCAAAGATAATGAGATGCCCTGTTTGCAGAACAAGCTCTAACAACCAGACTGCAAAAGGAATCCAAAATCTCAAAAGGAGGATCTGAAATCCCTGACCAATAGATGGAATCAACCTACACCATGCTAAGCACTGCCATATGGCAGCACCTCCAAGAGCCTGGCACAAGCACCTCCAAGCACTTTGAACCGCAGCCCAAAAGTCTCTCTGAAAAGCTTCTGTTACTCCAAAATACTACGCAGTGCTCAGTGTTTTCAAGTTAAACTCCAGCTACCAGAGAAGTCAGTAGAGAAGTACCAAGACAGAGCATTGGATTTCAATGACTATTTACAAGTTGACTTCTGAGTTTTCTAGGTAGATGTACCAGGAGACCAGAGGTCTCCATCCATGCTTTCCAGATGAAAGCCCTATACAGCATCTCTGCATTTCCTCCTCTTTTAACAACCACATGCTCCTGGGGACACGACTTTGGACTCTTTGGACTCTGATGCACTCAAAGTGGCTTGTTGAGTGCTCTTTCCCCACCAGAAGCTGGTGCTTCCTGTAAGGAAGTAGAACATATGGCTTTTAATTCCCTTAGACTGAGGAAAGTCTTCCTTCATTCTTTCCTTCTCCCTGTTTTAACAAGACAACAATTAAAATTGCATTTTGTGAAGTGTCAAGCTTCACAGTTGCTTTGCACCCTAAGTTCACTCACTGCTACAGCACTTGTAGTTGAATTCTCCTTCCTCTTTTTCAACAATCCTAAGGTTAAGGCAAGAACTGCCAAAGAAACTACAACTTCAGCTGCCTGGGGAACAAGCCAGAAGAGCACCCAATGCTGTGGTGAAGATGTGGATCAGAATTCTACACATCAGTGCTCAAAACACGTCTGTGCCATACGTTAGGCTTTCTGAAACTACGTTAGGAAGCGACAAAATGTAAGGTGAGCAACTGTATAACCCTTTGATTTAAGCCAACTTCAGGGAAGGCAGACTTACATGTATCTTTTTAAGGAAAGATTCATAGTTATAGAGATAAATATAGAATTACTTTTGGCAAAAATCGATTCATATTAGATTAATCTAACAATTTCCTTCACTATAACCCCCCCCCCCCCCCAGATTTAGTTTACCCAAAGACTTGCAAGATTTTTGTTAAAACTGGAAAGATGGGATGTAACACAAGAATTTAAACATGATGATATGATAATTGTGTTTAACTAGGAACTGTCATGAAGAGTTTCCTAGTGAGTTCTTGCATTTCTCCTACTGAATATTTTCCTTAATTACCATGGCCTTAAGAGAAGGTCTGCTTAAGTTGGCTATCATACAAACATAAAAGTTGTCCTTAGTATTCTAAGGAATACTTTGGAGTAACTGGAAATCATTGATGTTACAGGGAAATGGGATGAAATATAGTATTAAAAAAAAAATAAGTATCAGGTCATTAGGAGTAAAGCATCATAAATTCTTTTGATAAAATGAGAATTCATCAATCGGAAACATCAAAAGGGAACCAGATTTCAATAAACTGACGGTAAATATTTCTTTCTTTCCAACAGTTTCAAGATCATGAAAATCCCTTATAAATAGCCCTATGCACACACACAAAGTAAATACTTAAACTGGGGACTGAATCATCTCAGAGCTCTGCATAACACCCATTTTAAGTATAATGCATATTTTAAAAAGTAACAAAATTGCAAAAGGTATATTCTTTAAGAAATACTATAAAATTATATCCTCAGTCATAACTCATCCAGCCCTTTAATTTCCTCCCAAAGATAACAGTTATTTTGGTTGGTTTGACATCATTACCTATGTACAAAGAGCATACCCTGACGAACCCAATCTCGGTGCTTCAGCTGCATGACTAATAATCTCTTTGATACTCTTATTTTTAACTATCTAGTCACATAGGTACTGCAATATTCTTCATGCAGAAAATAAAATTGTATAGATAGACATGGAAAATAATGCAACCTTTTACAAGTAAGCTAAATGCTAAACATAGAATCATAGAATTGTCTAGGTTGAAAGGGACCTTGAAGATCATCTAGTCCAACCATCAACCTGATTAAAACCCATCACTAAAACATGTCTCTAAGCACTACGTCAACCTCTCTTTTAACCTGTCTATATTTCTGTACAATCTTTGCTTTACCAAGAAAAAAAAAACAGCACTGTAAATGTACAGCATGAAATGGAACTTACAGATACTAGGCATGGGTGATGACCACACAGTCAGTTTTGCAAAGAAACACAAACTATATCAAATTTTTGAAATTATACTTGTCTCTTCCATTACCCTTCCTCTATAAATCCCAAGAAATATTGGTATTTATAGGAAAATAACAACTCTAAGAAACAGAAGTGGGTTAAAAGTGCTTATAAACAAAGCTGGTATTTATCTATTGCTTATTTCAGTCGTTCCACAGAGGAATTGTTATAAGTGTTTTGTTTTAAAGATGATAAACAAAAAAACCACACGGAAGTATTTTGTCACTGATCCAACACAACTGGAAATATACACAGATGATAAACAATACACTGTATTTCTGACGAACCTACTTCTATTTTGTATTGTGCAGTATAGATTCTGTCACGGGAATGTACCAGTTAGATGTACTGTTGCTTTCTTATAGAATCATAGAATCATATAGGTTGGAAGGGACCTTCAGGATCATCTAGTCCAACCATCAACCTACCTCTGATAAAAACCATCACCAAACCATGTCTCTAAGCACTAGGTCAACCCGGCTTTTCAATCCCTCCAGGGATGGGGCCTCAACCCCTTCCCTGGGCAGCCCAGTCCAAGGCTTCAGAACCCTTTCCGGGTCAACATTTTCCTACTCTCCAATCTGAACCTCCCCTGGCACAACTTGAGGCCATTTCGTCTTGTCCCATCGCCTATTCCTTGGGAGAAGAGACCGACCCCCCCTGGCTACACCCTCCTTTCAGGGAGTTGGAGAGAGCCAGAAGGTCTCCCCTCAGCCTCCTTTTCTCCAGGCTCAACACCCCCAGCTCCCTCAGCCTCTCCTCAGGAGACTTGTGCTCCAGACCCCTCACCAGCTCCGTTGCCCTTCTCTAGACCCACTCCAGCCCCTCAAGGTCTTTTTTGTGGGAAGGGGCCCAAAACTGGACCCAGCCCTCGAGGTGGGGCCTCACCAGTGCCCAGGACAGGGGGACCATCACCTCCCGAGTCCTCCTCCCCACGCTGTTCCTGACACAGGCCAGGATGGTGGTGGTCTTCTTGGCCACCTGGGCACACTGCTGGCTCCTGTTCAGCCCACAGGCCACCAACACCCCCAGGTGCTGTCTGTGAACTGACTGAGGGTGCACTCGATCCCCTCGGCCAGATCATTGATAAAGATGTTCAAGAGAACGGGTCCCAGTCCCCAGCCCTGGGGACACCACTCGTGACCGGCCGCCAACTGGATTTGACTCCATTCCCCACCACTCTCTGGGCCCGGCCTCCAGCCAGTTTTTGACCAAGCAGAGAGTCCTCCCATCCAAGCCATGGGCAGCCAGTTTCTCCAGGAGGATCCTGGGGGAGACTGTATCAAAGGCCTTGCTAAAGTCCAGGTAAACAACAGCCACAGCCTTTCCCTCACCCACCAAGCGCTCACTTTGTCATAGAAGGAGATCAGGTTTGTCCAGCAGGACCTGCCCCTCCTGAACCCATGCTGGCTGGGCCTGGTCACCTGGGTAACCTTCCTGTGCCTCATAATGGCACTCAGGATGGTCTGTTCCATGGCCTTCCCAGGCACCGAGGTCACACTGACAGGCCTGGAGTTCCCTGGATCATCCTGCCGGCCCTTCTTGTGGATGGGTGTCACATTTGCTAGACACCAGTCGGCTGGGACCTCCCCAGTTTGCCAGGACTGCTGGGAAATGATGGAGAGTGGCTCAGTGGGCACTTCCACCAGCTCCCTCAGTGCCCTCGGGTGGATCCTATCTGGGCCCACAGACTTGTTTATATCCAGGTGCTGGAGCAGGTCCCTCACCACCTCCCTTTGGATCACGGGGGCTTCATTCTGCTCCCTGCCCCTGTCTGCTGGCTCAGGGCTCTGGGTACTCGGGGGACAACCTACTCTACTACTAAAGACTGAGGCAAAGAAGGCACCTCAGCCTTCTCCTCACCTTTGGTCACTGTTACCTCCCACATCCAATAGAGGATGGAGGCTCTCCCGAGTCCTCCTCTTGCTACTAATATATTTATAGAAATTCTTTTTATTGTTCTTAACATCCAAGGCCAGGTTCAGTTCAAGCTGGGCTTTGGCCTTTCTAATCTTTTCCCTACATAACTTTACTACACCTTTGTAATTTTCCTGAGTGGCCTGCCCCTTTTTCCAAAGGCCATAAACTCTCCTTTTTTCCCTGAGCTGTGACCCTCTCTCTTTGTTCAGGCCGGTCTTTCCCCTCGACGGCTCGCTTTATAGTGCACAGGGACGGCCTGTGCCTGAGCTTTTCAGACTTCCTCCTTGAAAAACGTCCAGCCTTCCTGGATTCCTTTGCCCTTCAGGGCTGCCTCCCAAGGGACTCTATCAAGCAGGTTCTGAACAGGCTAAAGTCTACCCTCTGGAAGTCCAAGGTGGAAGTTTTGATAACCCCCTTCCTTACCTCTCTAATTATTGAAAATTTGACCATCTCCTGGTCACTAAGCCCAAGATGGCCTCCGACCACCACAACTCCCACTAGTCCCTCTCTGTTTGTGAGCAGTGGGACAAGCAAGGCACCTCCCCTGGTAGGCTCACCTACCAGTTGTGTCAGGAAGATATCTTCCATACACTCGAGGAACCTCCTGGCCTGTTTGCTCTTTGCTGTGTTGTATTTCCAGCAGACGTCCGGTAGGTTGAAGTCCCCAACCAGAACAAGGGCTGGCGACTGAGAGACTTCAGCCAGCCACTTGTTAGGTTGAAGTCCCCAACCAGAACAAGGGCCGGCGACAGAGACTTCAGCCAGCCACTTGTAGAGTACCTCATCTGCCTCCTCATCCTGTCTATAGCAGACTCCCAGCACAAAATCCCCCTTGTTAGCCTTCCCCTTCATACTTACCCATAAACACTTGACTTTATCACCACTGGAATCTAGCTCTATACAGTCTATATAGTAGCTCTATACACTCCTTAACATACAGAGCAACCCCCCTGCCTCTCCTTCCTGAAGAGCTTATAGCCATCCATCGCATCATTCCAGTCATGACTGTCTGGAAATGGGTTAATTTTAGGAACTGTAAGTCTCCATCCTGCAGTCTGTCTGTCATATCACAATATGACTTGCACTTTGGTAACCTTAGATGCTCCTTCCTGAAGAGCTTATAGCCATCCATCGCATCATTCCAGTCATGACTGTCTGGAAATGGGTTAATTTTAGGAACTGTAAGTCTCCATCCTGCAGTCTGTCTGTCATATCACAATATGACTTGCACTTTGGTAACCTTAGATGAAGCAAAGCACAAACATCATGAGCCCTCTGGAACAGCGGCATGCCATCCAGCAGCACATGCAAAAAATATTGATGAAATCACCGAGCTGGTTACGAAATAATTAGAAGCTAAATATTGTTTGCGGAAATCACTGGAGAAATAGTTTACGTAATGGAGAAAGTCAATCAAATGGAATTGCTCATGGAAAATTTCTGATCAGAAAATAAAGAAAAAACAGGTCAAAGAAACCACTAGCAAAGAACTATTTACCAGTTCAAATCATCTCAATAGGAAAAGAACAGCAATTCCATCAGCTGCTGCTTGACTTGAAATGTTTTAGTCAATAGATGGCATCTACTACAATGTGTTAGAATAAAAAAAGATAAATAAAAAGGCCTAATTAGATTACATTGATCAATGCAAAGCTCTTCAAAATAGCTATAAGCAAATACATATGAATAGATGGCTTCCAATGAGACTTGTCAAGGGGAAAGCAGATGGCAACACGAAAGCCTTCAGATCTCCTGTAAAGCCACGCACTATGAAAGCTGTGAGAGGTTTATGATTCAGGTTTGGCAACCTTAGAAAATATTTTTAACTGGCAGTCACTTGAACAAAGATTACCATACAGAATTAAGCAATACTTTGCATGGTACCAGGATACTACAGATTTGTTTAAAAAATTTTTTTTTTTTTTTTTTTAACAGAAGCTTTGTCAATAATTAACAACATTTGAACTCTTGGAAAAAAAATACAGAAAAATACTAGGAAAAATACAGCTGCCTGGATGCTCTTCACTACGCTATCATGGCAAGCTTCTTCTGCTCTTGCAAAAACCATACCTGTGAGAACACAAACTCTTCCCTTCTTCTAAACAGATTGCCTCCCCGTAGCGAGGGCTTATTATCCAAAGCTGATCCTTGCCATATTTCTTTAAAAAGTAGCCCTGGTACTTTGCAACCCTGTTTCCTGGCTCAGGAAACAGAGCAACCCGCTAAACTACCAATGTAAATTTTTAATGCAGACTTAGACCCGTATAGTGTGGGGAAAAAAGAAAGACAAAGCAAAAGAAACTGATGATGAATAACACCCCGAAACCCAAATAAAATATGAGATAACAAGTTTGAAGCTAACTCAGGCTGAATGAGAATTTCCTCACCTGGAAATTACAGCTAAGAGGACATTTAGACTTGTATCTTCAACAAAACAAGAACAAAGCCAGGAAAGAGAGCTGCAAACATTGAGTCACGGGAAGGTCTCTTGGAGCGCCTCTATTTATCCAGGGGACAGAGGACTTCAGTTGTGTCCAAGGGTTTTTTGACTTTAGGCACCTAACTCAGGAGCCAGAATTTCAAGCACAGCCTGTCTAACCGACAGAGATTAAGACTTACAGGCTAATTAGTCAGAGAAGTTTGGTTTTAACACTCTGAGTTTACTGCAAATGCACACCAGGGCCACCACCAGGAGCAAACCATTCCATTCAGAAATCCCCCTCCCCAATTTTCTTGTTTTTATCAGTGGATTTGGGAAAGCATTATTTGGCATTTCAAGTCCAGAGTTCACTTTGCTTTCACATGCATGATAGCTCTGAAAACTCTTCATATTTTTTTTTTGCTAGAACTTGACCTGCATTTCCACTGCAGAGGAATATCATCTCCTAAGGTCCCGAGCAGCAGATTCTGTTCTTGCTGGAATCCCAGCAGATCTGAGGCTCAGCAGCATGCTTGTTCTCTCTCGCTGGCCAAAGACCAAAGTGAGAAGGGAGACAGTCCCACCGTCTCCTTGCAAGTAATTTCACAGCAACGGCCTCACTCTCAAAGCAGCCTCAAAGGCTGCTGTTCTGTGCCTGTGTTTCCAGCTCACATTTTGCCTTGGGGTCTGTGAGGATCCAGCTGTGTTTAGAAGAACCGAGCGCTCTCGTGCCTTGTCAAACTCCTGCAGCACCTCTCTTCATCTTCAGCTGGCAGACATGCCCCCTCCATGCAGAACAAGATCTCCTGTGATCCTGGAGGCTCTGCTATTCGGTGGCTGCCCGCCAGCCCACAGATGTGTATGCACATCAGCTTCAATTAGGTAACTTTCACCCTATTTTAGAACTGAGCATCTTCTGCTTGACCTTTTCCCACCCCTCAGTTTTTGCGGCTCACATTTTGCCTTTCTAAGCAACCCCTCAAGGCCTTAACCCTGAGCGAACCTCAGAAACTAATTAGAAAGAAAAGGTGAGCTCTCTCCATCCTTCTACCAACTGACTTCAGTTATCCTCTGTCTATTTTTTTTTCATCCTCCCTTTGGTTAGAAAACAGCGCGTCTGTTCGAAAAATACAGCTGCCTGGATGCTCTTCACTACGCTATCATGGCAAGCTTCTTCTGCTCTTGCAAAAACCATACCTGTGAGAACACAAACTCTTCCCTTCTTCTAAACAGATTGCCTCCCCGTAGCGAGGGCTTATTATCCAAAGCTGATCCTTGCCATATTTCTTTAAAAAGTAGCCCTGGTACTTTGCAACCCTGTTTCCTGGCTCAGGAAACAGAGCAACCTGCTAAACTACCAATGTAAATTTTTAATGCAGACTTAGACCCGTATAGTGTGGGAAAAAAGAAAGACAAAGCAAAAGAAACTGCTGATGAATAACACCCCGAAACCGAAATAAAATATGAGATAACGAGTTTGAAGCTAACTCAGGCTGAACGAGAATTTTCTCACAGCTAAGAGGACATTTAGACTTGTATCTTCAACAAAACAAGAACAAAGCCAGGAAAGAGAGCTGCAAACATTGAGTCACGGGAAGGTCTCTTGGAGCGCCTCTATTTATCCAGGGGACAGAGGACTTCAGTTGTGTCCAAGGGTTTTTTGACTTTAGGCACCTAACTCAGGAGCCAGAATTTCAAGCACAGCCTGTCTAACCGACAGAGATTAAGACTTACAGGCTAATTAGTCAGAGAAGTTTGGTTTTAACACCCTGAGTTTACTGCAAATGCACACCAGGGCCACCACCAGGAGCAAACCATTCCATTCAGAAATCCCCCTCCCCAATTTTCTTTTCTCATGTTTATCAGTGGATTTGGGAAAGCATTATTTGGCATTTCAAGTCCAGAGCTCACTTTGCTTTCACATGCATGATGGCTCTGAAAACTCTTCATATTTTTTTTGCTAGAACTTAACCTAGAAAGCATTATTTGGCATTTCAAGTCCAGAGTTCACTTTGCTTTCACATGCATGATAGCTCTGAAAACTCTTCATATTTTTTTTTTGCTAGAACTTGACCTGCATTTCCACTGCAGAGGAATATCATCTCCTAAGGTCTCAAGCAGCAGATTCTGTTCTTGCTGGAATCCCAGCAGATCTGAGGCTCAGCAGCATGCTTGTTCTCTCTCGCTGGCCAAAGACCAAAGTGAGAAGGGAGACAGTCCCACCGTCTCCTTGCAAGTAATTTCACAGCAACGGCCTCACTCTCAAAGCAGCCTCAAAGGCTGCTGTTCTGTGCCTGTGTTTCCAGCTCACATTTTGCCTTGGGGTCTGTGAGGATCCAGCTGTGTTTAGAAGAACCGAGCGCTCTCGTGCCTTGTCAAACTCCTGCAGCACCTCTCTTCATCTTCAGCTGGCAGACATGCCCCCTCCATGCAGAACAAGATCTCCTGTGATCCTGGAGGCTCTGCTATTCGGTGGCTGCCCGCCAGCCCACAGATGTGTATGCACATCAGCTTCAATTAGGTAACTTTCACCCTATTTTAGAACTGAGCATCTTCTGCTTGACCTTTTCCCACCCCTCAGTTTTTGCGGCTCACATTTTGCCTTTCTAAGCAACCCCTCAAGGCCTTAACCCTGAGCGAACCTCAGAAACTAATTAGAAAGAAAAGGTGAGCTCTCTCCATCCTTCTACCAACTGACTTCAGTTATCCCCTGTCTATTTTTTTTTCATCCTCCCTTTGGTTAGAAAACAGCGCGTCTGTTCGAGTTTTGATCCATTAGTTGGAAAATTAAGCAATTAAAGCAGGCAACATCTGTGGACAATGATTTGTCAAACACAGATTCAGCAAGCAAAGTGTAAATTGAAGCCAACTTCAAGGGCTGGAAGCTTACTATATCTTCAGGAAAAAATAGAAGAAAATAAAGAGAGAGAGAGAGAGAATGAGTCTTCACAGAACCTAAACCTCCTGGCAATTAGAAAGGGGAAGATATTTATAGGTGGGATGAAGAACAAAGGAAAAACCAATTTAGCAGCCTAGAAAGGGGATGATTTCAGAAGACTAATTTTATTTTAATTGCTGCAGAACAATGTATTCATTTAAGAAATATACCCTTACAGCAACAGTCTAGTGATTTGACTTTGTGTATGTCACTGAATTTAAGCTACATGCCACAAATCTTGTAGTACTCGACATTTAAAGGGGTTTTTGAGGAAAGAATACAACATTACTGGTGAACAATGATACTTCTTATAATCAAAGGTAATTGTGAAGGTGATTTTGTGTCATCTTGATTAAACAACAAGTTCACAGGCTACTGACTAGTTTCATTAAGGGCAAGTTTTATTTTATCTCCTGCAAAATTAAGAGAGTATTTTTAGAAAGAATTATCACTCCTCACTGATCTTATTAATGATTGTATCAATATTTGATTTTTTTTTTTTTTTATATCGGGAAGCCTCCTACACAAAATAATGCCAATATTGATCTGCTTTTAAGAAACAAGGAAGTGGCTAAAAATACCAACAGTAAATACCTACAGTATTAAATATACTGGTTCTGTGTTAATATGATAGTGCTACACATGTATTAAATTAATATTAAATATATTTGTTGTAAGTATAATCATAACCTGTGGTTTTGATGGTAAATATAAAAAGGTTTATCAGGTGACAGCTGAAAGATAATGATGATAATGCTCTATCAGACACAATTTACCAAGCACATCCCCTTATTGACAGAATATGTATAGGCTCACTAAAGGCATGTGAGAGGAATTTTCTCTGCAGCACAAGAGCAGAACAACAAGAGAGACATATTCTGAATAAGTTGCAACTCCTGCAACACATCTGATTTCAGCCCCTGTTCGAGGGGATTATATATTGTGGCAGCTCTTCTAGGGACATTCATGCATTTGCCACACAATAGAGGGACAGTGATTGCCCATCACCAACACCCAAATCACTGCTGAACCACACCAACATAACTCATTCTGGGATTCTGTGACACTATCAACAGGAAAATATCAAGAGCATTGCAGTGTTGTCTTCATTAAAAGAAAAAAAAAAAAAAGTACTGAATTATTTAGATGTTCAAGTCAATCTTCAAAAGTGCCTGCCTTTTGGGGAAGTTGAAGATTTTGGCTATCGTTTCCAGTTTAAAGTGTTCTGCATGGTAGACACATACTTTTTACATTACTTTTGTAAAATTACTTATGAGTTTGAGAGCTTGAAACCAATTCAATTTGGGCAGTAATTCCTACACCTCCCTGTATTTACCAGAATGTCCTTTTTCCTTTCCAATCAAACAGTTGATTAAAATTAAATTTTTTAACTTACTACTTCAGGTTCTGAGAGTAATTACATGTGCTGGAGGTGCAAGCCAAAAGTACAACTATCACATTCTTATTCCTTGCAAACGTATCACCTCCTCCATATCATGTGCATATTGTTGTGCATCCTGTCCCAGTATTTTCTTCTAAATTAAGACAAAACTGGATGGCTTATCACAACACCTTCGTTTTTGGCACAACCATAGAGACTTCAATATTTTTACACCCTTGTGTGGAGGAAGATCTAAGTGCACCACGCTCAGACAAGAATAAAAGCAGAATTCTGCCTTTAAATTGAGATGCAAACCTTTTCTTCCCATTGAAATACAGCAAGAAAACTCATACTCTCTAGCAGACCTATCGCGTATAATTATAATTTGAAGGGGCAAACGTTGTGAAGCATCCAGCAAAATATGGCTTTGTTTCTTCCCAAACTGTAGATTCATTTGGCTCAAACACAGTGAATGATTTCAGCTGAGAGGGAAGAAATAATCAAAGCTAGGTTAAAAAAAAATAGCGGTGCTTCTTTTATCCATTGCACTTTACAGCATGAATCATAGAATCATAGAATGGTCCAGGCCAGAAGGGACCTCCAAAGGCCATCTAGTCCAACCTCCCCGCAGTCAGCAGGGACACCCCCAACTAGACCAGGTTGCCCAGGGCCTCGTCGAGCCTCACCTTGAATATCTCCAGGGATGGGGCCTCAACCACCTCCCTGGGCAACCTGTTCCAGTGCTCCACCACCCTCATAGTGAAGAACCCTCTCCTCATCTCCAATCTAAATCTGCTCTTCTCCAAATTAAAGCCATTGACACCTCATGACACAGATTCTGGGAAAAGCTCAAGAGCAGATTAGGAACTGTGCCCTAGGAGGCACCCAGAGCTGGGCGGGGAGGTGTGCACCCCCAAAAGGCAGTGAGAGCTGAGCCCTGTGCTCCAAACCAACACAAGGTATCACAGAATCACAGAATCTTCTAGGTTGGAAGGGACTTGAAAGATCATCTTGTCCAACCGTCAACCCAACTTTGACAAAAATGGCCACCCACACAACAAACAAAAAGCAACACCATCACTAAACCATACCTCCCAGCACTACATCAACCCGTCTTTTGAACACCTCCAGGGATGGGGCCTCAACCCCTTCCCTGGGCAGCCCATTCCAATGCCTGAGAACCCTTGCGGTGAAAAAATTTTTCCTAATATCCAGCCTGAGCCTCCCCTGGTGCAACTTGAGGCCATTTCCTCTCGTCCTGTCGCCTGTGACTTGAGGAAAGAGACCGACCCCCACCTCTCTACACCCTCCTTTCAGGGAAGTGGAGACAGCAATAAGGTCTCCCCTCAGCCTCCTCTTCTCCAGGCTGAATACCCCCAGCTCCCTCAGCCTCTCCTCGTAAGACTTTTAATCACCAATTACATCAATATCACCAATTACATCACAGGTAACACCTTATCTTTTCAAAGGGCAGGAGCTCCTAGCAGCACACTTCACCTCTAATTTAGGTGAATTTATATCCAGCACCTGCCTTTGGAAAGTTGTGAACCTCTGCACAGTAATAGTTAACTTTCCTTCAGGCTTCTTTGTTTACCAGGTGAACTGAGAAAGAAGCTGTTCATGCAGCTTTCCAGAGAGCTGCACGTAAATCCCCCAACTGTAGGAAAAGTCATATAGTGTTTGATTTGGTCTTTACATTACTCCCGAGTATAAAAGTGGCTGCAGCAACTTCTGTGAAATAATTCCAAAATGATGCAGCTTATAGAGTCGAGAGAAAAATACATTGTCCAAGAGGACATAAAAAGGAAGCCTTTACAAATATCACTGTGATACTACTCACACAGCAGATGATTACAAGAGTCTTCTGGCAAAGAAATGAGAAGGCTTGTGTTATAAGAGAATCCTTAGAATCATAGAATTGTCCAGGTTGGAAGGGACCTTTCAGATCATCTAGTCCAACCAGCAACCTCACTCGGATAAAAACCATCACCAAACCATGTCTCTAAGCACTACGTCAACCCGGCTTTTCAATCCCTCCAGGGATGGGGCCTCAACCCCTTCCCTGGGCAGCCCAGTCCAAGGCTTCAGAACCCTTTCCACGTCAACACTTTTCCTAATATCCAATCTGAACCTCCATTATTGCCAGTCCAGCAGAACCACAGAGACAGGACAAGGACTCGAGCACCAGCATTCCTTCCTCTCTGTGTCACACACACTCCCAGGAAGACCGCTTGGGCACACGTGTTAAAAAGCTTCTTGGCTGTTAGGAAGTTATACCCACGCAAGAATAAGGAAAATAAATCTGTTAAGAAATTCTGTAAAATACAATCACTTCCCCTTAAGTTCACACAGGTAGTTTTGTCATGACAACTTCCTAAAAGAACCATTAGGTTTTATTTTATAATATGTTAAAGAGCAAGCAACTAAAATTTTCCCACTACCTTTGAGGCTTGCAAGAAACTGGTAAACATTTACTTTTACTGTAAAAAACAAAGTTTTCTGAGTCTACTGTGCATTATATATTTGCCTTAATTGGGCTGATTTTAGCCTCCTTAAATTTTGTCTAATTTTTTAACTTGGACTTTTATTTGTTGCAGAGTTTCTCATAAAAATCTGCAAACGAATTACCAACCACGGTTAATGAGCTATGCATAAAGCTTCTCTTTTCCTTTATCATTCTTACCATCTGCTTTGGCTGTTTTATTATCAGCCTGTAAGCTAATAATCTATCTCCTTTATTTCCCCTCTCACTTGGGAAAAAAAAAAAAAAAAAAAAAAAAAAGTTATTACTGATTTTGAAAACTTCGTCTACAATAGAAAAAAAAAAAAAAAAAAAAAAAAAAAAAGATTAAGAAATCCAGAATAGTTTTCAAACTCCCTGTTTTCTCAGAGTTTTCCCAGAGTGGTGCCTTATGGTGCAATCTGTGTTGTGCTCCCATTTTCTCCACTGCAAAATCCTGATTTTCAAGTCTATTAAAGAAAGCTCACTGGATTTCCAACACCTCTCCCCCACAACAAGACAGCAGTACCCATGTCTTACCCATCCATGCATAATAAAAGTATTTGGCCACAGCCTTCTTTCTACTCACTACAAGTCTTACATGTGCTTTAATAGAGTTGTTCCTTCTCTTCCAGCTAGGGCCAATAACTTTCCAGGTGTTTATATTACATTTTGATATATTCTATCACACAAATACCATTAACATGGGATATTAATCTAATCAAAGTAATAATTCTCTTTTTGACTAAAAATACTGTTAAAAACTTCAAGTATTCTCTTCTGAAGTAGGTCAGTGCTGCATTTTCCTTTGCTAATGAAATTGTACCAGGTGAACTTGTTTCACTTCACTATTACCTCTTTGCACCAACATGGGCAACAACCAACTCAAGTATTATCTCGTGTTTAAGACACCTCTATGGAAAGTAACATCACCCGTGTGGAAAGAAAATAGTTCCAAAGAGTTTTTCTATGCCTCTCCATTACAGAGCTAATCATTGTCTTAAAGCGGACTTTAGGAAGCTGAGGTAATATTTTTAATCTCAGGAAAAATAATAACATAAAATAAAAATATAAATAATAAAATACAAAATACAAGGACACTTTATTATTATCACAAGTGCCCCTGAGCACCACAATTTCCCAAGGGCTGCAAACTACATAATTTTATCTGTCTTCAGTAAAGACCAATAGGGCAAGAACAAGAAATAGGACCAAGCTCTTTAAAAACTGATGAAAAAACCCAAAATTCAATGCTATTTGGAACATGATCATTACTAAGCAGGTGAAGGAATAGTGTAATCATGGTCCCTCCTTTCTAATAAAGCCGCTGCTTTCAGAACTGAGAGTCAGATAGCACTTGTCCTTCTTTATAATGGAATAACTGACTTGAAGAGAAGTTGGAAAAGCCAGCACTAAGAACCAGGCTTTACTGAATGAGCATGGATTTGTGAAAACTTATCCCAAAGTGAGCAACAAACAGTTAAACACTGAGCTGAAAAACTTCTTTTGAATCATCTCTGGTTTGCCAGCAAAGCTGCTACCCCAGTGCGTGAGCTCCGCAGAGGCTTTAATCCATTTTGCACCTGAAAAGGGGCATGTGAGTGAAATTACTACATTTTCAAACGCAAGCCCATGGGAACACGGCCTGGTGCTGAAAACTGATACTGAACTGAGGAAAAAAAAAGAAAAACAAAGCTTGGTTGACATTCTGAGGTCCTCACACCTGCTCTGGGCATGCTATGTACAAAACGTGCCTGGTGGATTCTGTTATGAGCCTATGTATTTATTAGCCCTAACCAACTTTGTTTTCTTAATTTCCTGTGCTCTGCCACACATCACAGTACTTCAACAAGCAAGCAGTACAGGAACAAGGCTGGTTGTTGCCCACAGTTTCCAATTTACTGTTTGCTTTATAAGCCAAACCAATTTATATTTGTTTTCCAGTCTACTCTCAGTACATTCCTGTGACAAAAAGCAGTTTACCAACTCAGGTGTAGAAACTTGGAAAAGCAGAGAGACTTTCCTGATTCAAGCCATTTTTTAGTCCACAGAAAGACCAGGGGCAACATTCATCTCTCCTAACTGCAATTATTTATAAGTTGTCTGGTCTAAGGTGGTTGCAGAGGCCTCCACAATCCAACAACAATTCTGGCTTCGAGTACGATTCCTTGCTCTCTGCATGTACCAACCCGGGCACTTTAGCCAGGAATCCAACTTTGAAGACTGTCACAGTTTAGTGAGATCCACTGCTTTGACTTCAATGGAATGGATTCTAACAAGAGGTAAAGCCACGTGGGAGCCCATGGCAATGATTTCTGCCATGATTTCTGAGTCTCTGGTCTGTGCCTCAACCAGTAAAGGCCATCGCTCTTTGCCGTAGATGAGGTTTCCCTTAACAGAGTCCTAAAGCAGCATGCCAAGTCAGGCAAGAAAAAATACAAAATATGCCAATTAGTTAAAAAAGTGTCGATTAATAGACTCTATTTCCTCTTCTAGAGTCGTTAACGTTGACTACTTTTGCTTTTATGATGTCGAGTGAACTGTACACAATTTGTAAAGGAGAAACAAGAGCATCAGGCTTTCTCCTGGCAGCTGTTGTGACACCTGGGTAGGTCATCACCCACCCAAATTCACACAACAAACACTGCAATTGTTTTGTTTCTTAGTGTTAAAACACTAACGTATTTTTATCATGCCAAATAAGTTGCAATTCAGCAGAAAGCAGTGCCACTCCTACGACTAACCAGCCCTGACAGGTCTCAATAACTAGCTGTGGGCCAGAAGACCACAAGGCCCTTTTCCAGCCCATTTTTCCATACCAACAAGAACGCACACTGGTGTAATTCCTGTGTTAAGTTAATTTGGTTCACAGAAAGGCAGGAAAACAGGGACAGGCTGAGGGAGCTGGGATTGTTCAGCCTGGAGAAGAGAAGGCTCCGGGGAGACCTTATAGCGGCCTTTCAATACCTGAAGGGTGCCTATAGAAGAGCTGGGGAGGGACTCTTTGCCAGGAAGGGTAATGATAGGACAAGGGGAAATGGTTTTAAATTGGAAGAAAAAAGATTCAGATTAGATCTCAGGAAGAAATTTTTTACTATGAGGGTGGTGAGACACTGGAACAGGTTGCCCAGGGAAGTTGTGGATGCCCCATCCCTGGAGGGGTTCAAGGCCAGGCTGGATGGGGCCTTGAGCAACCTGGTCTGGTGGGAGGTGTCCCTGCCCAGGGCAGGGGGTTGGAACTCGATCTTTGAGGTCCCTTCCAACCCAAACCATTCTATGATTCTATGAAAATAGGAAGAAGCAATGCCTTTCTGTTTACATACTCCGTCCTCACAAAAACACCGAAGGAGTAACAGCAAAGGGCAACCCTGTAAGAAATCAGCAGTCATTAGACAGAGCTCTGTAGCTCCTCCAGATGGTGTATAGAAAGCTTTCACCCATGACAACCAAACACGCAAGTCATAAAAGAGGTGGTCATAGATATCAGAGATTGAAAATGCTGCTGAGTATTCAGTGGTTGACAAATATGGGTCACAGAGAAGCTCCTGTACCTGCACCACCAAGAAAACCACCCCAACAAAACTCTTGGAAAAGCCAGCCTTTCCCCACGCAACCAACCCACCTATTTCTTTGGTGAGTCTCAGCCCAAGAGGAGGTACTGACTGGTACAGAACCTACAATTGATATATTTGTCTGTCCTTATCTCTCTTTTGTTCACTTTTTAAGGTCTGTTGTACACTGAAACATCTCAGGAATAAATCTGTCCCTACTGTGATCTCATCTGACACAGGTTTTCCCTTGCTCGTTGTTCCAGGCTGCAGCTCTGCGCTGCTTTTCCCACTTGGCCATTTAACTTGCTTCCACTCAGCTCAGCTTAAAGCACAGCTGCTTAAATATAGAAAACTTTAAAAGAAACCTTGGAAGCAGTTCAGAAGCAATCTTTCTGCCATAAAATTTTTGCTAGTAATTGAGAGTTTCAAACCTTCTCCCTTGTCTGGCTGTATGTAGAGCATCTGTATTAGCATTTTAGTTCAGACAGAGGATTCTCCTCAAACCCCAACCCTAAGTGCCCCACTTCACACATTCACTTCCCCTTGAGGGAAAGGTCTTAGAACCCATGAACTGAACTTATCCTGGAGGTTCTTACACCAGATGTGCTTCATCTGCTGATGAGGCCAATTCAGTCCAAGGGCTCACAGCAGTGGCAGCCCAAAGTATGGCTCCCCAAAACTCTGTGTCTGTCGGGTCCTCAGCAACCCACTGCTCCACTCTGCAGACACATCTAATCCTGTGATATCCCACTGCAAACCAGTATGGACATACCAGTACGTGCCATTTTCTGACACAGTCAGACAATCCTGTCTTTGTTTCCTGGCTTGGAAGTCATTCCCCTTCCAGAATCTTGCTGCTCTTAAAAGGGAGGAGGCTGTTAGAATACTGTCCTCATTTCCCTGGTTTGTCCTGACAGAAAGAGGTTTTCCTGGCTTGGAAGTCATTCCCCTTCCAGAATCTTGCTGCTCTTAAAAGGCAGGAGGCCATTCGAATGCTGCCCTCATTTCCCTGATTTGTCCTGACAGCAAGAGGGAGATCTCATCTACTCCCCTGTACTAAATTATGGGCTATGAAATATTAGCCTTTATCATTTTCCTAGCGAGAAAAAAAAAGCCCCTGTACTAAATTATGGGCTATGAAATATCAGCCTTTATCATTGTCCTAGCGAGAAAAAAAAAAATATTCCTGCAGAGTGTTTGGGAAAGAGAAATGAGGCTGCCTTCCTCTTCCTAAAATAATTAACACCAACGGAGCTCCAGTCTTGTCAGCCAGCCCACCTGCAACCTGAAAAAATACCGAGCACCAACACCCCAATGTCATAGTACCAACGTGGATATTGGTGTGTGAGCAACTAGGTTCAAAGGAGTGACTGATTCTCACAGAAAAATGAGCCAAACTGAGGAAGACCGTGGCAAGATCTAAGATGACAGAACTAAGAAAATGCATAATAATAAAATATACTGCTTTTAATATTTACATCCTTACCATGAAATAAAATTCCCACAGTCAACACACATTTTAAAAGGAACAGTAGCCATAGAAACCATGGGAAGCTAATCTTTAACCTCTCTGGTCTTGATTCACATCATTATAATTGTGTTAAATGCAGTGCCCTTTGATTCAAAAATATCACCATTACTGTAACGGAAAAAGTAATTAGTTATTTTAATTAATGAGAGACTTGAAAATGCATGAAGGAAAGCATTAGTATCTGTTTTTCTTGAGCTATTAAAATAATTGTGTAAAAATATCACCTAATATCACATCACACTATAGCTGTAGTCCTTATGGCTCTGCTAAAAGCTAGGCTTTAAGGTACCAAACACAGAGTTTTGCATATCAAGAAAGATTTAATCATCCAGTTGGACAAACTAAATGCTTATATCTTATTGCCTAAGAATAAAGAAAAAACATGTTTAAAAAAAAAAAAAAAAGGCAGCATTTCAGTGCAGCTCCTGAGAATAGTATTTCTGTGTCACATACCTCATTGCACCTGGTAACACTGGTTCAACCAACACAAGCAACAAAAACCACAGACTAGAAGGGCAAAGGACTAATCAACAGCCCCCTACTCAGACCTAAAGATTAATCTTACCAGACTTCAGAGACCTACAACATAGGCATTTACAACTGAAATAATAATCCATGGGTGATGACACTTCTAAAGTCCAATATATTTTACCTATTTGGACAGAGAGCAGGGGATAACACGTTAAGCCACAGAAGTATCTACTTCTGTCCACTAACTATAAGAAACCAATTCATGCATAAATACTTAAACACAGGGAATAAGAATTAATAAATCAATTCTTTAGAGTGGTTCAACTTTTTTTTGTTTGTTTATTTGTACTAAATTCTCACCACATCCTCCTCTCCCCCAGCTGTATTTCAGTCTGACACTGGTGTAACTCTTCGTAACGGTGGGAGAAAAAATCCTGCACATTTCACATAATTTTTTGCCAGGAGATATGTACCACAGCTAGAGAAGTAACACAGCAATTGACTGTATCTTCTGCTTCCTCACAAGCCAAAGGAGGTCGGTTTCCCAAACAGAAGTTACCTTTGTGCTAAAATGCCCCTCCTGAGCAGGGGTTTTTCTGTCTCAGAAGGTCAATACAATTAGTACTCTCTCTCCTGAAGGCAGATCCTGAAAGTGGTCCAGACAATTACAAAAACAAACCGGCTTCAAAATAATCTGGAAGGCTTTACAACATTGTCAGGAAGTATTTCTGCTTTAAACAGAGATTAAAAAGTGCCATGGTCTGCCTGAGGAAAATATTTCTGTACAGTAAGCAAGCTTGAAAATAATTTAATTGAAAGTATGGCAGCCTGGCTTTATGGAATCTTATGAGTGGGACCAAGTGCTTCCTGGTGGAACGTCACTAAGTTCTATGTCAAGGTCTTACTTTAAAATACACATTTTTTTTGTTGTTGTTCAAAACGAGCTGAGCAATTCAACTGGAGTACATCCTGGTACAAAAGCTTGTACAGACTTACTCACTGAGCCAAGCCATAGACAAGCACTTCTGCCGTCACAGAATGACCCACCCCTCTATAAGAACTGTCAGCGTTTTGATCATTTTAAGAGGAGGGACATCAAGCAGCTTTATAAAAAGGTTAATCTACTCTAACGCTTACGCACAGTAGAACTCTCTTAAATGCAAGAAGGTACTTGAAAGGCTAAAAAAATCAGAAAGCAAAAATACAATAAAAATTCAGTAGCTATGGTACAATTGTTCACTACTGAGGGTTAGCAATACTGCTCTAATTTTAGAAGCTAAGTCAGAAGCTAAACATTTATCATCAATAAAATACTTGTAGATGCTCTCCAGCTGAATTAATTTTCCAGGAGAAGTGGAGGGGGGAAAAAAAGAACGAACAGAGGACTATAGGTTAAGGAGGTATTTAAAACAAGAAATAGGAATTCATGCTTCTACTTACATTCTCTAAATTATTTTATATATTACAATACATTGTGTATCACAGCTTTAAGTCTCCACTTCAGAAATCACCCCCATGACTTAACACTTTAAAATCAATCCTGGCAGGTCTGTCAACAAGGGAGAAAGAAATCCAAGAAATTGAATGTCATTATTTAAACTTGAAAAGAAGAGGTTTTGTGTTCCTTCATAGAATCTCCTAGGTTGGAAGGGACCTTTCACATCATCTAGTCAAAACACACAAATAGAACTCAGCTACCACAGCAAAAAGAAATAAAACTTGAAAATAGGGCTTTGCTTCACTAGGTGTATGAATCAGGCATATTAAGCAGATACACCATGACATACATCTTAGACTTAATGCACTTGCGTGTGCATCAATGACAGCAATATTGTCTACTGCTCTGTTTCAAACAAAGCCAGCTTCGCTGTCCTTAATCTCCAATTATACTGCTGTCCTCTCCTTCATCCTATGAAGGAAAAAGAAAAAGGAAAAAATAGACTAGATAATTAGAGATTTCAAGAACTTTTCCAATGAATCTTGAAAGTTAAAACTTCGAAAACAGGACATCTAGTGCTTTTAGTGCTCAAGAGCATATCAACAGCCCTCCCACGCTCAAGAACAGAAGAACAAGGAACTGCAACTACATCTGCAGAAACAGTACTCAAGTGCCCTAATATCCTAAAGTGACCCTCGCTCAAGGGAAGGTCCCCCTCACTAAAAAGCACTCCCTAGTTCAGGGCTGGAAACTGAAATGTCAGACAAACTGAATTGTAGACGTACCATCTACTCTCTGTCTAAAACAGTGGTCTTGTCACAACACAAGACAAGGACACACAGCCTGCAGTAAATGCTGCAATTAATCTGTTGCCTGGAATGACTATTTTATGTTTGTCCATGGAGAGATCAAGCGTTCATTGAGCAAGAATTCCTCATTAAGTCTTTTGCAATCAATCTTTAATAACACAGATGCATCCTTCATATGGGATGGATGGATGGATGTCCCAGATACAGGCCTGTCTTGCCTAGACATGCTATTGCAATTTCATAACTGGAGCTGTATGCTTTTCAAGAAGAAATATCTGAAGAGCAATTCAAGAGTAGCACTTTTTCAGATTATATGAGCAGTACTGGAGCATTTATTTGGAATATACATAGCCACAATCCTCAAAATCTTATCAAATAAACTCTGGGAACTGATGAAAAACAAAAAGCCCCCAAACCACCAAGCAATCAGCCCAGCCATTAACCTTCACTTCAAAAGCAACAAAAAAAACACCCCAACCCAAATCCCTCCCTGCCAAGTTTTCCCACTGCAGAGGCAGCAACGCATGCATAATCACGTCATTAGAACAGCTGTTTCCTAACTAATTCTTCAAAGATTACGTGTGATTTCCTCTTAGTTCCCTTCAAAAGCCTTCACATGTTCTATCTGCAGGGCTGACAGACTTGCTCAGGCTCCCAGATTGTGACCTGCTGAGACCAAGGAGTTTCATTCAGACCCTAAAATCACCTGCAGCTTTGCAGCTGGCAGAGAGTCTTCTTCTCAGCTTCCCTCTCTGCTCCAAATAAATGTGCTCCCTCACAAAGATGGCCACATCTATGTTATGAAAGGCTGGGTGACTGCCAAACACTAAATGGGGAATTCATGCTTCCTGACCCCTTGGCCTCTCCAGAGCCAAACACAGAGCTTATTAAAGGCGACTGGAACCCAAGTTAATTGAGCGCTGGAAAAACCCAACTCCATTCACCTCATTGCTCTTCTCCCTCCGTACATACAGAAAGTGGCTACTCTAACAACTAGGAGCCTTTTCCTGGGTCTAAAAATGGTCTAACATCTAGTATTTTAACTGCTGCAGCCATCTGTGTGTGATAGGAAGGAAGGAGTGGGAGGGAATTGGGGGGCAATCACTGGAGGGACACTTCTTGCTGTGCATGTGCAGAGCTCTATTACACACAGCCCCACCACCACGTACAATGAGCCCATGGAGAATAATGAGAATTGCAAAACCAAAGCTTATTCTAACACAGCTGGGTCATGCCAATGTAGGTAGTATCTGTAAGACATCGTGTGTACCTTTTTGTAAGCTGGGGACGCTCCATAGCCCCCAGAAGGAACAAGGTGTTCTCTCAAAAACCCTGAAGTAACTTAGTCCCTTTTCAAATCAACCGGATTCAGGCCTGAGTGACATCTATCACTATGGTAGGACAACTACATGCCACCCATTGGTGTTTTGGACAGCAGAAGTTACACCCTGCATGTAGAAGGTTTTCCTGCTTGCACCCAAGGCAGGCTGGTGCTGCTGAAAGCCTTCAATCCAAGGGAAATCAAAACAGAGCTCTGAAGGGGACAGGCAAGGAAGGACAGGATTCCCCCTACTCATCCTCCTGACCAGCTGTATGAGTACCAACAGAATCCAGCTGGGATCTCTAGTATTCCTTCTTCCATCAAAAGAATCCAACTGGAGCAAAGAGGATAACTTGGAGAGCACTCTCCCAGCAATAGCCAAACATCGCTGTTTACTGATGAACACCTATAATGTATTCAGTTGTACATTTCACACTATTCCAATGACTCTATAAATAATGGAATAAACGTACTCAACAAAGTTTTATCTCCCATTCAACCATCTCTAGTTCAGCGAAACATTAATTTTGTTTATCTGCCTGAAATACTAAAAATGAACTGTGTATTTCAACTTAATTGCAACTGCAATCTTCATGAGGTTTTTAATACATCTGAAGTATATGCTCCCACATTCAGTTTCCAGAAGATATTTGAAATGTGTGAAGAAATAGACTTGTGCTCTCACTTGCTTTTTTTTGAGTTCTTAGACTTTACCTTATAGAGTGCTCCCTAAGCCACCCCCTCACTGCGACGTTTAATGACAATACTTAGCTTCAATAACACTTTACAGCATGTTTAATCTGACACGTCTTCAATTCACAAAGTACAAAATGTGATTATTCCATAATATGACACTGCCTATTAGAAATGAAAGAAATACAATTTAATCTGAATTGTATTACTAATTTACATCTACATATAGCTTATTAACTGCTGCTGACTTCTCAGTTGGGTAGGCAAGATAGGAAATGTTTTGATTTATGTAATAATTAGGGTAAGACCAGGGGTTCTTTCCATATTTAAAGTGCATTTCTTCTCTGGAGAGGGACTTTTCAGACAAAAGTCTCACAGATTCCACGTTTCTCTCCTAGACATTGAGAAATGGCTTCTCTCCTAAACATTGAGAAACAGTTTGGGTTACAAGTTCCTTTTCTGATTCGAATCCTGTAACTTCCATCAAAATCTAACCAGGTTTGTTACTTCTCATATTACTAAAACTCCAGTGTGGACAAAAGTTACATTATTTGGAGGGGAAGGTGGGGGGAAGTGTCTCTGTTTACAGATACTGGGCTCATTTGAAGCCTGCATCTTCAATTACTGGGAAAGGAATTATCACACTTGGGAAAACAGAATGCACATGTCCTTCAACAAAACGTTTATTTTCCCCAGATGGTTTAGATTGGTTTGCCCCATCCTGGAGAAGCAATATTTGGCTTTGTAATTGAGATTTTTACTCAGGTTCTCCGTGCGAAATAATTTACAGTAAGATTCAAAAAGTCATGGTATTGAAACAGGTAATTTGAGAAAGTGTGAAGACAATAACGGGATTAAAGGTTACTTTTCCTGGATCAGTAGGGATTTATTCAATAGTTGACCTTTCATCTTTGTATTTATGAATGTAAGGAAACCACCCAGACTATTAAAGATAAAACTCCTCTTCAGGCTCTTAGTGATGCCTTGTGAAAACCAGCCTAAGGCAGCCCTTCTCTTCCTCCTCATGAACACCTTACACCCAGGGTTCACACAGCATGGGGTGCCAGACCACATACACTGCCCTGTTCCCAACAGCTCTGTAAAGTCTCTGTCTGGAAATACACATCTGTAGAGTGTTCTTGAGTATTCACGACAAAAAACGAGTATGAGTTTATGATGGAAAAGCGGTTTTCACTATTTCAGGTATTCTCTGACATGGAAATGAGTGAGGAAGAAGGTCCTCATCTCATTCTGCCCGGACGCCACTGCAACTACCTAATACATACTGGTTCACACCAAAATGTTCTTCTCTCAGATGGGTCTTACATCTCCTTTTTAGAAGGTCCTCATCTCATTCTGCCCGGACGCCGCTGCAACTACCTAATACATACTGGTTCATGCCAAAATATTCTTTTCTCAGATGGGTCTTACCTCTCCTTTTTATACTTCACTGATGCCCATTCCAGATGATGGATCCAGTAACACCATACAGATACCAACAACTGCTCTCAGGCAGTGAGAGTGAGTGCCCAAAGCAGCCCACAGCTGTAGTCTTCTGCCCGTCAGCCTTTCCTCTGATGCTCTCTGACCCTCTGGCTCCCCTGCAGCCTCTTGTGTTCCACAACCCTGACACAAAAGCCACTTTCATTTTTTCTAGGAGTATTTTAGGGTCTTTTCTGCTGTATCTAGTATAATATCTTTGACCAGAAATCATCTTGCAAGAATATTACACAACTTCGTGACAGAATACTGAGATTTCCACAAATTCCAATTCCTACTCTAGCCATTTCTACAAACATGGCAAATACTGTGCTAACTTCGTCATGGGACCTCTTCTGCCTTGATGTTTCTCTTTTTTGGGGGAAGAATTTGCAATGAGGTTGACTTTAGCAAGAGGGTTATCAAGGCAGACAGTGCTGTACAGAAGCCTTTTCAAAGTTGCTCTACAATCACGCAGTATCAAACAGGGGTATGGATTTGACCTGTTTCAGCTTAAGAATCCTTTCAATAGTTCTGTAATCATCTCCCAAGAGGCCAAAATACTTAAGTGTCTTGAAAACATGTGTAAAAGCTATAATGACACACACCATCTGATATGACATTTGGTACACCATAGGTATGTGAAGCTCAGTTATAAGATCACATCTGGCAGGCACATTTTCTGTACTATCTTTCTGTACTCTTCATACAATCCCATGGTATGTGATTTCCCCACCTGGACAGAAAAAAAAGATTTATACATGCTACTTTCAGGGGATGAATCTAAAAGTCCAATCAAACAAATTCACACAAATAATATCACAGTCCATTTCTTGTCCCTCCTTTCATTCACATTTTCTTAAAACGGTATTTCTTTTGTCTTAAAAATATTCATAGCATTTGTACTTGATGGACATTTTGCTTTCCTTTGCTATTCCTATGCTTCAATTTATTTCTATTTTCTTTTGTTTCTTTTTCGCATCTTTTCCCTGTAGTTTCATGCACCTACAATCAGCAGTCCCTCCAAGAAGGTATGATATCCAACACATTTTCATGGTTAGAAGAAAGAGGATCTCTATTGTCTGAAAGTTACAGCCTTGTTTTTTCATAAAATCCTTTCCCTTTGCATGTAGGTCACACATACAGCCAGTATGAATCATTTCTTCCGTAGAGAATCTAAGCTGACAGTAAACTTGTTTATCCCAATGATTCCTGACACATGAGGAATGAGGATAGGTTGTTGGCCACTATTGTACCTCCACGTATAAGGTTTAAATATTGTCTTTCTCATCCTTAAGTCGGGAGTAAAACACCAGCTGCACTCCAAAAAAAAGAGCACAATTCTCTGTCCTCCTGCCATCGCTGCTGTGAACAGGTAGGATGGGTCAGAAAAACACCAGGAGATTAACACTAAGACATGTAATTCCACAGTGGGTACGGGCCAAACATCTGGATAAGTGAGAAGCTGAATCAGTCTGCAATAGGAGGTGACTTTCCTGGGGACAACAGCAATCAAGACACACAACCTCAAGAAACCAAAGGTGGCACAGCCAGCCAGAAGCAAGGTCTATACCCTACACCCTATTGGGGGCAGAAAAGCAGATGTTGGGTTAACTTTTGGTACCCAACTTAATTTACTTTTTATGTCCTCTACTTTTAATGTTTAAATGACGGAGGGGCTGGGCATCATGCAGTGTGATGGGACATCCACAGCTGGGAAATCGTGCTGCTTGGGGCCACAAGACCACGGGGCTAATGTGGAAGAACTGAAAGAGGAAAGACCTTCTACTTTTGGACATCAAAGAGTCACCTTCATTATTACTCTTCCTGTTGATGTGCAGGGCCCAAAAACAATGCATCATGTAAGGGCTTCATTTGGCCAGAACTGCCCTGCTATGGAGTTTTGTGACGGGACCATTTGTGAGAAGAATTTTCTGGCAGTTCTGCTGTCAGGCTGGGTTTGAAAGTCATGGAGACCCAGAATCAAAAGACAACTTAATGAAGAAACATTAAAATCTGAAGTAAATGGGACATAACAGTTACAACTTTCACAGTGTTTGCAGAGGACTTCTTTAGTTTCACTGTTTCCAAATATAAGCCTGTCATCGCTTTAATATTACTCAGTCAAGCACAGAAAGCTTTGACCTAATTACCTCTATCAATGGAATATAAAGGAATATGCAAAGAGAACAGCATTTCATTGGTTATTTCCATTGGTTATTTTTTTGCACCTATTTCTTAAAATGCTAAAAACTTGGGACAAATTTCTTTCCTTACTGTGGACTCATATAGCATTAGTCTGAAGTTTCTGCTGGCAAACACAAGGCGACTTTCCCAAACTTGGGACAAATTTCTTTCCTTACTGTGGACTCGTATAGCATTAGTCTGAAGTTTCTGCTAGCAAAACACAAGGCAACTTTTCCAAACCTCCCAAAATTAAGAAAATAGTTTGTTATGTCTGCTCCACCAACCAACCAACCACAATAAAACCAACCCTATCAGCACTACGGTGCTCAGGAGTGCCTTGGGGTAGTTCCAGGCAAGACACACATCCCCACAGGAATATTTTAAATAGTAAGTAATTGCTATAAAACCAAACCACAGCTCAACAGACAGATAATGTAAAATCAAAGCAACACTATAAAGGACAATCGTATCCCATATCTATCCTAGATTCAGAACATATAAAATAAGATTTCTAGTTTTAAAGAACTGTTTAGCAGGCAGATAACATAAAATCAAAGCAGCACTACAAAGACCAATTGTATCCCATATCTATCCTAGATTCAGGACATAAAATAATGTTGGTAGCTTTAAAAGAACTGTGTAGGTAAAGGAAATTATTGGAATTACTTTTAATCTGAAACTCTCATCTTCACAATTTAGTAGTAAGTAGGTTTTAAACATCTATTTTCTCCAGAGCTCAGGACAGCTTACATAGCAAAACTTCAGGGAAATGCCCAAAAAAATTGTTACATACCCAGCACTCAGATCAATCAGTTGTTGTACCACTTTAATAAACAGAAAGGATATTTCACAGTGTTTGGTTGAACAAAAAAAACCCCACCCCAAAACTGAGGATGGTGCCATAAAAAGGGAGTTTCAAGCTGAATCACTGCAGGAAATCCTAATTTACATCACTGAAACGGAGATCAGTAACTCCGGCTCTGATCAGAAGACACACAGAATTGGTAATTCCGTGTTTGGAAAATGTCACAAGTTGCAGAAGAAATACAACAACTCTAAAACAAGATTAGTTAAACTGACATTCAGGCAAAGACTGAGACACAGCCTCATGCAGAACACAAGGCACGTACGAGTTGATTATAGCACATTATTGCACACTGAAGCCAGCTGATACCATGAATTCCAAGTCTAAGTGCAAGAAGCACTTGATGTCACCCTTTAATCCTGCTCTTCTATCACTACTCATTTTACATCAATATATTTTTTCAGTCTTGGGATCACAGTTGAATAGCAGTTAATGTCCTTATCTCTTTACCACTGACGTACTGAACAGAGTACTGAACAGCAGCTGGCTCCGGGTAACACTTCACTTCCTCCACTTGTGTCAAGCAGCTGAGCCACTACCTGAGCAATGATCCTTCCAAAAGACATCACATCTTGGTCCTCCTCACAGTCATTATATTTTCTTACCTCAGTTGCATCTCTGACGAAACCTAACCCCTGCACCAGGACAGGTTGGGGGTGACCTGCTGGAGAGCAGCTCTGAGGAGAAAGACCTGGGAGTCCTGGTGGACAACAGGATGCCCATGAGCCAGCAATGGGCCCTTGTGGCCAAGAAGGCCAATGGCATCAGGAAGAGTGTGAGCAGCAGGTGGAGGGAGGTCATCCTGCCCCTCTGCTCTGCCCTGGGGAGGCCCCATCTGGAGCACTGGGTCCAGTTCTGGGCTCCCCAGTTCCAGAAGGACAGGGAACTGCTGGGGAGGGGACAGCAGAGGCTACAAAGATGATGAGGGGCCTGGAGCATCTCTCTTGTGAGGAAAGGCTGAGGGACTTGGAGCTTTTTAGTCTGGAGAAGCCTGAGAGTGGGATCTGATCAATGCCCATAAAAACATCAAGGGTGGGTGTCAGGAGGATGGGGCCAGTCTTTTTTCAGAGGTACCCAGTGACAGGACAAGAGGAAATGGGAACAAACTTGGACATAAGAAGTTCCACCTAAACATGAGGAGGAACTTCTCCACTTTGAGAGTGACAGAACACTGGAACAGGCTGCCCAGAGAGGAGGTGGAGTATCCATCTCTGGAGACATTCGAGGTGGACCAGGCAGTGCTCCAATACAAAAAATGCCATGGTTTTAACCATGAATGTTCTGTACATACTCCTCACCTCCAGTACACCACGTAGCCAGAACTATATATAACTTTGCGCAATAATGCTTCAAGGATGTCTCAGATTATTACAACAGATGTGACCCGTAACTCTATATTTGGTCTTGTTCGCTCTAAAATACTATGTCAAAACCAACCAACAATGAAACTGAAAACCAGATACCACAAAGGCTTTCAGATGTTCCATAAATCCACCTTGTAAACATCAAGTCATGTCCAGCTGTGCAGATACAGGGCTGCTTTTCACAGGAAGCAACCCTTGTTATGCTAAAACCATATTTCAAGTGTAAGTACACAACAAACTTGAGAAAACCAGCAGTCTTAGAACAGTCACTGTTGTCTTCATTTGAGAAAACCAGCAGTCTTAGAACAGTCACCGTTGTCTTCCTTTATACTGCCTTGGCACACACTTCATGCCTGGTAGGGTTTGGGATTTCTCAGGCTTTCAGACTGGTTCAAGTGAAGTTGATCTACTCAAGAAGCTCACTCATCTGACAGTTAATATTGCCCATCCCAGTGCAACAAAAACTCAAAGAAACGTTGAAACACATCTCTCTCCAAGTAATTCTACCATGCCACTGAATGGCTGAAGTTGGGTTTCTTATTTTGGAGGATGCTACTAAGCAGAAGAAATGCTTCAAAATATCATTTCTGGAAACCGTGAGTATTCTATAGAATTTTTTCCTTATATATATTTATTTTTTTTTTACATTTCCTAACAGAATGAGGCCCTTATATATATATATATTTTTTTTTTTTTTTACATCTCCTAACAGAATGAGGCCCCCACCCTGACCCGACTTTACAAGCACTACTGCTATACAAATATAATTTTAAAAATCCCCAAACAAGTAAGCAAAAGAAATGTGAATGTATCAAGGAAAAAATACCTTTTTAACAAGCTTATCCAGATTCTGTAACATTCTGCTTAAACCAATACCAACGGAGGCTGTCAGCTGTTTCCCAAGTTGCTATGTGATTTTTTTTTTTCCCAGGGGTGAACTTGGGCTTTCAGAAACTGTGACTGAACAGTAACCACTATAAAAGGCAGGAGCTTGCAAAAATTGCAATAAATGTTGAAAAGCCATCACAGTTTGCAGTTAATGCCTTTTCATAGGATATTCTAGAGACTTAAATTTAAGCTTATGCAGGTTAAAAGCGGAAAGTTATTCCTGAAAATGAAATTTCTGGGTTTTATGATGTATTTGTTTTCTCAGTACTGCTTTCATTGCTGTTATAGCTATTTAATTCCCTTTCTCACACAGTGAAACGTAGTTTCTCTGGCGCTGCACTACAGGTGTTTTCTGGGCAGAACTTTGGCAGCAAGTTTTAAAGCATACTAACTTCAATCGCCACCACTTTACAGTACTTACATCAACTATACATCTCACAGATTCTATAACAAGAAAAAAATACTGATTTTCACTTTTATCGACCTTCTAAAGCTTATGCTTTTAAAGCTACATAAAGCCCAACCAAAAAACAAGATGAGATACTTATTAAATACAAATCACAGAAATTCAATAGTAAATCTGAAAGCTACCAAAACTCCCAATTTACAGCATCACTTCTAATATGTCTCTCTTGCATTTAATTTTGTATGCTAGAGTAAAGAAATCCTGAAATGGGGTGTCTGGAAGCCCAGAGTACCTCAGGACAGAAAACAACACTATTATCAAAGAACAGGAAATAGGCTAGCTTATTAATGAATTGTATATTTTTACTTAATTATTTAGGATCTGAAGTTAATACATTTCATTAGGAGAAACAGCTCATGGCAGAGGATATGACTCAAATATGACTTCAAAAAAAAAAAGCATTTTAGATACTTGACTGGACGTTCAGTTGTTCTGAGCTGACTGGGAGTGCACACACTCAGTGAAGAAAGGTAGTATTTTCTACTTAGCAATGCTGCTTTGCTTTTTAGATTAAAACCATTTTTTTGAGAAATATGAAAAGACAAACCTATTCCTGGTAATTTTTTCAGCTAAGTAAATTATCTTACCATCAGGTTTTTGTAAAAAAAATTGCCCTTCCAAGATTAGACAGAAGATAGGTAAAACACCGCAGGATCAGGACAATTTACAATGTCACAAAATTTCTTTACTCACCGTATTTTATTTGAGACTTTCTTATTCAATGTTCCTTTCTAAGTAAGTGGGACTGCACTCCAAAATCAGAAAAAGGTCTTAAGATGCTGAGAGAATTGCACTTCGAGTATCGGATAATGGAGGGGAGATAAGCCTGGAGCTTTTTTTCCAATAAAACAAAGGCAAAATAGGAAAACCAGGGAAGAAAGTGCTATACAGCTAAACAACAACAGGAAAAAAAAATAATTAAAAGCAAAAAAACCTCATCTTAATTCATCATTCATTACAAAACCTGATGATGAGGGGATCAGAGCATATTTAACACAAAGTAAGATGCTGTGCACTGCTTAGACATTTTATGCAAATTGGGTCTGATCCTTTGAATGTGGATGGAACACTAGTTAAAAACTATTACAAAGGTAAGGTACCAACATGAAATCTCGTAGGTCCCAACATTAATTGCGTTTTATTTAGGAACCTACAGTAAGACTTTGGAACAGCTACAGACCAGAACAACAGTACTGCAGATTAAGGTGGCTCTTTAAAGATAAATTTGGAAGACTAATTGTACCGACAGACCCAAGCAGAAGATACCCAAGTGTAAAAAACTGAAAATATAGGTATTATTCTCAGCAGGCGAAGAAGGTGCAAACACCTGCTAACATCTATAGCTGTGTCCAGAGTACATAACCCTTCCCCAAATCAGAGAGTTACCCACCAGAAGCACACCCACGGAAGGAAGGGAGGCATTTAACACCCTTCCAGCTAACACTTCACGACTGTACGTTCACAGGAGGCCAACCAACTCCCTGCCTCCCCACGCAGAGAGTAAAGAACAGCCTGATGTCAACGGCTACTGCTTAAATGTCAAAGCAGTAAAACTTGGGGCTGTTTTTGACTTGCAATTCTGTGCTGCTCTTGAATGAAATTCAGTTTGACTGCCCTGACAGCTATTCTCAGCATCTCTCCGGAGCCAAGCGCAGACCTGCTTATCTGCTTCCCATCAGGAGTCACTTTCATTCCTATCTAAGTTTTCACCGCTGCTCCCAGCCATCGCTATTTTCTGATCATTATTTCAACAGCCAGTTTTTAAATCCCAGAATTTAAAGCTATTTTATTACAACAAAAATTGTAAGTTGCCCTCATACAATTATTTTTCGATCGGTTGGGTAGTTCAAGGAAAAAAATATCTAAAAATGAATTATTAAAAATCATTAACGATTTTCTGAAGTCGGCTCTGAGTTTTAAACAATTAGTATTGGAATGGAAGTTTCTGCAGCCTCTGGAAAGTCTATAACTCACTGAATTTGATCCAAATACTGCTGGGTCCTGCCCTTGGGTCCCACCAAGGGGGCCCCTGCAGCGCTCCAGGCTGGGGGCAGAGTGGCTGGAGCTGCCTGGCAGAAAAGGACCTGGGGGTGTTGGTGGCCTGTGGGCTGAACAGGAGCCAGCAGTGTGCCCAGGTGGCCAAGAAGGCCACCAGCATCCTGGCCTGTGTCAGGAACAGCGTGGGGAGGAGGACTCGGGAGGTGATGGTCCCCCTGTGCTGGGCACTGGGGAGGCCCCACCTCGAGGGCTGGGTCCAGTTTTGGGCCCCTTCCCACAAAAAAGACATGGAGGGGCTGGAGCGGGTGCAGAGAAGGGCAACGGAGCTGGTGAGGGGTCTGGAGAACAAGTCTCCTGAGGAGAGGCTGAGGGAGCTGGGGGTGTTGAGCCTGGAGAAAAGGAGGCTGAGGGGAGACCTTCTGGCTCTCTCCAACTCCCTGAAAGGAGGGTGTAGCCAGGGGGGGTCGGTCTCTTCTCCCAAGTCCCAGGCGATGGGACAAGAGGAAATGGCCTCAAGTTGTGCCAGGGGAGGTTCAGATTGGAGAGTAGGAAAATGTTGACACGGAAAGGGTTCTGAAGCCTTGGACTGGGCTGCCCAGGGAAGGGGTTGAGGCCCCATCCCTGGAGGGATTGAAAAGCCGGGTTGCCATAGTGCTTAGAGACATGGTTTAGTGATGGTTTTATCAGACTTAGGATGATGGTTGGACTAGATGATCTGAAAGGTCCCTTCCAACCTGGACAATTCTATGAAAAAACCAAACAGCAGTCCTTATATTTGGTATAATGTAATATATAAATTATTATATCAATTAGATGATGCTACAGAAACACCGTGATACAGAAACTGAGTTAACTCACAGAGAAGGTGCCAAACTTAGTATTAAACTGTCTTGATAAACACACACTTGTTTATTCCACAGACCACACGCAGATTACTGTTGTGATGTGCTGTGACAGGCTCTGCATACACAGCTGGTGGGGATGGGTTATTTGAGTGACAGTTAAAGGGCTGGGTTTTTTCCAGAAGCCTCGAAGAAAGTCACAGTTTCTCTATTACAGCTTTGCACTGGGCCATTCCTGACTCCTGTTTGTTGCAATCAGGGATACACCAAAGAGCAAGCTGGTTTTTTGAAGGAACATAAAGACATATTTCAAGACATATTCCACGTTAAAAAAAAAAAAGTGAGAAAGCTGTGGCTGGACAATTTGCACTGGGCCATTCCTGACTCCTGTTTGTTGCAATCAGGGATACACCAAAGAGCAAGGTAGTTTTTATGAAGGAACATAAAGACATATTTCAAGACATATTCCACGTTAAAAAAAAAAAAGTGAGAAAGCTGTGGCTGGACAATTGTAAAGAGCATTCAACTGGATAGTTATTACTATTCCACTCAAATATACGGTTACACCTGGCGTTTAGTTCTTCCAGTGGTCACCCCCATAGTCACCTACACCTCAGCCTTTGTTGCATTGCCTGCTACCAAGTGTTTAAGACTGTCACCGCTGTGGGTACCACCAAATGATGCAACCCCGAAGAGTGGGGAGCAACATCATCCCTCCACTAGATCCACACTGTACGTGTAGACATCTCTACACACCAACACAGTTCAAACTTAGCTTCAGTGCATCCTAAAGCTGATGAATCTTTCCCTTTTCCTTGCCATTCTAAGTCCTCACACAGGACTTTCCCACCCCAAGCTCACCAGTATTTCTTAACAGATTGTCCACTTTGTCCTGCAAAAAATTCCTTCCCAAAGCAGTGCTAAGACCTGCTCAGACATCCCTTACCCTACTTGACACACCTTCCTTGCTGCCATCATGTAACCATCCAGCAAAGGTGCAGAGAAGCACAAGTCACTGTAAACAATAGGTTGCATCAAGATACCTTTTGCTATTTCTTCTGAGTGTTGGTACCAGAAATACTGCAATGCAATTCATATTTTAGAAAACAGAAATACTGAAATAAATTTAGAGAAATGGTCAAGTTTTTTCTTTAAGAGTAAAACATTGTTCAGCTCACTTGGCTCACTCCGGATTGTAAAAGTTTTACAGTTTTGAAAAGCCATAAAGTCCTAAAGTTTTTTTGCCTACTATTTTGCTGGGGAAGACATAGAAAATTTATATGAGAAAGTGAACGCAAAGTTAAAAACAGATAAGAAACCTGCAAAAAGAAGTGAGAAAAGAACCGTAGGTAACATATATTAAAGAGATGAGACACAAAGTCGTGTCAGTTAAATTGGTACCCATTAATAGAGACTACACTTTTATCTCACCTATTTCTTCTTTACTGAATAAGAAATGAAAAAGTAAAGAAAATAGAAATTTTGGAAACACACCTGTGAGGTAATCAGCTTGCAGTCATCACTTTGCCTCTTCCCTGACCCCTTTTTTCTCTTTTGGATTTGAATATATGAAGAAGGGCTGGTAATTGGAACAGTGCAGTTACCTAGAAACTACTTAGAAACTCAGAAAGTATCAACATCACCCCTAAGTGTAATAACTAGGAAAGAGAATGCAAATTTTGAAGTGAAAATATGCTATATACCTCAGTTGACAAAGGACTGTTAACTAATAGAAAATAATTCATCTGTATCAGCAACTTGAGAGGCCAAAATTGTTATCTAAAAGATATTTTCCCATTTCCTCTGAAGTTTAGGTAGAGCATAATCATTATAAAGACTAATATTAAGCAAGTCAGAAACACAGTAATGTTCATGTGAGTAAAGAGAAATGCACATCTGTGACTCATTAACTGCATGACACTATTTCACTTTGCTCATTAAGTTTTCTTACAGAATTGTACAAAAAATACTGACTGCTTGTCTCTGAAAATATGACAAAACAGGACCATGTTTCATAGAGATACACAGTTGCTTTTCTTTGAAGGATATGTAAGACTTAGATCTGAGATAAAACAACAGTTTTACAGAACAGGTCTTTAATAAGCTTTTGGAAATGAGGTAAATTCCACAATATTCAAAGTAAAAACTCCAAATCTACAGTTATTTCTAATAACATTCAAGAAACAATAAGTAGTATCAAGAATATGAGAGAATGACCGATGACAGTCTCATCCAAATGAAGAAGCAAGGGGTGGGTACCCATTAAAAGTACAGGTTCAGAAAAAACAAAAGGAAATACTTCTCCATATCTCTCTGAGTGGATCTCCTTACCTCAGGACAGTAGGAGACATGCACATATAAAAAGCCATTGGTCAAAGTTATGCAAATAAATATCTACAGAGAACTAGTAAGTATCAAACTGCTGCCTATGGCTCAGAAAGTCCTTAGGCCACAAATTATAGGAGGCTGGGACTTGAGAAAACACGAATGTCTAGAATTTCAAACATTCCTATCAACATCGAGTCCTATATCAGGAGGTGAGAGCTGGTATGGTCAGCAACCATGTTAAACACCCACAAAAATTATTTTGAGAATCACGAATCATCATAACTGAGACAGAAGAGAGAGAAAAAAAATGATCATTTATCAAAAAGGAAGACAAGTTCAGCAAAAGAATGCCCTTCAGGCTTTCATTAAGTATTATTAGAATATATCACAGACACAGCAGAGTTACAGAGGAAGATTACAGTGGGAGAATGACCATTGGGACAGAAATCCTACCTATCACTTAAGAGAACGCTAAAGAAAGGGAATATAATTCTTGATTCTTTGCTCTTTCCAAAATCACCAGCCAGAAGACAGTAGCACGAGCAAATGTTGAGGGATCAGCAGTCAGTGAAGTGAAAGAGTGTGTCAAATAAGCAAGACAACATGTAAGTTTGTTACGGCATCGAGCTGGTTATAGATAACAGGCATTTACACCTTGATAATTCTGCACTTCTGTGTTAGAGTGAAAATTGACTTTGTGTCATTAGAATGAAAGATTACAGCAGCTTTTAGTAAATGTATAGCAATGAGATTACCAAAATCTCAAAATGTTTTTAATCTAAATAGGGAGACTTTAAAAGGTGGCCTGAGGAATCTCTTCCATCTAAACTGCACACCCCATGAAGTAATTAAGGCTGAACTCTTCAAGATAAAAAAGCCTACGTAAAGTTCCAAAGTCTGAGCAACACAACCTACAGGTCACACACAACTTCTTCAACAACTTCCATGGCCATGCTCTTGCCTACCAATTGTGCAAGTGGCTCTGCCTTCCTGACAACTGCCTGGTACCGCTTCTGGAACATCAAGCAGCATCGAGCAACCCAACCCAATTATCTAATAATCTTTCCTTTATTTATTTATTTATTTATTTACATCCCTTCTTTCTGTTGGTAATACAAGAAGTGAGTAAAAAAAAAAATATCTGGTTTTCCTCATTTATTTTTTTTTTTCATCCCTTCTTTCTGTTGGTAATACAAGAAGCGAGTAAAAAAAATCTGGTTTTCCTCATTTATTTTTTTAAATGATTTTACAGAGTTTAGAGAAAGATCACCGGACCTTGGGGATGGAAGAAAAGGAGAAAAGAGTCTGCCTTGTTTTCTGCTCCAGCTCCACTAAATAGCATGATGCACTAAATAGCACTAAAGCACTAAATAGCTCTGCAGGCATTCTGAAATCTGGCTGAGGACTACTGCAGGAAAGCTTCATTTCATGCTTTTGTTTTAAAGTAAGCTACATGCAGACCCTGTACCCTTACTATATCCTTGAAGCTAGCTGGTTTTATAAGATTCCACAAAGAGACGATAAATACTGTATTTTCAACAGCAGTATTTCATAGAATGGTTAGAGTTGGAACTCGATGGTGTTTAAGGTGCCTTCCAACCCCCCTGCCCTGGGCAGGGACACCTCCCACCAGACCAGGTTGCTCCAAGCCCCATCCAGCCTGGCCTTGAACCCCTCCAGGGATGGGGCAGCCACAGCTTCTCTGGGCAACCTGGGCCAGGCTCTCACCACCCTCACAGCAAAGGATTTCTTCCTGAGATCTCATCTAAATCTCTCCTCTTTCAGTTTAAAACCATTACCCCTTGTCCTGTCACTCCATTCCCTGATCAAGAGTCCCTCCCCATCTCTCCTGTAGCCCCTTCAGGTACTGGAAGGGGCTCTAAGGTCTCCCTGGAGCCTTCTCTTCTCCAGGCTGAACAACCCCAACTCTCTCAGCCTGTTCTAACAGCAGAGGGGCTCCAGCCCTCTCATCAGCCTCATGATCCTCTGCTGGACACATTTATATGTATAAAGACTGTATTTTCAATACCTATATATTGGCAACATCAGAAAGATCTCATCTAGAGATAATTCTGGAATCGTGGTGTGTGAAGGAATAAATCTGCACTAGCTGAAGGCCATGAGAGAATACCACCACCACCTACTCCAGGTTCTTACAAAAACTAGGTAAATCCCAGCCATGCTCTATCAAAGGGCAGTGCTGAAGCAGAGCTGGAAACAGCTACCCTATAACCCACATCTGGGATACCTGAACTCCACATCCAGAAAAGAGGCTGGGAGAAAATAAGGACAGTGTATCTCCATCAAAATAACATCCAAGAGCAGATTCCAGGAGGAGGAAGGAGGGTAAGACAGGGAAATGATGGAAGGATGAAGGCACAGGATGCTGGTTAAGGAACTATCTGAGACGTAGGGGAGCAAAAGGGCTTGGTTATGAGAAGCTAAAAGGAATGCCATAGTATCTGAGACAGCGGGAGCAGTTACTACTGATGATCACAGAGTAAATTAAAGATCTGGGAAATTCTTAAGTTTAGAAGCTCTTCAGGAAAATTTGGTAACGGAATACAGATCTGCAACTAACTGCTGCATTTCTGGAGACCATTTTCAAACAAACAAGGAATCTTCCTGAAATTACAGAAGAGTAAAGACTGACTGGCACATCACGTTGAGTCATTTCTGCATATTTTAATGCCATCCCTTTAAACAGTCTCTGGGTTCTACTGCTACATTACATGGCTAATGCTGTCTGGAAATTATGGAAATTGAGCCTATGGTCCATGTCTCACACGTGCTGCTGCTAATTAAGTTCTTTGTGACTTATTTGATTTAAAATACAGAAGGGGGAGAAATTGCCTTTCCCCCCCCATCCTTCTTGGGGGAAGGGTGATTTTGAAAGAAGCTTTTATGTGGTTATTTTCTAGGAAATAATTTCACAACTGTAAAGTGTTTTTACTAGAGCTGATCAACACGAAAGACTTCACGTATTAATGACTGTAAAGAGCATATTGCACATAACCACAGATATCGTACGTAATTGTCTAACACCACTTTCCTACAAGCATTTACTACGCTGCACTTTGTGCCTCAACATGAGATTATCAAAAATCAAATAGGATTACCTCCTAAAAAAGTCAATGCTTACATCGTTTAAGGTTAATATAGGGGTTGGGTTAGAAAAAGTTGACCAAGAATGGAATGGAACCTTAATGGATTAGATTAACCTTAGTGGGACTCTCCTGAGAGAGAGTAATGTTGACCATTAGAATATTGTTCATGCAATATCACGTTAAAGGCAGCGCTGTGGAAAACCACAAGCATTATTCCAATAAACTCCAAACTGCTGTAAATAACTACATTGCCAATGGATAAGGGGAGTTCTGCAGGTGTCCTGACATCACCTGTTTCCTCCACACACCAAATGGCATCCCACCTGCAGCCGTGACCATCACCCTTGCTTTGACAGCCACAGAAAATCTTAGAATGAATGCATATGAGTTCAAAGAAGTAGAACAACTAAACACGTTGACTGTGCTTATATGATACTTGTCACATTCATAGGGTCATACTAACTGAAAAATGCCTTCCCAACCAGGTATTATTCAGAATGAAGGGGGAAAGAAGAAGAAAAAAAAATAAAATCAATTTTCTTAAAGTCAAACTAGCTCAGGTCAGAAAGTCTTCTCCAAATACCATCAAGAATTACAAGTCAACTCCCTCTGCTTTTTGCTCCCAAACATCCCAGAAGGCATGCTATTAGTTCAGACATTTCCTTCAAAGCAGAAAATTAGGCCCCATACGTATTTAATGAACAGTTTTGCAATTCTAGCCCTGAGTGTCAGCAAATGAGAGGCTCCTCTTCCAGAAGAATTCATATAAACCTATTTTTATTCAATACCAGGTGTCTCTTTATGAGTCTAGTGGTTCCTCCTTTCCACCCCAGTTTGTCTCACAGCTAAAGGAAAAAGAAACACTTAAAATTGGATTTATTTTAGCCTAGGAAAGACTGGCCACTCAGTAATATTGATCTAAATTAAAAAATTGTTTTGGTAAAATGGAAATCTCCTTTTGCAGCCAGATTTCAGTTTGCCTGAATAAAATTGACCCAGTTCCAGTGAGGAAAGCTTTAAAAAAGCCATCCCTTTCGGCACTGCAGTGAGAGATACGAAGTCAATATTGCTGCTTTCTAGCCACCTTAACATAAAAGACTGCAAAAAGGTAGAGAGAATAGGTAAAAAAGACCAATGTGGACGACTAGAGATAAGGAACAATTGCTGGTCTAAAAGCAACTACATAAATTGCGACCCAGCAGCACGAAGGAAGACAATGAGGAATATTATAAAGGTCAATAAAATTATGGTAGTGGACAGAAGGTGAACAGGAAATCATTATTCACTACTTCTCAAGATACAAGAGCTATGAGACACCCAATGCAATTACCAGGAGCAAAAGTAAAATGAGCTACTTTTTCATACCACACAATTAAAATCATAAAAGTCTTTGTCACAGGGTGTCGGCGAGGCCAGAAACACAAATGGGTTCACAATGAATTAGACACTGGAGAGATCCATCCACAGCTGTTAATCACCACAGCTGAAGTACTGAGGCCATTCTGTGCCAGACCCTGGGCACAGCCCACCGCTCTTCACCTGACACCTTCTCAGCCTCTTCCCCTACACTCCTGCTGTGGGCCACCCAAAGAGACACCCTGCATGAGGTGACCTTTGGGGTGTCCTCTCACCGGGCTTTCTTCCATAAATTAAAAAAAAAAAAAAAAAAAGAAAAAAGGGTTGAATAAAACATTCAGTAGAACAGCAGTGCTGCTTCAAGCAGTATTTTCTACTTTTTAAAGGTCACGATATATTAAATGGATATATTTCCTATTTTCTGAAAAGTGTGCAGAAGTTTCCAATTATTACGTTACTCGTACTACTTTTATTGTGTATTTTCTTAATAAAGGATTTAGACGAGAGATTTATTCAAGCTAATCTATTATTTCTATATCAAGTTGAACTTTATGGATACCAAAACACTCAGAGTACAGATTTAGTGAAATTACCTGCCCATGTCACAGATTTCCTTCCAGGACGCATCCTAGAATGCTCATGAAATGATTATACCACATACAGCATCCTGTTAAATACAACCTCCAGGACCGAGCAGAACCCAATTATGGAGAAGTGACCAAAAACCTGTGATTGAAACAAGGGCAAATAACGCACCATGCACCACACAGGTCAGTAGATATTCCGGAGGGGAGGAATGGGGAGTCACACTGGAGTTTCAAGTAATTTTTTGTCCACATTTCAGCCTTGTTTATAACACACCCAAGCTACACTATTCCGCAAACAGGGAACAGACAGTGTGCATGTCCTTCCATGCAACAGAGCAGACAAGATACAATCCCAAATCTTGCAATACAGTATGTCAAAAATCAACACACACATTCCTTTCAGAAAGCTCAGCAATTTAAATAATCCAACTCAAGTCAACAAAAAGATGAGAAAGAGTTGTGCCTTTCACTCAAGAGAGCATTCCTTGCTCAAGCACGTGCTGAAGTGCACGACACCGAAGCTCGTAGCGTCATGAACATCAGCAAAGACAACTGCATGAACTTCATTCTTATTCAGGGTAGCACTTAAGATGCTAAAATATCTTCCTATATTGGATTTACACACCTAAAGTTCGGCATTTGGATAAATAACTCACTAAATAGGGGATCAGAGAAGGATTTTTAGACCTAAATTCAGCAAGCATTTATTCAATTGTAATATATCTACTATATATACATATCTACTGTTCAAGTTCAAAACAACACACAGCCACTGTTGGGAGCACTTACACCAAACCACACGCTGACGGGGGACAAAGCCAGGGGAGTTATAAAAAATGAATGTTTCTTAACATAATGTCTCAGTTCTTCTGGAAATTATGTACTTGCCTTTTTTTTTTTCCTTCAGAATGCAGTCTATTAAAAATACATTAATATTAAGTAATCAGAGACATACATTTTAAAAGGAATACTTTAATACAGATCATTATTTCAATTTCACATTAATTCATTTGAGAAATGTTCCTAATTAATTTAACATTCATTTTTAATTGCTGAAAGATTAAATGGATTCATCTCTCTTTTGCTGCATAAGGTTAAATAAATAGCTTTAAATGCCCTTTATATTTATAGCAAGTTATTCTGTCAATTTATTTTTGCTGAAAAATAAGTCCTTTTGTTTCTGGAAAAAAAAAAAAAGCATAAATGAAACCTGTGGAAAAGATGCAAACAGAACTATAGAATAAGTCTATTTTGTATTAAAGGCAAATCCTATGCTCTTGACCAATGACTACTAGGAAAGGTTCTCAGGAAACTGAAATTGGAAAGGAGGGTGGGGTGGGTAAGGGGGAGGAGAGGTGGGTTGTTTTGCCAAATACTCCTTACTTCCATTCTCTGAAAATAAAGTGGTTCCTGTTGCAACAGGAGGCAAAAGGATTTCCAAACAGCACTTAGGAGAATGGCAATAAGCAGTATGTTCATAGAACCATAGAATGGTTAGAGTTGGTAGGGACTTTAAAGCCCATCCAGTTCTAATCCCCCTGCCCTGGGCAGGGACACCTCCCACCAGACCAGGTTGCTCCAAGCCCCATCCAGCCTGGCCTTGAACCCCTCCAGGGATGGGGCAGCCACAGCTTCTCTGGGCAACCTGGGCCAGGCTCTCACCACCCTCACAACAAATTTCTTCCTGAGATCTAATCTGAATCTCCCCTCTTTTCAAACCATAACCCCTTGTCCTATCACTCCACACCCTGTGCCACCTGGCACAGAGAGTGGGACGGTGTGAAGAGACCGCAGTCAAACTGTGCATCAGCGCAGGGAGCGGGAGCTCATGGTACTAGGAACACTGAAAAGCTGCAGAGTTGTTTCCCTGAGCCAACAGTTTCTTATTGTTTGTAAAAATCCTGCCCTTAGGTTAAACCTTGCTCATTATAATGGCAGAAAAGGACCTGGGGGTGTTGGTGGCCTGTGGGCTGAACAGGAGCCAGCAGTGTGCCCAGGTGGCCAAGAAGGCCACCAGCATCCTGGGCTGTGTCAGGAACAGCGTGGGGAGGAGGACTCAGGAGGTGATGGTCCCCCTGTCCTGGGCACTGGGGAGGCCCCACCTTGAGTACTGTGTTGAGTTTTGGGCCCCTTCCCACAAAAAAAGACATGAGGACATTGAGGAGCTGGAGTGGGTCCAGAGAAGGGCAACGGAGCTGGTGAGGGGTCTGGAGAACAAGTCTCCTGAGGAGAGGCTGAGGGAGCTGGGGGTGTTCAGCCTGGAGAAAAGGAGGCTGAGGGGAGACCTTCTGGCTCTCTCCAACTCCCTGAAAGGAGGGGGTAGCCAGGGGGGGTCGGTCTCTTCTCCCAAGGAACAGGCCATGGGACAAGTGGAAATGGCCTCAAGTTGTGCCAGGGGAGGTTCAGGTTGGAGAGGAGGAAAAATGTTGACATGGAAAGGGTTCTGAAGCCTTGGAATGGGCTGCCCAGGGAAGGGGTTGAGGCCCCATCCCTGGAGGGATTGAAAAGCCGGGTTGCCATAGTGCTTAGAGACATGGTTTGGTGATGGTTTTTATCAGAGTGAGGTTGATGGTTGGACTCGATGATCTTAAAGGTCCCTTCCAACCTGGACAATTCTACGATTCTATGAGATCACCCAAACCTACCACACTCCACACAGCAAGTCTGACCTCATAACTCAGGTTTCTGAGTTTCACTTTCACTATGAAACAGTGCACTGCAATTCTGACACGGCCTCTGGAACTCCATGACAGAGGCCTGCAAATACAAAGTGAAAATTTGAATCTTCTGAATACTTTTAGCCCTCCCAAATGCCTTATCCCACTTGACCAAAAAAATCAACATTGATCAAATCACAGTGAGTTGTTTTACTAAGGTAATTTATAGAAAGCTGCCTCAGCAATTTGATGTCATTGCTTAGAAAAGAAACAAATAATTGGTCTTCAAAAGCATTTTACAATTATAGAAAATATCAAATTTTACTTCCATTTCAGGGCTTGCCTCAACTCAGTGAACAAGCATAGGGCCTGAGTCATAAATTGCTATTTATAAAAATTAGGAAAACATATAATTTTATTAGGCATTAAATTAACTACATAGAAAGAATGAGAAAACATTAGGTTGTCTCTGCTTTTTTTTTTCCTAATAGACAGTACTGCATTTAAATGAGCATTATAATTCTTAGACTTTAATTCAAACAAACCTAATTGTGCATGGTTCCCATTGAACATGATAAAAATGTAAAGCATACACTCAATG
>NW_015090828.1:10934272-11003520 GCF_001431845.1 Calidris pugnax | reverse complement strand
ATAAAGTATTACCATTTCATTTTACACACAAAAGAAATTTTGAAAATATTTTCTAACGTTTTGTATCAAAAAAAAAAAAAAAAAAAGAAAAAAGGGTTGAATAAAACATTCAGTAGAACAGCAGTGCTGCTTCAAGCAGTATTTTCTACTTTTTAAAGGTCACGATATATTAAATGGATATATTTCCTATTTTCTGAAAAGTGTGCAGAAGTTTCCAATTATTACGTTACTCGTACTACTTTTATTGTGTATTTTCTTAATAAAGGATTTAGACGAGAGATTTATTCAAGCTAATCTATTATTTCTATATCAAGTTGAACTTTATGGATACCAAAACACTCAGAGTACAGATTTAGTGAAATTACCTGCCCATGTCACAGATTTCCTTCCAGGACGCATCCTAGAATGCTCATGAAATGATTATACCACATACAGCATCCTGTTAAATACAACCTCCAGGACCGAGCAGAACCCAATTATGGAGAAGTGACCAAAAACCTGTGATTGAAACAAGGGCAAATAATGCACCATGCACCACACAGGTCAGTAGATATTCCGGAGGGGAGGAATGGGGAGTCACACTGGAGTTTCAAGTAATTTTTTGTCCACATTTCAGCCTTGTTTATAACACACCCAAGCTACACTATTCCGCAAACAGGGAACAGACAGTGTGCATGTCCTTCCATGCAACAGAGCAGACAAGATACAATCCCAAATCTTGCAATACAGTATGTCAAAAATCAACACACACATTCCTTTCAGAAAGCTCAGCAATTTAAATAATCCAACTCAAGTCAACAAAAAGATGAGAAAGAGTTGTGCCTTTCACTCAAGAGAGCATTCCTTGCTCAAGCACGTGCTGAAGTGCACGACACCGAAGCTCGTAGCGTCATGAACATCAACAAAGACAACTGCATGAACTTCATTCTTATTCAGGGTAGCACTTAAGACGCTAAAATATCTTCCTATATTGGATTTACACACCTAAAGTTTGGCATTTGGATAAATAACTCACTAAATAGGGGATCAGAGAAGGATTTTTAGACCTAAATTCAGCAAGCATTTATTCAATTGTAATATATCTACTATATATACATATCTACTGTTCAAGTTCAAAACAACACACAGCCACTGTTGGGAGCACTTACACCAAACCACACGCTGACGGGGGACAAAGCCAGGGGAGTTATAAAAAATGAATGTTTCTTAACATAATGTCTCAGTTCTTCTGGAAATTATGTACTTGCCTTTTTTTTTTTCCTTCAGAATGCAGTCTATTAAAAATACATTAATATTAAGTAATCAGAGACATAAATTTTAAAAGGAATACTTTAATACAGATCATTATTTCAATTTCACATTAATTCATTTGAGAAATGTTCCTAATTAATTTAACATTCATTTTTAATTGCTGAAAGATTAAATGGATTCATCTCTCTTTTGCTGCATAAGGTTAAATAAATAGCTTTAAATGCCCTTTATATTTATAGCAAGTTATTCTGTCAATTTATTTTTGCTGAAAAATAAGTCCTTTTGTTTCTGGAAAAAAAAAAAAAAGCATAAATGAAACCTGTGGAAAAGATGCAAACAGAACTATAGAATAAGTCTATTTTGTATTAAAGGCAAATCCTATGCTCTTGACCAATGACTACTAGGAAAGGTTCTCAGGAAACTGAAATTGGAAAGGAGGGTGGGGTGGGTAAGGGGGAGGAGAGGTGGGTTGTTTTGCCAAATACTCCTTACTTCCATTCTCTGAAAATAAAGTGGTTCCTGTTGCAACAGGAGGCAAAAGGATTTCCAAACAGCACTTAGGAGAATGGCAATAAGCAGTATGTTCATAGAACCATAGAATGGTTAGAGTTGGTAGGGACTTTAAAGACCATCCAGTTCTAATCCCCCTGCCCTGGGCAGGGACACCTCCCACCAGACCAGGTTGCTCCAAGCCCCATCCAGCCTGGCCTTGAACCCCTCCAGGGATGGGGCAGCCACAGCTTCTCTGGGCAACCTGGGCCAGGCTCTCACCACCCTCACAACAAATTTCTTCCTGAGATCTAATCTGAATCTCCCCTCTTTTCAAACCATAACCCCTTGTCCTATCACTCCACACCCTGTGCCACCTGGCACAGAGAGTGGGACGGTGTGAAGAGACCGCAGTCAAACTGTGCATCAGCGCAGGGAGCGGGAGCTCATGGTACTAGAGATACTGAAAAGCTGCAGAGTTGTTTCCCTGAGCCAACAGTTTCTTATTGTTTGTAAAAATCCTGCCCTTAGGTTAAACCTTGCTCATTATAATGGCAGAAAAGGACCTGGGGGTGTTGGTGGCCTGTGGGCTGAACAGGAGCCAGCAGTGTGCCCAGGTGGCCAAGAAGGCCACCAGCATCCTGGGCTGTGTCAGGAACAGCGTGGGGAGGAGGACTCAGGAGGTGATGGTCCCCCTGTCCTGGGCACTGGGGAAAAAAAGACATTGAGGGGCTGGAGTGGGTCCAGAGAAGGGCAACGGAGCTGGTGAGGGGTCTGGAGAACAAGTCTCCTGAGGAGAGGCTGAGGGAGCTGGGGGTGTTCAGCCTGGAGAAAAGGAGGCTGAGGGGAGACCTTCTGGCTCTCTCCAACTCCCTGAAAGGAGGGGGTAGCCAGGGGGGGTCGGTCTCTTCTCCCAAGGAACAGGCCATGGGACAAGTGGAAATGGCCTCAAGTTGTGCCAGGGGAGGTTCAGGTTGGAGAGGAGGAAAAATGTTGACATGGAAAGGGTTCTGAAGCCTTGGAATGGGCTGCCCAGGGAAGGGGTTGAGGCCCCATCCCTGGAGGGATTGAAAAGCCGGGTTGCCATAGTGCTTAGAGACATGGTTTGGTGATGGTTTTTATCAGAGTGAGGTTGATGGTTGGACTCGATGATCTTAAAGGTCCCTTCCAACCTGGACAATTCTACGATTCTATGAGATCACCCAAACCTACCACACTCCACACAGCAAGTCTGACCTCATAACTCAGGTTTCTGAGTTTCACTTTCACTATGAAACAGGGCACTGCAATTCTGACACGGCCTCTGGAACTCCATGACAGAGGCCTGCAAATACAAAGTGAAAATTTGAATCTTCTGAATACTTTTAGCCCTCCCAAATGCCTTATCCCACTTGACCAAAAAAATCAACATTGATCAAATCACAGTGAGTTGTTTTACTAAGGTAATTTATAGAAAGCTGCCTCAGCAATTTGATGTCATTGCTTAGAAAAGAAACAAATAATTGGTCTTCAAAAGCATTTTACAATTATAGAAAATATCAAATTTTACTTCCATTTCAGGGCTTGCCTCAACTCAGTGAACAAGCATAGGGCCTGAGTCATAAATTGCTATTTATAAAAATTAGGAAAACATATAATTTTATTAGGCATTAAATTAACTACATAGAAAGAATGAGAAAACATTAGGTTGTCTCTGCTTTTTTTTTTTCCTAATAGACAGTACTGCATTTAAATGAGCATTATAATTCTTAGATTTTAATTCAAACAAACCTAATTGTGCATGGTTCCCATTGAACATGATAAAAATGTAAAGCATACACTCAATGGATTTAATATTTACTGCACCACTTAACTGCACTTTAAACTGAAGCAAAAAAAATATGACTTGCTGGGTTCCTCTGCTTCATAAATAACAGTATCCCAGCCAAAGATCATGGGAGATTTCGCCAACAGTAAATTTCACTGTTTTATGTATTTTTTTAATATTATTTTATGTCCTTGTTAATAAAAGAAATAATGGTGCTGCAGAAAATTTAAATTGGTCATAGCAAATAAATGTCAGTTTTATATCTACTTGCAGTAGATTAAACGTTAATGAGTTACAGGGACACAATACAAAATGTGTCCACTACTATTTAATGCATCAGCATGAAACACTAACATATGAAAAATGAATAATTAAATGAATTTGAAAGGCAGCAATTTAACAGGTTGCTGATTCCATCCTTTACATCACCTTCCATTTGTGAGAAGTCCAGAATGGAGAGCACAGCAGCAGTTTATTGCCCCAGCAGAATTTACACCTCAGCAAGGGCCAACACCGAGTTAGATGCTATTTATACCCACCGAAGATTTCAAAATAATTTTAACACAGAACTGGAAATATCCAGATTTTGTGCTACCTCCATTTAATTAAAGTGTGAAATTCACACTGTTCTATGACAGTATGTTTTAATCTTCAATTATTTTCAATCTTCTGAGTCTGATTGAAATCCAGCTCAAAACAAGCACAAGAAGTTGGGGGGAGGGAGGTTATAGTTCTTTAGCTCTTACATGATGTTATTTTCTTTTTCTTAATATTTTCTTTAACAAAAGATCCTGACTATAACTTCCTGAAATAATACTGTCTATTGTCAATCGCTCTCCTTTGTTTTTGCAAGACAGAAAAGGCCTAATATTTATACTTTCAGGTGTTTTTGGGGCACACACTTATTTGATTAAACCATAAAACTGCCTTGTGAAGCTTTTCAGCCCCTGCATATCAAAATTTAATGGAGCCCTCTTCACTGAAGCTCATTATTGGAACCACCTACTATCTTCCACCCCAAACCTGGCCCAAGCATTGGACAGAGGAGACCAGCCCCAGGTTATCCTGCCCCTCTGCTCTGCCCTGGGGAGGCCCCATCTGGAGCACTGGGTCCAGTTCTGGGCTCCCCAGTTCCAGAAGGACAGGGAACTGCTGGAGAGGGGACAGCAGAGGCTGCAAAGATGATGAGGGGCCTGGAGCATCTCTCTTGTGAGGAGAGGCTGAGGGACTTGGGTCTTTGTAGTCTGGAGAAGGGAAGGCTGAGGGGGGTTTGGTCAACGCCTTTAAATAGTTAAAGGGTGGGTGTCAAGAAGATGGGGCCAGTCTTTTTTCAGTGGTGCCCAGTGACAATACAAGAGGAAATGGGCACAGCCTTCAACATAAGAAGTTCCATCTAAACATGAGGAGGAACTTCTTCACTTTGAGGGTGGCAGAGCCCTGGAAGAGGCTGCCCAGAGAGGTGGTGGAGTCTCCTTCTCTGGAGACATTCAAACCCTGCCTGGACATGTTCCTGTGGGACCTGCTTTAGCAGGAGGTTGGACTAGATGATCTCCAGAGGTTCCTTTCAACCCCATAGCATTCTGGGATTCTGTATTATTCTTCACATCCTCTTTTAGATGAACCACAGCCATCACCCATAATTCCTATAATCTCCAGCATGCAAAATGTTTAGAACTGATGTACCAACTGAACCAGCTAGCAAAGCTGGGTTAAATTTTTGTTCATCTAGAGCATCCTGCACCGAGACAAGAATTTCTGTGAGTGGCAATCACAGCATTCCAGGCTCTACTGATATTCTGCTGGGACAAATGTAGAGTTGAGTTAGATCAAAGGTTCCTGCTAAATTTGCCAATACATATATACAGTATCAGTAGGGGCCAATATTGGATACTCAGTGATATATGAAAACGTAGGTAATATTTTCCATGAATGTATCCCAGTACCTGCCAGGCTGTGCTCTGGGAACTTTTTGGATTCTTTTGCCCTTAGGACTGAGGTTTCTTGAATGAAGGCTCCTGGTTCCTTGGAAAACCCTGTCATGATATTCCACATTTATAGGTATCTTCACAGAGCAGGACTCAAACCTATACTAGACAACCACTAGTCAGTTTATCAAACCAAGGAATTTTTGGCCACCTTGTTCACTACTGCATAAGCTTATTCACCTGAAACTATCTGCACACAGGAACCTCTCTTTTTAGTTTGCAATTCTTGTCTCAGAGCTTTTCAGCTTTTGCTTCATTCGCCACTTGCTCAGCGGCAGCAGTTCTTTGCTGGACAAATTGGAATTGTCCATCATTTGCTTGGTTACAGCTCTTGTCCCTGAATCAAAGCCTAATCTGCTCAGACACTGCCATTTGTTAGATTTCCATCATAACTGGCGTCATTTGGAGGCACACACCAGTGCTGAACAAAGGCCAACAGACTCCAACTCAGATACTGACCACAAACTCATTTTTGTTTTGCTTGTCTAAGACTATTTGCTAGATTTCTTGATGCAAAAATTACTGTCCTCAGCAACATCCTTCAGGATTTCTTTCCTGGCAGGCAGCAAGAAGTGCTTTACAAGTTACTTATTTTATTATTATTTTTTCTGGCTCTATTTGAAAGCAAAAAGTTGCTTTCTTTTCCCTCCCACTAACATGAGGTCATGAATCCATTTTTCTGGTTTGCCTATTTCATTCATGAAACAGCCACACTTTTGACACCCAACTGTTAGTGTAAGCCTTCACTTCAGAAGACTTTCTTGAAGGAACTTGGATTTTCAACCATTATCCTTCTGTTCTGCTGAAAATTTCCTTACCTTCCCTGAAGTTATACTCACCAGCCCCAAATTCCACATCCTTCTCTTCTACCCACACTGCCCTGTTCCCCACCCTGATATTGCCATTGCTGCAGAAGCCTTATAGATGGCAGCAGTGTCCAACTTAATAATAGTAGCAATAATAATAACAACAATAACAAAAAACATCCCAAAGCATCCAACTGATAGTCTCTTCCTTCCAGAGATGAATGATGCTGGGCTAATTCTCTTTGCCTATACTTTTGGAAGTTCTAATTAAAACAAAACAAAACAAAACAAACCAACCAAACAAAAAAAAAACCAACACCCAAAAACCCAAACATGTAGTAAGGTGTTTTGCACAGTCCTTTGCAGTCTGTGGGCCTTTTGCAAGTCGCTGGGATTTACGCTGCATTTGTTTGCTGAAGAGCTTTGTATCGCTTCCTGTAAATTCATATGTTCACTTACAGAAACAAGCCTGATGATCCAGAACACTGTCTTTTCTAAAAAATCTACCTTCCGTTACCTTCCGAGTTGGTAATTTTCTTTCATTTTTCAAATTCTAAATACTTTGGCAAGGAGGTCCTTCTGGGACTTTAGTTAGCCCACTCAGGCTAGTGCCTGCAACGGGTCTTACTCTGACAGAAACCATCCCTGATCTTGGATTTGCAAACCTAATCCTGTCTAATAAGCTTTATTACGTGTTACTACAGAGAATCTAGTGAGGATTCAGAAGTCCCACCAGAAGAGATATGACTGAAAACACATGCTCTGTGCCCCTCTGCAGTCACAGCACGGACCCAGCAACAATTTCAGGGTCTCACATCTCACTGGAGGCAGAGATTTGCCTCTTGAGGGTCTGCACTGCAGCTTCTGAATGGAATTAGATGATTTCTTTCCCCTACTGAAACGCACAGCAAACACTTAACTTGTCCAATTACAAATTTAATAGGGAAACGTTGACCAATATTCAGGCAAACGTAGTTACAATTTGAGCAGTCAGTAGTGACCATTATATATTATACCATTACTTCTTCGTTGCTGTGGTGTTGGGAGGAGGGGTTACTGTTACCAAGTGATAATAATAAGTGATAAATAGTGTGACCAGCAGAAGTAGGGAGGTGATTATGCCCCTGTACTCAGCACTGGGGAGGCCACACCTTGAGTATTGTGTCCAGTTTTGGGCAGCTCAATACAAGAGAGATCTGCAGGTGCTGGAGCGAGTGCAGAGGAGGGCAACGAAGCTGGTGAGGGGGCTGGAAAACAAATCGTATGAGGAGCGGCTGAAGGAGCTGGGGCTGTTTAGTGTGAGGAAGAGGAGGCTGAGGGGAGACCTCATCACTCCCTACAACTACTTGAAAGGACACTGTAGAGAGGTTGGTGCTGGTCTCTTCTCACAGGTCATTAGTGACAGAACGAGAGGGAACGGCTTCAAGCTCCAACAGGGGAGGTTTAGATTGAACATTAGGAAGGAATTTTTCACCGAAAGAGTGGTCGGGCATTGGAACAGGCTGCCCAGGGAGGGGGTGGAGTCCCCATCCCTGGATGTGTTTAAGGGCCGTTTAGATGCAGTGCTGAGGGACATGGTGTAGGGGAGGACTTTGTAGAGTAGGGGAGATGGTTGGACTCGATGATCCCAAGGGTCTCTTCCAACCTCAATGATTCTATGATTCTATAAGCGAAACCTGGACAATACTAATCCATACAGACCCAACACTTCCACACTGCACTCCAGAACCAAAGCATATTCACTTCAAGTACAGCCCTAAATGAATGCATGGGCCAACCTCACTCCATGAAACTTCACAAGTATCCCCACATCTACGCAAAGCCCGAGTAGGCCATGCCATTAATGACACATCAGCGGCGTTGAAATCAATTATCTTTTTCACTGTAGCATCCAGATAAACTCCCCACCACACAAAATCAAAGCTGCTCAATTAGTTTCCTTCAAGGTCCAACTGTTAATATCTAACAAAGTCTACTCAACAGGAAAGAACCCACAAGCCCAATCTCTGCTCCCCTCACAGTTAGAAATAAAGGTACTGCACTACAGCCCATCTCCAAGAGACCAAGAAACATCAGGAGACATAAGTCTCTTCATTTGAGTTCACTGTAAAGGCTCAATTTATAGTCCAGGCAGAGAAGTAAGTAGTTCTAGAGTTTGGTTCCTGTGAAGTATTTTAACTTACAGTTATAAAAGTCAACAAGTATCTATTTCTCTCCACTAACGGCAACAGGAAATGAAATGCACTTTCATCCCTGGAGGGATTGAACAGCCGGGTTGCCATAGTGCTTAGAGACATGGTTTAGTGATGGGTTTTATCTGAGTGAGGTTGATGGTTGGACTAGATGATCTGAAAGGTCCCTTCCAACCTGGACAGTTCTATGATTCTAATTCAGACTCAGATGAAAATGCTTAAAGTAGGACAAATCCCACACAAGGCAAGTTGTAGAAATTATTATTTAGGCTCAGATCTAGACCAGACCCTGTTCTTCAGGCGTTTCTCCACTAGCCAATACAGATACAATTTAAACACCTATGCACATTTCAATCTTTATACCAGGTCTAATATTCTCTCCCTCTGCATTTAACTCTCACTGACATTAATGAGCTGCGTGTGTTTGAAAGCACAGAACTGACTCCAGGCATTTTTACAGCTTGACTTTTTTTTTTTTTTAATGTAATTAGAAAAGCACATGCAAACATTTAATCTGTGTGTTTTGAGAGAAATGTTTAATGGTGGCTAATTAATGCATAAAATTTACATTTAGAAAACTAGTATCCAGGCACTGCGACAATCAAAATATTTGCAGGAAAAAACAATAGAAAGAAAAATATGATTATAAATGGTTTCCTGGCAAGCATTCATTAATATCTTAATTTGTTTGGGATTTTTTTTCTTTTTTTTTTTCTGCTTGCTTGTTTTTTTAACCTGAGTTTTGGATACACTTCAGTTTATTAACCAAATTAAAAAAAAAACCCAAACAACAACAACAACAAAAAAACCCACCTATCTGCTGCTGAGTGAACCACAACCGTATGTGTTTATTCAAGATAAGTAGGCAAACCTGGAGGCTCTAATTTTAAGCTTTCCCTTTTTTAATTTGTAAGCAACAATCTATAAACATTGCACAATACTATACCAGTCAAATAATTTATTTCCTTTATCACATCTCAATTTGTGAGTGCATTTACTTAAAGCCGAGTTCTGCCAACTGTTACAAGGCTACAAAAGTCTGAATTCACCAAACACAGTAAAGGCCACTCATGTAAGCTGGGCTGTGTTCCATGCTATTTAAAATCGGTTGCCTTAATGTTATAAAAATGATGTGGCACATTATAAAAGCTTTGGTTTCATCTTAAGAGCCTCTTATACTGAAGAATTAAACTTTGCGACAAGAAGAATCAGAGAAAGGAAACAACATGGAAGGAAAAAGTCTCTGTAGAGATGAAAAGGAAGAACAAACCTTCTCATTTGCTTGACGATGAGTTGTTAAAACACCCCTTTCCAGCTGCTTTGACTGACTATTAATTTTATTCTTTTTGAGAGACTTCATTTTTTACCTTTTAGGAATTTACAGCCAAATCTCTCCCTGGAGCTGGCCCAGAAGTTCAGCTCTTTAGAGAGGGTATTTTGAAATCTTTAGAGGTTTCTAACCAATTCAAACACTGAAAGACAAGACACAGATCTTGGGAGGAAAGAAAAATCATACTATACCCACATTTCTAAATCCCAACCTTAAGTATAAATTGAATCTAAGTATAGTATTATAGGATCTGTGCTGGTTTTTTTCACACTAGCAATACACAACCTTAAGTCCATCACCTTATAGACACGTACACAATCTCCCCTTACATGAGTTCTTCATCATCATCAGAGGGGATCTTTGAAAAATGCAGTAGGTCGCCTTTTCTTTATTCCCAGAAAAAAGTATATGGTATTTGAAGGGAATTTGCTTTGCTACTTGATGTCAGAGTAAGTTTTGTGGTTCAGTTTTTTGGTTTGTTGTGGTTTTTTTGTTGTTTTGGTTTGGGTTTTTTGTGGCACCAATTGGTACTGTTACAGCAAGATGCACAAGAAAGACAGTCTCCTCCGAGTGCTGAGGGTGCTGACATCAACTGACTGTGACAGCAGCACCTACAGGGCTACCAAGACCAGAGAAACTCAGGTGGAACTCAAAGAAGAATCCAAAGGCTCACTAAGAAGCTTTATAGATTTCTATTACATTATCTCTCTGAATAAAGTGCATTGATACTCAATTACCTCAATGACAGCAAAAAATGCTGCGCTGAGTATCAAGACCCTGAGAAAATACCAGCCCTTCTTATTTCATTTGCCATTCCAGCTGTCCTTCCCCTTCCTCAACAGTACAGAAAGTAATGCTTTTTATTAGGCATTATTCCTCAAATCTGCTTATAACATATGGCAGATGCACTTAGCTAATCAAGAGCTGTCATCAGAATAGTGGGGTCTTCAGGGAAAAGGGGATGCAGAGGAGAAGGGCTGCAGACATCTCAGCCCTGCCACCCCCAGGAACTCCTGGCAGGATGATAACCAAAGTGCCAGACTCCACATACACACAGCTCTGTGTGAGAAAGAAAATAAATACATATACATTTCAGGGAGCAAAATCACTATGTTGTCATCCTCAAACTCAGACTGGGAAAAACACTTTGACAACACAGTATGTGAAATTATCCCAGTCTCGGAAGGTACATTTAACAGCTACTTCTGGTACGTGGCTACTCTACACTTCAATCCTACAAATAATCTAACTTTTCTTCAATGGGTTTTGACTTCTCCTCCATTTTGAAGTAAAATTACAAGGCAATTATAAGGGAGAAAAAGCAAAACTAACAAAAAAAATCTCCTTGTACACCTGCAAATAACGTTATTTCCTGCACAGCAGTTTGGAGAAGGGCTGCAGACATCTCAGCCCTGCCACCCCCAGGAACTCCTGGCAGGATGATAACCAAAGTGCCAGACTCCACATACACACAGCTCTGTGTGAGAAAGAAAATAAATACATATACATTTCAGGGAGCAAAATCACTATGTTGTCATCCTCAAACTCAGACTGGGAAAAACACTTTGACAACACAGTATGTGAAATTATCCCAGTCTCGGAAGGTACATTTAACAGCTACTTCTGGTACGTGGCTACTCTACACTTCAATCCTACAAATAATCTAACTTTTCTTCAATGGGTTTTGACTTCTCCTCCATTTTGAAGTAAAATTACAAGGCAATTATAAGGGAGAAAAAGCAAAACTAACAAAAAAAATCTCCTTGTACACCTGCAAATAACGTTATTTCCTGCACAGCAGTTTAATGTCCTGAATGCCTCCAAACTTTCCTCCTGCTGTTAGCATCTGTATACTTTTAAATAAAACCCTACAATAACAGAAATAGTTATTTTCCATCATTATTGTCTAGTTTCATCACCACTATTCTTACTGCCACTTTGGGGTAGAAAAGATGGAGATTCTGTTCTCAAGTACACTACTCTCATCCCTAACAAAATTCAATTTGGACTTCATTATAGTTACACGGCCATCCAGGAGGTCAAGATGTGGTGAGCTACAGCTGTTTCCTGAGGGAAAACTAATTTGCCAGTTATTGTCCAAAATAAATTATACACGAGTATAATCAAAGTTAATTGAAGAACGCTGCATGGTTTGAACTCATTAAAATCCTCACAAATGCCAACGTTAAACATACTGTTCGGTGCTTTAAGGAAAAAAAGTGTCATCTCTTACCTTGCACGCTGCTATTAATATAAGTGGGAGGTCCTCAAAGTTAAATTAATTATAGAGCAACTTCTGTGGTTACGCAGAGGTAGCACGTGAATGAATGGCTGTGTTTTCAAACCTGTTGGCTCAATCCATAGTCTGCATTTCCAATGAAACCTTGGCTATACAAGTCACCAGGAGTTGCAACATGAAAGGTCCCAGAATGTGACGTGGGGATGACAGAACAAAATAACCCATTTAAGCAGAAGCCAGAACACTCCTCCACGAGCTTGTAACTTCTGGTTCAACTCAAGCAGCCCATTAGCAACCCAAGCAAAGCATTACACTTGAGATTTTTCAATTGCAAACCTACCAAACCTTGCAGAAACTTGTTCCTTAGTTACATTCTCTGCAGATACTTCCCATCCTAACAGTGGAGTAAATTTAGCCTGAATTTGTAGCAGTTTGATCTCCTTAGACCTCGCCTGTGAGAAACACAGCACTCACTCACCTACTATACTACTATTACTTACAGATTAGCACTTCACAGAAAACAAGGAAGCCCTTTAAAATTAGTTTCCAGGAAATAAGCAGGCTTGGCATTATCATGGCTTTGCCATTAACTTTATCATTTTTATGTCGATCCAAACACTAGCGAGAGGACTGTATCAATGAACATCAATAGCAAATATGCCCAGAGCAACACAAGCTGTATGAAATCACACTTTCTTAAATAATGTAAATAAAACCCAATAAACCATATTTTGTTTAAACATTATTGCCTCTCCTTAGATCCAGACCTTTAGAAATAATTAATGTTTCTAAACAGCTTTAAATGTTAGCACCTGCTTTACTATACTACTATTACTTACAGATTAGCACCTCAGAGGAAACAAGGAAGCCCTTTAAAATTAGCTTCCAGGAAATAAGCAGGCTTGGCATTATCATGGCTTTGCCATTAACTTTATCATTTTTATGTCGATCCAAACACTAGCGAGAGGACTGTATCAATGAACATCAATAGCAAATATGCCCAGAGCAACACAAGCTGTATGAAATCACACTTTCTTAAATAATGTAAATAAAACCCAATAAACCATATTTTGTTTAAACATTATTGCCTCTCCTTAGATCCAGACCTTTAGAAATAATTAATGTTTCTAAACAGCTTTAAATGTTAGCACCTGCTTTCAAAAAAAACCAGGAATGGGCCTACCTTGTCCGACAACCTGTTTCAAAAAAAACCAGGAATGGGCCTACCTTCCCCAAAACCTCCTACTCGAGACTTCAGCCTGGCTTTCATCTACAAGAAAACCTGGAGACACTGCAACCACCCCTCGGCTCCTCCACATCAACGCAACTTTGGTTCCTTGGAAGCAAGGATGGAACTTCCAAGTATTCCTGGAATTGTTTTCCAGAGGGTTCCAGAAGGCTGCCTGAGGAGGTGGGTGCCCACCGGCCTCTCACCATCCATTTTCCTCCCAACCAAGCAGCTGGATTTTTTTTTTTTTGTAGAAAAGTCTTCTTTGTAATAAACATGTCATACATAAAACATTGCCTTTGCTGAAGAGCCAAACTTCAAGCCTCTTATCATCTGCAGTTACCTCCAGCAGTATAATTAATACTTAATCACAGTTGTGGTTCTCATAGACAACGACGCCTAGTCTGCTTTTGCTGAGGTAAAAATTAATTATCTATTCTCTCTTTATACATGAAGATCTGCTCTTCCGAATTATTAGGAATTTGAGTAACTACACAATCCAAATGTGGATGTTTGCAACACCGAGCCTTCATTTGTATTGATTCTTCTTCATCCACAAGGAATTAAAACAAGGGAGCAAGCCTGTAAAGTCTGTTATCCGCAACACAGGAAATAAATAGGTAATTAAAAGAAAATCAAATCTTCCATACATCACCGGTTGTCATTTTCAGCTCTGTTACTCAGTACAGAAAATATATTGATTAACTGCCTTTTACAAACATCTCCAAATTAATAACAAAATTAGCTGATTGCTCTAACTTGTTAAAAAAAAAAAAAGCCACTTGGCTTATAGTGCAGTTTGGGAACTACTGCAGGACACCTACCTATGAAAGGCACTTCTCGTGTTGTTCTGGGAAGCAAAGTATTTCCTAACTTAAAAAAAAATAAAATCTTATCCCATCTCCCATCTGGAGAAATAACTTTGCTTACCAGCATAAATGTGGTAGTCTGTCAATTAGTGGTGGCTTGAGTATTTCTGCTCGTTAGTGGTGGGTTGAAACACCATACCAGTGTTCTTTAGGAGAAGGCACAGATTACAAAATCCACAACTGGTGAAGGGTGAGAGCTACCAAAGAAAATCACTGCCATTAGAATGAAGAAAATTGACCCTCACTTAATGACTGAGCTCAACTCGGACCAGGCAGTGGATAGGAAAAAACTGAAAAGGGAAATGAGACATTCAATAGCTCATCAGGAGTGTTTGTTGTATCAGAGCAAAGAGCAATATCTGGTATGCTACTGAAATATAACTACTCAGAAAAAACTACAAGAAAAAAAGCTCTTGAATATGAGCTGATATGAGACTGAATTGCACTGAAAAGTAAATTTCAAAGTGGGCGTTTGTTATGTATTAAGTGCCGTAATTTCAAATCTAAGTAAGCAGACTTTACTCTTGTTTACAGTACCATGTTAATCCTTTTCAGCTTCCATAATTCTTTGGCACACCTACCAATATTTCTGTTTCTGATGAAGCTCAGCTAATGCTCCTTACACCTACGTAAGCCCATATTGAATATTCTGCCATACCCATTCCATGAGTATTTTGATAATAGGCCAAAGTACTTTTCTATGGTCAGAGAAAGCAGGGCTTGTAATTTAGAGGCTGGCCATCGAAATGCTACAAGGATACATGAGGAAGATCTCCAGTCTTGTGGCAATAAACTGTATACTGGCATTAAAGCCTACAAATCATGGTGACTTCTCACAGCAAAATCATACCAGGTGAGAGCAAACACAGAGAATTCAAGGAGCTCTGTTTATGTGATACCTAGGGCTGGTTTTTAAAAACTACCTTTTTTTAAAAAAAAAGAAACCAAAACAAAACTCAAACAGGACACACACTGAAAAAGGAATCCTCATACATCAGGAAATCAGACCAATGTGTCCATACCACAAGAAAACAGACAAGTTAGCATACATCAACATATATGGGACTTTTCTAGCCTGCTGCCCGTAAGCACAATTCAATGTTGGTGAACAAGTGCCCAGGCCCAGCTGAGCCTTTTTTTAATGCCCTTTCCCCTTATTAGAAGCACAGAAAAATCAAATATATGAACAACATTGCTTCACACCAATCATTCCATTTAATTTCATCTTGGCGTCACATAGTATTTCAAAGATTTTTAAAAAGTCAGCAAGTTCATGTCCTTGTATCTAGTTTTATTACTGTAGGTTTATAGTTGTTTAAATTTTAAAAAGCAGAATTTCTCATAGAGCTAATAAATCAATTTTGATTCAGTGCAGTACAACTTCATATACTTATTCTTTCAAAAGCATTTTGGTAATTCTGCTAATAAGAATATGTACATTAATTCCAGTAGTTACTCTTTATAACCAATGCTCTAATTAATGGTGGTTTTGACTTTGAAACATTCAAGACATTTTTCTTGTACCATAAAAGGATTTTTATTAGGAAGAGTAATTGCATTTATGAGAGCAACTATCAGGCTTAACTTTCTTCCCTAGTTCTTTTTTTTTTTAATATTGTTGAAAACTAATATAGTATTTGCCTTTCATCAGATTGTCAGGTCTTAAAGTTTTACAATATTTTCCAAAGATCAACAGTTCAAAAGCTAAATTATCTACTTCATTTATTAGTGTTCATATATTTGTATTTATCTTCTCATCAATAAATCTGTGTATTTGCAAGTCTTCCAAGTATTTTCACATTTTATTTTCCTCAGTATTTCATAGTTCTCTCTGTTTACCCAACATTCTTTATTTTCTTGTAAACAGAGGTGTGGAAGATTTGTATCTCAAATTATTACATAGTATCTCAGCCATTTAGAAAGAATATTAATTAGATCTCTCTCCTGAGCTGTTACATTGATATTCTGCATCTATATTCCCTTTTCACCTGAGCACTGCGGTAGCGTACAATGACCAGATAAAGACCTTATCCTCTGAAAAGTCTCTGACTAGCGTTAATCAAAAAAAAGTTGATATGTTTTGATTAGGGATGTAAAATATATAGCATTGATTCTGGAAAAAAACCTGAAATATATTTTTAAAAAAGCCTCATATTTTGCTTTAGATATACTCTACTACTGTAGATATACTCTACAGACTCTCATGCTGAGAATGAAAGGTGGGGAAGGTGTTGGCAGTTGGTAGCAAAGTAGACATTATTTCCTCTTTTCCACTATTTTCCATTTTCTCATCAGACACCGTGCCAGTGAAGCCAAAAGAAAGACGTCATATTTAGCACTGAAATATCATCATGCCATTAACGTTTTAGGCACTATGTTTGCTGCGAAGTACTGGGTGTGTTGGCCTGAGGGATGCTGCATGCTTACTAAGTGATGAGTTTTCATAAAGTACTGGGTGTGTTGGCCTGAGGGATGCTCAGTAAGTGATGAGTTTTCATTTAAGGCTCTCATCATCCTCCAAACTCTCAGCACGGCACGCACACAGCCTGTCCTGTGACTCACATCACTTCTTCCCCCCACATTAGCCTTTAGATACACTGCTTTCTGAGGAACACAAACTCCATGATTGCCTCCTTTTTTGCAGAATGATTAATAGTTTGATGCATGCTTGCTTTCCATTCCATCTCGGTGGCTGCCCCACTGACAGTCTCCACTCAAACCAAAGGCATCTCATGCACCTTCTTGTTTATTCAGAGGTAGACACATCCAGGGCAGAGCTGCAGGAGCAGGAGGCAGTTGTTCTGTTCAGAGGACAGACAGCCTTTTCAGCTTTACCATCATAATGGTGAGACATGAAATAATAACATGATTCTGCCCTCAGCTTCTTTGCACTTCCCCAACGGTGCCTTCATCCCCACCTCCCCTTGCAGAAGGCCAGATGTGTTCCTCACCCTTGTGTGCTTTGAGGTGGCTACATGGAGAACACGTCTATGTTCCTCCTGCTGCCATTTCCAGCCTCTGCTCCTGCTCCTTTTTATTGCCTCTCTCCTCAGAGGTGCATTCACCCTTTGCTTTGTAATCCCTTGATCTTTCTCCTCTGAATGCCAGTCCAGACCTTCCTCTCCTCCACAGCCCCTCACTTCCATATAACCACTGACTTCTGGGGCAGCCTACTGCAGTCTCTAGTATAAACCCAACAACGTAAGTAAATAATATAGATGCTTTTCTGAGAAGGCTTTAATCTTTCCTCCCACCTGGGATCCTGTGCGCCATATCCAGGTTTAGAGAAACCCAGGAAGAGGCAGACAGGCTCTTAAGTTGTTACATAAAATAACACTTATGTCTTAATTAAAAGTACTAAGGCCAATGCATATTCCCTGGGCAGGCTGAAGCAACCTGGAGGAGGTTCCTTCAAGCTCTAGACATATAAAAATGCACTAAAGAAACGAGATACTTATTGTAAAGGTTACTGTATTTATCCATGGATCCTAGCATGAATTAACAGCATCACTGAAGTACAATTTTCACAGAAACCCAGAATGCTAGGGGGTTGGAAGGGACCTCTGGAGATCATCTAGTCCAACCCCCTGCCAAAGCAGGTCCACCCAGAGCAGGTCCCACAGGAACGTGTCCAGGTGGGTTTGAATGTCTCCAGAGAAGGAGACTCCACCACCTCCCTGGGCAGCCTCTGCCAGGGCTCTGCCACCCTCAAAGTGGAGAAGTTTTTCCTCATGTTTAGATGAAACTTTCTATGTTCAAGTTGGTGCCCATTTCCTCTTGTCCTGTCCCCAACCTTCCCCAACCTTTCCCACTGCTACACACTAAAAATGCCATATTCCACACAAGGAGAGCTTAGGATACTACAGAACAGTCATTCATCTCTAAGAAAAAAATATACAGCAGCTTTCCAAACAGATGGAAGTTTGGGAAGTTAAGCAGGCATAGATTTATAGAGTTAATTCCTGACCTCGTTCATGTTAATGCAAAACTCCCACTTTTTAAAATGGGAAACCACTTCACGCATAATATCTCTGACTTTGGATCTTCTTTATGTCAGCAGCTTATCTTGATATGTACGACTCTGTTTATTTTGTCTGTGCTGCAGAGATAAGTGATGCAACTGGCACACTGGGCAGCAACAGCACGGGGGGGCTCAGAAGAAAATAAACTCACTCAGAGGCATTAGGAAACTGTTGAATGAAGGAACAGATTTGCCAAAGATTGTCTTCCTTTCCTCCCCAGTATTTGGATTATGATCATTTGTTCTCACGCAGGATGTATCTGTATACACAGAACCTGCTACAAGGTGTTTGTATTTCAAGTTAGGAGTTCAAATATTCTACCTCTGTGCATTTTATCCACATGATGTGTTGATTTTCTGAGTCACAGTGACTTCCAGATTAATTGGTCCGTACGACAGAGAGAGAAATCTGGAGCCAGTAGCTCTCAGATGTCTCACTTGGATTCCATCTGACCTTCCCAGCACAGTCAGTTCCTGTGATTCTGAGAGAAAATGAGTTTTTGCACATCCTTTTCAATTTTGCTGAAAATTAATAATGAAGTGCATAAAAAGAAACTAAACGAAGTTATTGTTATTCTAGAATGACTAAAACTGAACCCTGTTCATCAAATCAAGATTTTAACTGAAGCCAAACCCAAGGTTTTAAATGAAGCCACACTGACTGGAGACAGTATTTCATCAAATCAACAGGGGAAGGAGTAAAATAGAAATCATAAGGGGCCTGGCATTTGAAAACACAGCAAAAAATAATGGAGATGATAAGTTTTGCCAGCTCCTTCCTTTGAGGGAAGGGCCAGCTCCTTCAGGACTGCCACAGCTCTAAGGTCACAGCTTAAACTAGCACCCTTCTGCTGTTTAGAGCTAGCAGGGCTTAAAACTTTTCTGTGTGTATATAGTTGGGTACCTTAAGATGACACAAAATGATTTACAACAAAACGTTTTGTGCCAATCTACACAAGGACCCTCACTTAGCTTGCACCTTCAGAAAAAGTCTTCAGATAAACAGTAAGAGCAAACTCTCAGAGGAACCAGGAACTTTGTGCCAATCTACACAAGGACCCTCACTTGCATCTTCAGAAAAATCTTCAATAAACAGTAAGAACAACCTCGCAGAGGAACCAGGAAAAGGACACTAAAAGGCAATGTGGAAAGGCTAACTCTTAGTCTTGAATAATTTTAAAGTCAGAAGTACAGCTCAGGTAACCAGACACTATCACTGTGGATAAGTACCTTCATACTAATGAACCTCTTCAGAGCTCTGATAATCAGGTCTGCCCAAAGAGAAGCCAATGTCCCTCTTGACACGAAAAAGAATTGCAGTTGCTCCAGGGAATGATTCATTTTGCTCCTTCTTTAAATTGCCCTCTCTTCACTGGAAATAAAAGCAGTTTATGGAGACCTGCTTCCCTGTGTTAGAACCAGGCATGGCTTCTAAGAGTGGAAAAGCATGAAAGAGAGGGCTTGGGAGGTACAGCTGGGAACTCCTCACATCCTGCCCACGTGCTTTGGACACCTTCAGTGATCTTACAAACCCTTCCTATTTGCTTATGCTTTTCACCTGTAGACATATAATTCATAGAAAATCTCCTAAGTATTCTTTTTTTCCCTGGAAAAATATTCTCTAACTCGATGAATCTAAGCTCTTGGGAATTCAGTTATTTATAGTGCTGTTAATGTAAACCTTCAATTAAAGAAAACATTAGGAGTGTCTCAAAGAAAACTATCATTTTAAGCAAAAATCTTCAGTCAAAACAAGTCTGAAATACACTGAAAAGTAAGCATTAAGTGACGCCTTTCAAGTAATATTTTGAAAGGCAATACATTATTTGCCTTTTAGTTTCTCAATCTTCATATGTGTGCTCTTTAAATATTTTTTCCTATTATTGTATTTCATTTTTCAATCAATGAGGTTCTGAAATACTTTTAATGAAAATCTACTTTTTTGATAACCATAGGATTCCACAAAGTGGAACAATAAAAGAAAGCTCTAAGTAGTAGAAGACCTGTACTAAAATAATAAAAGTGGGCAATAATGAAACTTCCAGTTTATTTGGCTGCCTTCCATATCCCTCACTTCCCCAGCACTGACTTTTCCAGGTTTCAATTCAGGTTTTATTAGAATCTTTTTGAAACCTTGATCTTTTATATTTTAAAGGAAAGTTATAGAATTATCTAATGTTAGTACTACTATTCAAATGAACATCTTTGCGAACAAGCATGCAGAATTTCAATATAACTTCTAACTATTTTTTAAAGACTTCATGAATTATAAAGTTAAAATTTTAAGCAGAGGGCAGGGTTCTTGTTTATGAAAATGTTTACAATGAGAGCGATTCAGAAAAAATAAATCATAAGGTAGGAAAACCACTTAATATCTGGTAAACATCATGACTAGACCAGAAAACTTCCCTGATAAGAGTTCTACAGAGTTCCAGCTTAAATGACCATAAAAGCTGTGAAATAGTTCTCTTTGAAAAGCAAAGATAGTGTCGAAATTCTACATGCAGATGTAAACGCATTCTTATTCTAAATATTCATTGTAAGGGGATACATTTTCTCTTTCACCCTTGAACATGGTACATGAAAAAACGTCTCTACCAAAAATCCACCTCTACAAGGTGTCTTTCTACTCATTCCATGCCATTAAAGTTCATCTGAAAATAAACTTGCAGCATCAGCCCCCTGCTCAGAAAAACCTGTCTTTAGAGAATCCAGTGATTTGCAAATGAGTTGATACTCACATAGTACATGAGGCACTGTAAGCAGAAATATACACATAAATAAATATATATATATTTATCTCCAGGGCAGCCAGTGATGCTGAAATGAAGCAGGGTTTTTTTGTATAACAGTAATCACCTGATACTGAATTTCTATCATTGCTGTGCATTTGATAGTGTGCAGACTTGGGGAAAGGAGAAATACAAAGGTCCTTTGTTTCAAGTACTCAACCCAGAAGCCCAGTGCACAGCGTTCAACCCAACCCACTTGGGTGACACAGAAGCCAGGGCAGGCAATTCTCTTGCCACTCCAGATGCTGGCCCTCAGCCCCTCAAGACCAGGTCCCACATGTGCATATTCCCACACAGTGGTTCTTATATTTTCTGTGAAGCCACATGTGCTCAATTTTATGTTATTTTCAAAAATGTTTCCATTTTACAGTTCTGTCCCTGTTACACCCCCTCTAGTTTATTCCAATGAGGGCTGTTGAAACAACCCATTTCTACTGGGGCAGCTGAACAAGTTCATGTGATAAACTTTTCCATCACCGCCTTCATTTCTTCTAAAATTGAGAGCTATGAACAATAACAACTTCCGTATTTCAGCGAGCCATAAACTCTGTAGTTTAAAAAACCCTGCCAAGTTCTCCAACACAGATCAGAAGAATATGGTGTTCTCTGCTACTGCCACCTCGTCAGAACACCCTGCTGCACAGGGAGCCTGGCCATCAACTCCCACCCCCATCTCCTTCTTTATTAGAGCTCTTCCGAGGGCAAACAAACCATGAATCCCACCTCTTCTTCCAGTAGCCACTGGTGATAACGGAAAATTAGGTTTTATTGCAAGGGCTGAAGTTTTGTATGCAGTCCTCACTTACTAACCTGCAGACTCAATCCCAACGATGAGCATTTCAATATAATTCCTAGCCCAGGATAGACCTTTGCTGCATACTAAAATGTAAGCACAAGGACTTAGGATGGAGCTGTTATCACAACAGGTTCATTGCTCTCCAATTTTTCAGTATGCAGTCTGCTGCTGGGAATCCTGACCAGAAACTGCCATGAGAAAGCTGTTTGCTACACCTGATAGCATAATGATGTTATCTGAAGGTCTCTAATACGTCAGTTAAAAGCAACGTGATCAATTCCAGGATTCCACGAAAACGGGAAAAATCAAATTAAAGACAGATACCTAACCTGCATCTGAAACACCCCCATAATTCATTCCCCGTTTGGCTTAATTTTTGACTTTTGTAGTCTAGTGACAAGTGTTTTATGAGCGTAACGGTAAGACAGATTCTAGAAAAGCAGTTATCCACAACTATTGCAAAATGCCTGCATGAGGCAGGCCCCCTCCTTTGTGCTGAGCCCCATATTTTATCCGTGTGCATCTGGTTTGTCCACCAAGACTATGACTAGTCATAAATTAGAGTTGAGCCTGCAAGACTTCTTCCTAGAGGGTGAAAGCACCGCCTGGAAGCAGGGGATTGACTGAAGGGAAGGGAATGCTTAAGGAGCAATTGCTGCAATGTTTAAAGGTGAACTATATCATCCTGGCGTAAGGAATGAAACTAAAAAGGCTTTCTCTTCATAAAGGTAACCACACACAGTGACAAAAGACCATAACTAGAGCATTTTTACCCCAAAACTCACCGACTAAGAGCTTCATGGAACGGAAGGTTTTCATAGATAAAGAACTGGCAGAAAGATAAGAGCCAGGAGGTGGGAAGTACATGGTGGAAGGTCATCGCACAGCGTGCACCACAGTCAGGAGTATTTGAACATTTTTGAAAAAAAGGAAGAATAATAAAGTGAGTGTCAGTCTGCTGATAACACTAGCATATTAGCTAGTGAGATAAGGCTGATTAATAGAAGCATCATAACCCAGCAATATTGAGCGATTGTGGGAAGAAGTAGCAGGTGAAGTTCATTGTAGATAAATTTAATACCATGCACATGGAGAAATGTAATCCCACATTTATATACACGACAGTAGGCTCTGAGCTGATGGAGATACTGGAGTTAGAACATGTTGCTCCATGAGAACTCGAGCACGGTGCCCTGCAAAGGTCATACAGGAAATTGAGTGCTCCGAGTTATTAGGAAAGGAACAGAGAAAACATCATGATTTCTCGTATCAATATGTGGTGCGTACCCACTTCTTGAATGCCATTTGCAATTCCAAACCAGCTACCTGAAAAAGTGTACTGAAAAACGGATCTGGAAAGGTTAAGGGGCAAGCAACAAGTCTGATCAAAGGTACGGAATAGATTTTGTATGAGGAATAACTCTAAATATACAAACTTCTCAGTCCGGAAAAAAACAGCTGACCAACAAGTTGCTAGCAATTTTAAAATTACCAATAGAAGCGTCACTATCTTTTCAAAGAATAAGATACTACACAATAAAATTACATTTTTAAATGACAGGTTTAGAACACAGAAGATTCTTCTTCATACTCTGCATAATGAAGCTGCAGAACTCTATGCCACAGGATGTTGCGGTTGTCAAAAACTGACAGGACTTCAAAACAACACCCTACAAATTAAAGGAAGGAAAACCCACTGAGGTCCATTGAGCAGAGACACACAATCTTTGCTTCAGAAGTGCCCAAAGCACAAATTATCAGGAGATGATCCAGGATTTTAAGGATTCAACACTACGTGGCTTCCCTGTTCTTACACTCCTCTCCTTCCCAGTGTTGAAGAGAGGGTAACAGGCCACACAGACCTTCAGCTTAAGCCAGCAGAGGGAAGTGAACATTCTTGTAATGATTTAAACATCTTTAAAAAGTGGGTAACCTCTCCTTCCCAGTGTTGAAGAGAGGGTAATAGGTCACACAGACCTTCAGCTTAAACCAGCAGAGGGGAAGTGAATATTCTTATAATGACTTAAACATCTTTCAAAAGTCAGTAGGAAACCATGCAGGTCCAGTGGGTTTGGTTTTTTAAGTCAATCTTTTCTTATTCCATACATGTAGACCAAAGATCTCCACTTCCAGTTCCAGGTGCTGGCCCCTGGCAGCATGTGGAAGAATCAAATCATGTTGCAGGTCACCTTTCTCATCAGTGCAGTCAAGGAGCTCAGAATATATATGGTCATTTAGATTGGTTTTAACTTTGTTTTCCCTTGCTCTCCTTTTGCCATCATAGTTATAATAGAGGTGTTATATTGCAGATAAGAAATGAGAATGACTCAATAGGAAGGGAGACCTCTATAACCTTTCTTGCTTTTGCTCCATAACTATCCCCTCCCCTTTCCAGTAGCATATAAATTTCATCTTAACAAGAGTCTTAAGTCACTAGAATCCTAAGGACTCCAAACTGCTGCTCAAAGGGGTTCCTTACAGGCAGGATCCCAGGCACCCAGACCTGAGTGACCATCACAGTGGTGAGTGACAAGTTTCCTTCTCAACAGAAGAGTGTTCCATTAACAAAGGGTTCTTATAAAGAGACACCAGTTTGGTTACAATATCTATAGAAGACAAAGAGCGTTGCCAATGGTTCCAGTACTCTTGTCTGCGTTTTCCAAGGGCATTCTTGATAAAACACCTGCCTCCATGTTAAAATTCCATGAACAATATTTCAGTTGGAGGTAGGAATACGCCAGGAATACTCTTGAATCACTAACCCAGAGAGAGGACAGAACATGAAATGGGCAGATCCTGCTACACATTGCAAACAACTTCATTTCTTTCACTCAAAGCCCAGTGACACTCAGTTCAATGTTGTATGTTTGCAAATAATTAAAGAGCTGGTCTAACATAGACAGGAAGGAATGAGAGAAGTTGCACTTTACTGCAAAATGACTTATTCCTTTTGGTATTAAAATTTCCATCTGGCCTTCTCAGTAACAGCTCCATTTCCTATTACAAAACATGGTGGAATAAATCTATTTATTTTTTTAAACTTTCTCCTGGTGAAAGGTTATTGAAACCTACAACAGCCATCCTGGCAATACTAGACGAGGGTGCCACCTCACTTTCACAGCATATCACGAGAAGAGAAAGGTCAGGGAAATTTCTCCCTAGGAGTTCAATTTTTAAGCCATTGAATGAGGAGAAAGAGGGAAGAGAATTCAGATCTCTCACAGTCAGCGTGAGATCCGGGGGTAGAACTCAGGTTTTCTCATGCTGAGACTGAAGCATTTCTCTAAGGATTTTCACAAAAGAAGAAAGAATTTGAGTAGCCTCTTTTTAAACTGAAATGAAAGTCCTAATTAAGGGAAAATAGTCTTTTGTGCATTCAGTCTGCTAGCTCAGCCAGGGAGGGGGTGGGTTAGGCAGAAATAATGATGTGAATAAGTGTGAAATGAAAAAATAAGCATTGAAGACATCTGTGAAGATGCAAGTGGTCCAGACAGACCACTCCATTACATCTGTGGCCCCTTCCCACAAAAAAGACCTTGAGGGGCTGGAGGGGGTGCAGAGAAGGGCAACGGAACTGGTGAGGGGTCTGGAGAAGAAGTCTCCTGAGGAGAGGCTGAGGGAGCTGGGGGTGTTGAGCCTGGAGAAAAGGAGGCTGAGGGGAGACCTTCTGGCTCTCTCCAACTCCATGAAAGGAGGGTGTAGCCAGGGGGGGTCGGTCTCTTCTCCCAAGTCCCAGGCGATGGGACAAGAGGAAATGGCCTCAAGTTGCACCAGGGGAGGTTCAGGTTGGAGAGTAGGAAACATGTTGACACAGAAAGGGTTCTGAAGCCTTGGACTGGGCTGCCCAGGGAAGGGGTTGAGGCCCCATCCCTGGAGGTATTGAAAAGCCGGGTTGACCTATTGCTTAGAGACATGGTTTAGTGATGGGTTTTATCAGAGTGAGGTTGATGGTTGGACTAGATTGTCTGAAAGGTCCCTTCCAACCTGGACAATTGTATGATCCTAATTCTACAATCTGCTGCTGTGCTGCTTGGGGAAAGAGAAACGTGGAGGTGAAGCATTGCTGCCTTTACCAATACCAAAGCCCACAGAACACGCAGTTTGTTATCAACCAATCTGTTTGAATAGGAAGGTTTTTCTTTCTAAACAGATTTTAGGCAGAACTTCATGACTTCTAAGTTGTGTAGCACGCTATACATGTTAGGTTTATGGAATACCATGATGCTTGCAGAGAGGCAACTTTGCTGACATCAGAAGATGGTTTATACATATGGTGACATCACCCTACGACTAAATTCCTGAATACAGGATAAATGTCATATATTGAAAGCATTTTCTGCATAGACTTAAATAGAAACTGAAGCACTGGTGGTGCACATTAGCAGCAGGAATCCCCAGGCTTTAGTTAGCTGATAGAGCTCTCCAGAGTTTGTCAAAGAGCTGTGATACAAGTTTTTTTCTTCCACACTGAAGCACTTACTTGACACACATTATACAAACACTACAGCGACTGAGGAATCACCCAGAAGATGATCAGAAGGGGCTGTGTTTTGGGTATATGCAAGCACCTACTAAAGACACAAAACCTTTGCTGAAATCATGAGGGTTAACAGACATAACTGCACCTACCCTTTTTTTTTTTTCTGCAGTTATGAAGGTGAGGTACCACCACTGAAAAGTTGTGTTTGGGGCTTTCTACAGGAGAACCCTGAGGCTCCAGCTAAGGTTTGTGGTTTTGGGGCTTTCTACAGGAGAACCCTGAGGCTCCAACTAAGGTTTGTGGTTTTGTTTTTTGTTTTTTTTTTTTTTTTAAAGCCCCAAAACAACAAAATTCTTTAGGAAAGCAAAGAAAGACAAATAGAAGAAAACACACATATTCCTGCACCCTAGGAGTCTGCAGATACAAAAACCTGTTTTTCTACACTCATCAGAATAAAACCCCACAGTGAGCAAATGTGGGCACGTCGGGTCTATTTGGCTAAGGATGAGAAGCAGAGTCCCTGGCTAATGTGCTGAAAGCCTGCTGGCAGCCTGTGGGACTCTGCCTCTCACACACTGCCAATACTAAGGAGCTACCTAGGATGACAGTTCCTATTTAGAAACATACATCATTCCAAAAATGCTGCTTTACTTGCTAGAAAAATCTGTCAGAGCATGAGATTCTAATACTTAGATCCCTTCTCCAAATTATTATAAATTGCTGCCATGAAAAATTGCATACTAGAGGTTTGGGATTTATTTTTTTCTCTGAAAATCTAAAATCAGACGAAATTCGAATAATCATCTCTCCCTCCCACCCCCATTACTTCTTTGCTTTATTTCTTTCTTTCTGGGAAAACTCCAGCTTTCCCCATAAAACAGTTATAAAATAACGTGCCAAAATACACCGCCCAAAGGTTGACTTCATAGAAAGACTGATGCTTCCAATGCTGTGACAGCTGCTGTCTTGCGATCATGGAATGGTTAGAGTTGGAAGGGACCTTCAAGATCATTGAGTTCCTGTCCCCCTGCCCTGGGCAGGGACACCTCCCACCAGCCCAGGTTGCTCCAAGCCCCATCCAGCCTGGCCTTGAACCCCTCCAGGGATGGGGCGGCCACAGCTTCTCTGGGCAACCTGGGCCAGGCTCTCACCACCATCACAATAAAGAATTTCTTACTAGTATCAAATTTAAATCTCTTCTCTTTCAATTTAAAACCATTCCCCCTCATCCTGTCACTCCACTCCCTGATCACGAGTCCCTCCCCATCTCTCCTGTAGCCCCCTGTAGGTACTGGAAGGCCCCTTCAGGTACTGGAGGGAGGCTGTGATGCTACTGATAACCATCACACACTACAGTCATGTCTTCTCCAAGCTGTAGAAGAGATGAGAGGTTGCACAGGCTTGCACTTATTCTATTTGTATTGGAAACTGAGGCTTTGACCAGTGTAACATCATGCAGGGCTGGTGAAACACCAACACTGCTGAAAGACTGCAGAAGAACAGGGGTGTTTCAGGGGGAGAGAAGGCGCATTATGTGAACGTATCTCTTACTTGTTGTTGAACTACTGCTCTGACAAATTCTGAAATGTAATTGCTTACAACCTGGAGAATAAAAACCTACATACTTGCTCTCATTATAAATTATCACACAGAAAACTGAAGTAAATTGAAGCTATCCTAATAGAATATTGTGCTTACAATTTTCGAAGCACAAAACCGAAGGGAAGAAGGTTGGGACTGTCACAGTTAAGTCATCAGGATGTTTGCAATGCTCCAAGGAATACTTGGATATCAGAGATCCAGAGTACATAACTCAGTTTCCCCTCCTTCTTACACACTTTTAAGAGGAAAGAAAGGATTAATGTTTATGCTTATTTGCATATTTTTTTGGGTAGTACATCAACAGCCATCAGATGCTGAAGGTGGCCTCTGCACCCGAGAAAGATGATGGAGAACACAGCAGTAAAAACAGTGTCATCTTCCAGACATTACTTTTATAAAGGATCCCCTGCAGAGCAAGTTGTACCCACCCTTTTTCAGGAAAGCACATGAGAAATAAGACAGGTATTCTAATAACTTGCTGGAAAAGACATAGTCTAAGAGAGGCTCTATATTTAAAACAAAATGTATCTAGTTGGTGAGCAACATGATTGAGAAGGACTTTGTTAAAATAGCATTCTGACTGAATAACTTTACCTTCTGCAATCCAGATGATTTATAGATCCCAAATTGTTTTATAGACAGTATCTTCCAAGCTGTGATTCACTGTTGATTGCCTGACTTTTCCTTTAAGAGGTTAGCTCCTCATTTTAGAGTTGATCTGGTGTCTGTGATGGGACCACCATCACTAGAGAGACACTAAGTCTAGTTTCACATCAGAAGGGTTCTTACCCGAAGGTATGGCAGGTCTGGCTTTCAGGTCCACCAAGTGAAGCTGTGTATAGGTAAATTGTAAAAAAACCTTAAACAATTGTAGGATTCTGAGTACCCCCAGCCTTTGGTAACAGCACAGGACACTTCAAGAATAAAACCAAATCCCCTTTTGCAATTGAAGTAGCAATTGAACACATGTTCTGTCTGAAACATCACTCCCAAGTTTATGGTGTAATCATCTGTGTATCCAACTAGATCTCCCCAGCAATTTCCCCTTTTGCAATTGAAGTAGCAATTGAACCCATGTTCTGTCTGAAACGTCACTCCCAAGTTCATGGTGTAATAATCTGTGTATCCAACTAGATCTCCCCAGGAATTAAAAATAAAATAAAATAAAATCACTTAATGAGCAGATTATGGCACCTTCATTTCTGTCCTTTGGGCTTCTCCATGAAGCCAACCCACCTCCCAGCAGCTAAGATCTGCTATCAACAGGAAAAGCTCCGAGCTGACAGGTGAGCAGGGCTGGCTGTCCTGACACCAGATTATTTTATGAAAGCAGATATTGCCATTTCAATTAACTCTTCTTTTCACCTTTAAGTGAGCTGATGAAAAGAAGCCATAGAGTATGTGAAAACAAAATTACTGAGAGTTATAATTTAAATCCATTACAGGTTTTCCCTCACAGCTGAGCTCAGCTGAAGTACCAACAAACTTCACCACCAGCAGTTAAGCTGTAAATATTGACTTAGATCATCTGCTGGTGTACATCAGTGCAGCTCCAGTGACTCCAGCGACGCAAGATTTATTTGCACTCAATGGCAGTCAAGTCTACCCTGTTTGCTCAGCCAGGTTGAGGCCTCTTAAGAGATCAACCAGTAAAGAGCTTCTCAAAGTCCTCCAGCAAAAGGAGGGAAATCAAGGCTTTCCGCATCTCTAAATATAAATTACGTAAGACGCTTCACAAAAGACTCCAGCAAAAGGAGGGAAATCAAGGCTTTCAGCATCTCTAAATATAAATTACATAAGATGCTTCAAAAAGAAAAAGTAAGCACTTTTCTTAATTTATTCCATTAAGCCAGAACTATACCTCACTATTCCAGATTCAGCAAAACTGAATTAGGCCTCTTAAGAGATCAACCAGTAAAGAGCTTCTCAAAGTCCTCCAGCAAAAGGAGGGAAATCAAGGCTTTCCGCATCTCTAAATATAAATTACGTAAGACGCTTCACAAAAGAAAAAAGTAAGCACTTTTCTTAATTTATTCCATTAAGCCAGAACTATACCTTACTATTTCAGATTCAGCAAAACTGAATTATGTGGAAGATAACTGTTCTGGAGCCATATAGATAGAGCCATCTATAGATAAGCTCACTCAAACACTACAGTCTGTGAGTGAGCTTATATATAGACTGAAAGCATTCAAAGAAAAAAACAAAGAACCATACAGTCAAAAAAAAAAACCCAAAACATTTGTACGAAGATGAGGTTACTTCCTTTTATATAGAAAAATGGATGCACAGGGTGCCATCCCAATTACTGTTTTAACTTCAGTGTATTTCCTCCTCTCTTTTGAGACACGTGGATTTCAAGCCACTAAAATACGGTCACATTCACTTCCATAAAGGCAAAGGACTACTCAATAAACACACCCTCTCAAAGCATCCACAGATGAGCAGAAAAAGAGCATAAAGAAGATTACATTACAACAGATCAAAGTCTATCCAGCCCAACAGCCCATCACTACAACATCCCACAGCAGCTACCTAAGGAGGATCATAGAAATTGGGGAATCACAGGATTGTCAACTGGCACCTCCCTAAAGTGCTCGAGTGCTCATCCAGCCTCCAGTGAGACTGGAAGCACTGGTAGGGACTTCCTGAACCACACACGCTACTTAAAGATATTTGAAGGAATTCCTTACATTAATATATACACATTTGGAAACTTCTGGCTCCCACACCATCTTGTGATATTCCAGAGTTTTAGTACCGACTTTGTGAGGGACCATCTCCTCTCTGTTTTGACCCAGAGCCCTTCAGTTTCATTTGATTCCTGCTAGATTCTGACCAGAAAGATATATTCACCTCCCAGTTTCCTAGATCTCTTCAGGCATTTTTATTTTATTTTTTTTTTCCAGGCAAAAGCATCCCATTTGTTCCTTTTATGGAGTCTATTCAGTACATTAGATCATTCATGCTGCTTTTTTATAAGCCTTTTCCAATTCTTTATACCTTTATGAAGATGGGGCCACAGCTACACGCAATATTCAAGATGCAGAAACACCATCATGCAGTGTTATAATGATGTTTTCTGTGTTATTGTCATTCCTCTACTTCCTAAAGCCTAGCAGGGCATGTTGTTTTCTTGAATAATAAGGAGAATTCAGCTGATCTATCTTACCCCCAAACCTTGTTCTTGAGTTCTAATGCTTATTTCAGAGTAGGAATCCAGGATTACTCCCCCTCACCCCACCACATACCTCTTGTTGCATTTATCTACATTCCATCAGTCATTTTTATGACTCAGGCACCTGGCACTGGATTTTATTATTTTTTTTTATGCAGTTCTTCCCAGTCAGCCTGCACCTTTACTCTGCTGAAAAACTCAGTACCACCAGTGAAACCTGCTGCCCCCCTGCTCCTTTTCTAATCACCTCGGGACACAGTTAACATGTGTCCCACCACAGCCCACTGGGGTACTCTACCTACTGGTCACCTCCCTAGGAGGAGACTTACCATTTATTTCTATGCTATTTCCTTTGAGGAATCCTCCATAAAGAAAGGCTCTGGAATAGGAACTGTCCTCAAACTCCTCCACAGTGAAGAAAAGAGCAGAAGTCATTGAGGGGGTTGTCTTATCTTATCTTGCTTCTCCTTTTATACCACAATCATCTACCACCCTCTAGTTTTCCTAGCAGTTTTTTAAGAAGTGTGGTGTTAGTTTTCGATCCCCTCACAAGTTTTCCCCCCTTCCCCTTGTTTCTGTGCCTTTATGTCTTAGACATCTTCAGTGAATGAATAATCCTCTCCTGAAATACAACCTGCATTTAGGACTACATGAAAGTATCACACATTCTAGCAGTACAAATATTGAAAACTTAAGAGTTTATACTACCAGTATAGCGGGAAAATGCGTTAGAGCATCAACGGGAGCAGTATTAGACCTTTAATTTATGAAGCTATTAAAAACCAAACCAGAGGGGAAAACAAAAAACTAAAAAAAAAAAAAAAAAAAAAAAAAATTTGAGTTTATACTACCAGTATAGCGGGAAAATGCGTTAGAGCATCAACGGGAGCAGTATTAGACCTTTAATTTATGAAGCTATTAAAAACCAAACCAGAGGGGAAAAAAAAAAAATAAAAAAAAAAAAAAAAAAAAGAAAAAATTTCAGAGTCTACCTCCAAGTGGTTAATAACAATGTCAAAGGGGTACGAGTCTTATTAGTCTTATTTATGGGAAAACATAATTATTTTACATCAGAAAAGGAACACAAAGAAATTAGCCTGCTAAGAAAGTGATCCAGAGGTATATTAATAGAGACTATTTAAAGTCAAAATTGAAAGAACCAGGGCAAAAATGACAAAAGAAATTATCAGCAAAGGTTTGCTATTCACTCACTGAAGGCAGACATGGAGAACCTTGCAAGGACACAGAAACCATGCAAAAGGAATAGCATTTATCAGACCAGGAGAAGTATTTACTGGCTAAAACAACTATGTAAAGACAGATAAACGCTTCACTGTAGTACACAATTAAATGTATTGTAGCATAAAGCAACCTTCAAGATGCCACCCTGGATTCAAGAAGCAACAGCATCTCTGCTTTCACTTGGGAACCAAGACCAGCCAATGCAGTAACATCTGTACTCAAAACTCAACACACAGAGTGCATATTAGCAAACTACCATAGTTATCTTTGAAAGAAATGCAACTTTATACACCTCAAAAAATTGAAATGGTATATATTGACAGCAGGGACCTCTCCTGATATTTGCAAAGCAGGAATTCCTATTTGATATGATACTCGAAAGCTGCACTCCTCACCCAAATCAAAGGCACTACCCTTTCTCCACCCCAGACACAGGCTCTGATGGTTACACACTAAGCAGGAGCCCAGCAGAAGGGGTCAATGGTCCCAGCACCAGTCCCTGGGTTTTAGACGAACAACAAACGTCTAAGGCAAGTTAGAGGAGCACCATGCATCCTCCTCATTGGGTTTCCAAAGCAAATGCCAAGCCCTAGTCTTTGCTGTTTCCATTTCTAGGGCATTTCAGCGCGTTTCCAGCTCCTACTTGGGACTGGAGCATGAATCTCAGCAGCTAACAGTAAGAAGCTGGATTTGGTGGGTGAGTAGGTATATAGCCATAGATAAAATGTCCACCTCCAGTAGTTATTTCCTCTTCCCAGGACAGTGCATCAATCAGAAGAAGACAATCATAACATGGTCTACATTACTGGGAAACGAGCTGACAACTCTGTACGTGTTTGTAAACTTTGCTGAACACCTGGTCTTACCTGGGACTCCCAACACAAATAAATTATTCAGATTTCTGACAGTCCTGTAAAGATTTACAAAAACATCTTTCATCCTTTTAGCATTCCAATTTATAAGTATAAAATTAATTTTTTTTTTTTTTAAAACAACAAACACTTTAAAAACTGTCCACAAACAAATTAACCTTCTCCCACCATGCTGATGAAAGGTTCCCCTAGAACACCATGAGAGCAAAACACAGAGCACCATTCAGTGATGGCAGAGAGGAGAAGAAAGCCCATTAAAGTAACTCTTCCTACTGCTATATCTTCTTTGGAGCTTTGTGTTTTTGGCATAAACATTTCTGGAGCTTTAATTTTTTAGGAAATATTTTTAAGAATGAAAACCATGCACGTGATACTACATACTTCTATTTATCAGGCTTAAACAGCAACTCGCTTCTTGCCCTTTTGTTTCTCTTTCTTCCGATTATAACTCTCCCAAAGACCCACATTAGGCAATAACACAGAGCATTCTTAAATACCGTTAAGCAATTACACCAGAAAAGTGGCTGTTTTTATAGTTATTAAGCAAGCGGGAGCACATTTAATTACAGAGATAGTTATCTTGGAATTCTCTGTAAAAGAGGTAATTCTGACCAGGATGCTACAGTATAATGACACATTAATTCTGCTTTATCATGAAATTCAGAGTGTAGGCATTAGTAATTTCAGTAAACTAATTGTGCTGGATTCTAAGGTGGGATTTATGATACGATGTGACATGATAATTGATCACATTTTATTAAGTATCAGTATAAGAGAAGCTCAAAAAAACCCCAAACCTGCCTGAATGGGGGGAGGAAAGGAAGGGAACTATGCCCTCAAATTACAGCTATGAAAATCTGCATATAAAGCACAAAGGAGTCCACCCTCGGATGACTGATGAGTGACATCCCAAAAGCATCAGACAGGTCACACCTGAGGATCTAGGGCAAAGACTTCACTCCACAAACTACAGCAAGCAGTAGCTTAACAAGTATTTTGATTTTTCTTTTAGCCTCATAATTACTTCTGTCCTTTACTGAATATTTCCAGTTTCACCCTAATACTGAACATCTCTTCGTGGACGAGGGCAGCTACTATAGTTGCATAAAACCAGCAAAACTAGTAACTATTCATAAATCTAGAAACATTCAGCTTTCCCCCCTGCTCCCCTCCCCTTTTATCTGAAATCCTATAAAACCATATAGAAAAAGCTATTGTTGCACAAGAACAGCAGCAGCGTTTAAACAACCAGAAGTGTCATTGCTGGGGATTTAGGAATTCTAGACATTATCGTACCATTGATTTTCAAATAGAACATAGTCAGCAAAGAGTTATTTTTTAAAGAAAAAAACAAAAGCAAAACAAAAAAAAGAACCACTAACATAATAAAGCCTTGACTTTCTGCAAGTCTAATAGGTAAGTGGGTTGAATTCTAAGGTAATTTTCGCTGTGTTTTTGTAAACACAGAGAAATTTAGGAATTTTAAATGACTTTAAAAAAAAAAAAACAACAATCCAAAACAAGAAAACCTTGCTGCTGAAACACTGAGACACAATCCCTTTAAGTTTACAGGTAATCTTTATATTCTTCCCTTAGTTTTTAAGAGAGGAAATTGCTAAGAAGATAGTATTTAGGCTGCCAGACTGCCAGTAGAAATATGCTTTTCTTCAAGACAGTTTATTCCAGCTTTTTAAAAAATGATAATTCACGACAGCTCGTGCACTACTGACCCTCTGTAACTTTCCCAAACTGGTGGTCCCAGTAAAACAGGATGCCTTGGGCACAGGTTCAACTCCAGTTGCTTTCCAGGGGAACTCCAAGCACAGGAACACAACAGCGTTTACAGATGAGGTACAGAAAAAACGTCGCACCACAGCCCCAAAATAACACAGCACACGCTGCACAAAAATACAGGGAATTGAAAATAAAAAGAGCTTTAGAGCCAAGCATGGATGCAGCAGAACCTCTGTGAAGAAACTGTGCTAAAATCCGAGAGCCAAGTAGCTGGCAGGGCTCAACCCACACAAAGCCAGGAGCAGCAGGGAATCAGCTGCTTGGGAGTGGGCAAGAGAGGCCAGAGTATAGTGCAGATGGATTATAAGTAGTCACAATAAGATTTTTTTTTTTTTTTTTTTAATAGTCTGGACAGGAAGTTCAGGTTGGATATTAGGAAACATTTCTTTACTGAAAGGGTTATCCAGCATTGGAATGGACTGCCCAGGGAGGTGGTGGAGTCACCATCCCTGGAGGTATTTAAGAAACGTGTAGACATGGTTCTTCAGGGCATGCTCTAGTGCCCAAGATTACTGGTTTGTGGTGGGGTGCTGTGTGGGTGGGTGATGGTTTTTGGTTTGGTGGTTGTTGTTGTGTGTTTAGGTGGTGGGTGGTGGTTTGTGTTCTTTGTGGTGGTTTTTTTTTTTTTCTTTTTGGTGGTTGGACTCGATGATCTCTGAGGTCCCTTCCAATCACTACAATTCTGTGATTCTGATTATGCAGGGTAAAAAGGATATCCTGCGAAAGAAAGCACAATGTTTTATAGAAACTGTAGGCTTCCTCTCAGCCAGGCAGTGTTTCTCAGGATGTCCCTGCTTCCAGATTTCACCAATAAGGCAAGATTTTTCAGCCCAAGCACCAGCCCAAGAGGAGATGGGCACGTGCCAGAGCAACAGGACAAAACCTAGGAATTAGACAGCAGCCCCAGCCCCTTCTTCACCCTGCCCCAGGGAAGGAAAAAAAATTAAAAAAAAATTAAAAATCCCTCTTGCTGTCAAGGATCACTCCTTTTGAGATAATGCACAGCCCCAAGATTTCTGTCTGAGTTTATTACGAACAAAACTCTACTCGGTACTCTCCCAGGAGAAGCATTTCCAAACAGCAGGGACTCAAGAGAAATGATCGTAAACCAAAACCCATATATTTTTCCAAGAAGGGCTGAAAAAAAAAAAAGTGGGAAGTTATGTATGTTGGCAAGGTGATATACGTTTGATGCGTGTATGTATGTTACTTTGCCCTCTGGCTCAGCCTTCCTTAGATCAGGCTACTGTAGACGGGGGGATTTGAACAGGGGCTGCCCATCTAATGCTTTCCCTGCCATCCAAAAAAAAAAAAAAAACAAAAACAGGAGAATGAGGGTGGAAGCCCATTTGTGCATTTTCTGGTACTCAATGATGAAAGGTTTCTTCAAGGACTTCTCTCAAGGTCACAGACCAACTTGGTGGAGTCAGCTAGAGCAAATCACAATTCACTAGCCCATATTCCATTTTCTCCAATTCATTTCTAAGATGCACTGTGACATTATTTTTTTGGGCTTTTTAATTTATTTTTCAATAATTTAGTAACACAGGTTTTCCATCACTTGAAGACCATCAGAAGATGACCGGTGGACATGACAGGGAGAGTCTACATCTTTTGGGTTTTGTCAGGTCAATCTGCACAACTCGCACACTTCATTATAGAATTTCTTCACTCAGTACTTTGAAACATTCCCGAATTTTACAGAACATGAGAAAAGCACTGAATGGCCCTACTTGCTTTGCTATTGTTGTTTTAATCTTACAGATTTCTGACTTCCATTCCAGTGGGGCTTTTATTTCCTTAAAATTATTATGAAGTCACAAACAAACTCCAAAGGCAACTTAGGGTGGAAAGGACATCTGCACATCATCTAGTCCAACCTCTTGCTTTAAAGCTGCATTAGTTGTCCCAGGACTCTCCAAGGACAGACACCCCACAGTATCTCTGGGGCTCTGCTTCCTTCATCACCCTCACTGTAAGACTGTTTTGACATAAATTACTCCCACCCTGTAACTATCTCACAACAGACAGGGAAGTTCCTCTCTTGAAGCTTCAAAGAGGACTGAAGGTACAAAGACGACTGTCTCAACGCTTCCGCAAATTGCACCCACTCACAGGAAATGAATGATAGCATAAATAAGAACCTTCAATCACATTGTATTATTTTCATACACTACCAAGAAGGTTATGGACTTGGTTCATTACACAAGGTAATGAGTAACTGGGTATGCACCTTCTAGAGGTGAGGTTTCAGTTATAAACGATTGCTGGAATGAGTCAAAATTCATGTCCTGATACTTCACAGTTTAATCACGGACCAGAACGGTGTATTCAAGCACAAAAGCCAGTACATACTTTTAATTATTACTAACATGATTCCAATCTCACGGTTGAATGATCTGTATGTGCAGTGCAAGATAGCCATCATTCAGAGTGCATAATTCGACCATCACAGAAGATGCTTCCCTAAAGAACAGTTTACTCTCTATAAAATTTTTCTGTTGACACAAAATGGAACCTCTTTTTTTTCCATTTTGAGTATTAACCCCTGAGGTTAATCTTTGATTTTGCTCTTCAAACTAAGCATTTCAGCGCTAGCTCAAAGAGACCCACCTGCTTAAGCAACAGGCAAACTTCTGACTACAATGTTTTGGGCCTCCCTGGCAGACTGGGAGAAGAGGCCAGTGGACTTCTGTCAGTTTGGAGAACAACTCAACTGACAAAGCTAAGTAGATGGCCCTAGCAAAGAAATAGTTGCCCTTTTGAGCCAAGTAATTTATGTCATGCAAATCAGAGGTCCAAGGAGCCTTACCACAGCAGTATAATGGTCAGTAAAGCTATACACAGGCTACTCGTATCACACCAGCAGTCCTAGACCAGCAAAGTCCCTCTGGCCAAGAGACTGCCACCATTTAACTTACCCTTGTTATTTCAGTGTCCTCTTTGAAATCCCGCAGTGCTCCACTTTCTGCTACCCTACCTATCCCCACATTTTTTCATAACGTCAGAGAGCCTGCAGAACTCTCTCCCTCCTTACTCAGGCAGCAGAGGACTTGACTGTATGTTCCTCCTCTGCATCCTGGCTCAGCTCCTCCTCCTGCCTTCTGTACATTGCTTGCTGACTTACACTGGAAACCTTTGACGGCAGTGACAGCACTGACATAGAATCACAGAATTGTCCAGGTTGGAAGGGACCTTTGAGATCATCTAGTCCAACCATCAACCTCACTCGGATAAAAACCATCACTAAACCATGTCTCTAAGCACTAGGGCCACACAGCTTTTCAATCCCTCCAGGGATGGGGCCTCAACCCCTTCCCTGGGCAGCCCATTCCAAGGCTTCAGAACCCTTTCTGGGTCAACACTTTTCCTGCTCTCCAACCTGAACCTCCCCTGGGGCAACTTGAGGCCATTTCCTCTTGTCCCATCGCCTGGGACTTGGGAGAAGAGACCGACCCCCCCTGGCTACACCCTCCTTTCAGGGAGTTGGAGAGAGCCAGAAGGTCTCCCCTCAGCCTCCTTTTCTCCAGGCTCAACACCCCCAGCTCCCTCAGCCTCTCCTCAGGAGACTTCTTCTCCAGACCCCTCACCAGCTTCTGTTTCAAAGGGATTCCCACCACCCTGGAGGCAGGAGACTCCCTGGCTCAGAACCACAATATACAGATTTCCGCTATCAACAACTGTGTCTAAAATGACACCGGAGTTTCCTATTTGCTCACATTTCTGGCCTTCCCACAGCATTTCCTCCAATTACCTAAAATAGGATGACTTTTCCAACTGCCAATCCTGACAGCTCATGCTGAGAGCTGGAGAGACAAATAACTTCTGATGATGGGTGCCCCGAAAAGGCAGGCAGGGCATTGATTTTGCTCCTGACAAATACTGTGCCAAAGATGACAGCTAAGACCCAACTGGCTAATGGTGGGATATTTGTTAAAAGCAAAAATTGTCTCAAAGGGGAGCACTCCTTCACAGCAGGGCCAGGAACATTTTGGAAGATGAGAAGAGCACGTATGAATGGAGAGATGCACCTCTCAGAGTTCCAGTAGCTGCTCACTTGCTTCAGATCAGCCTGTTCTTCTACAGTTGTTTCTCTATTTGCAGATCCTACGTAACCCACCTCAGAAACAGGTGATATCTCCCCCTCTGCATGCAATCTGTCTCTTCTTATGTCTTTGGGTGAAATACAACACACACAGTCCTGGGTTTGGTTCTGAGGAGTAGAGGACACTGCTTATATGCCCTGGTAAAAAGGGAAAAGCTGGAGGAATGAAGGAATGCCAGCCAGGAGTGGTTTTCTCAAGGACATGAGCTGTTGCTCTAGCTGAACAGATGCTGTGGCAACAGCCACCTGTCATAAGCCACCAAATGACTTCACCTGAGCCAAAATTGCCATTGATTTTTTTGTAGCCTACATTAGTGCTAACATCAGAAAGTGCAAAAGAGCACAGTACAGTTCCCGGCTAACAAATCACATGTAATGGAATAATAGTCTGAAAAAAAAGAACCCAAAATTAATTGTAATCTGAAAAGAGCTGCTATGCCCTCCTTCCTGGGAGGAAAACCACCAAACCTCCAAATTGCTTCAGCAATAGCCTGGCTTCCAGAAGAAACCAAAATACCCTAAGGCATTCAATATTTAACTAAGAAAAGACAGAAAAGCCCTTTTATAGGCAGCTAATGTGTGCCATAAAGGACATGCATATTTCAGTTACAATTCAAAGTGTTGCTTTTGTTGTCAGAATTATTCATCAAAATGAAAATCTGATGCTATCAGCATATGTGAACTCTGGAATCATTTTAGCTGCCACCGCTGTTGTACAAAGTCTTACATCTCAAAAACCAAATGCAAGCTTGAGAAGTCTTTCAGTTTGTAAGATATCATTTTGAATGCAACTTGTTACTGACTTAATAATAATGTTTTACATTTCTATAACCTCTGAAAGATCCCTGTATCACTTCAGGTTTTGAAGGCAGCTGCAGTAGCACAGCTGAGACCAGGACACAGCCACACATCATGAACCACTGAAAAAGTGACAACTCTCTCAAGGTGCCAAAATGAGTGTGGAAACTATATGTTTTCCTTCTCATTGTTTTTCATTTCTCTGCGATTCTTTACCTTGTTTTTCTCTGCAGGAGCAGAAGAGTCAGCATACTACTGAAAAAAAAACCACAGAATAAAAGGTTTCACGGTATATTGACTCCTAAGCTTGAAATGAGAAACTCTACGTGTTGTTGGAAACCTTTTTTTTTTTTTTTGTCCTTTATTTTCAGCTTAGTTTTACAAAACCTGACACTCAAATCTGACTTGACACCGGCATGTTACAAGAAAACCCACTGAAGTCAGAAAAATTACAGTTGTGTGAAACCAGCAGAGTAAGGGAGAAGATTCAAACCACAGCTTGCTTACCTGCAGGTGTGTGAAGTTTTCCACAGCATCTCACCACAATAAATGTATCACACCAACAAAAATCCTTGCAGATAGCCAGGATCTCTTCTGCTATAGCTCTAGTAAAGGCAAACATAAAATTTCAGAACATTTAATGGAAGAGAGAACTCCTCTTAAGTCCACAACACCCTTCTGCAGAGTTACTAAGCTTATTCCACCTGCCAGCCTCCTGCCACAGCAGGAAGAGCAGGCATTAGGAAACAAGTAGCACCTGACCAAAACAGGGCCAGGTGAAACCCATTCCCAGCAATGAGTCTGTCCATCTGTCTGGCTGCCTTAGGAAGAGCTTCCTTGGCTTCCCCCTCCCTGAGACTGCTAACAACATTTTACCAGGAATGGGAACACCTTCATCATGGCGAGTAGGGCCCGAGAGGTGATTGTCCCCCTGTACTCGGCACTGGTGAGGCCTCACCTTGAGTACTGTGTCCAGTTTTGGGGCCCCCTACCATAAAAAAGACCTTGAGGTGCTGGAGCGGGTCCAGAGAAGGGCGACAAAGATGGTGAGGGGTCTGGAGAACAAGTCTCCTGAGGAGAGGCTGAGGGAACTGGGGTTATTCAGGCTGGAGAAGAGGAGGCTGAGGGGAGACCTTATTGCTCTCTCCAACTCCCTGAAAGGAGGGTGTAGCCAGGGGGGGTCGGTCTCTTCTCCCAAGTCACAGGCGACAGGACGAGAGGAAATGGCCTCAAGTTGCGCCAGGGGAGGTTCAGGCTGGATATTAGGAAAAATTTTTTCACTGAAAGGGTTCTCAGCCATTGGAATGGGCTGCCCAGGGAGGTGGTTGAGGCCCCATCCCTGGAGGTGTTCAAAAGACGGGTTGATGTAGTGCTGGGAGGTATGGTTTAGTGATGATGCTCCTTGTTTGTTGTGTGGGTGTCTATTTTTGTCAGTTAGGTTGATGGTTGGACAAGATGATCTTTAAGGTCCCTTCCAACCTAGAAGATTCTGTGATTCTGTGATCAATTTGCACTTGCAATGTAACAAGTGTGCAAGGAAAAAGTAAAATGTCAACCTCACAGATCCCTACCCAACCCCACATGTGCTTTAGGGAAGAGATTAACCATCCTTAATGTCCGTTTCAGATGTGTCTCCAGACCAGGAAGGCTCTGCCCTGGCTCCGTTTAATGACCTGATCACCACTTCAGTTTTCAGCTCTATTTAGATAATCAATCAGGAGGACCACAATCATTATGCTTCTCATGTGCCTCTCTTCTCCCACCAGGAATGAAGCAGACGAGGAATCCTGAACCCAGAACCAGCATCAACTGCTGAGGGGGAAAAGACACACCTGGACAACATCACAGAAAATAAATCCTCCAAGTGGTATTAAATCACAATAAACTTTCTCAGTGTCAGCAAGTCCAAGGGACACTGGCTGCTAGAGGATAAAAGGGCATTTTTGACTAACAGACTCATACCAGTCTTGTGTTCTTCCCTAGGGATGGAGGCTAGTGCTATCCACACTGTGCTCTGCAGCTTCAAATCCAACAGGATACTACTTCACTCGCATGATTTTAAGACCATGGTTTCATGATGAGTAGCACTAACAATACTTGAAGGGCAATAAAAGGCTTATTCTGAGTTTTCTTTTAAAATGTGAAATATCCTAATAAATTATGTATCTAGGAGAATAATCCAGAACCCTACCAGTGAGATTTGTTCAGAGACCTAAAATACACCCAATTCAGAGTCGGAAGATAATTTTAAGAACATTTCTAAATACAGCAGCAATATATTCTTTTCAGAATACTCATTCAGAAAAGTTATTTGATTCACTGGGATTCTCCTTTCATGCTTTGCTATTTCCTTTCTTAAGCACTGCTACGCATTCACATTTTATTTAATATTTCATACTTTCACATTTTTCATCATTTCTCTAAATGGTGGATACAGAGCCTGACTACAGCTATACTGTTCATACCTCAGTTTAACTTATTTACTGAATCATATCTTGTTATTTTATGCTGCTTGTTATTTTATGCTGCCATACATTAAACTACAAACGCTTAAGAAAATGTGATGCACCCTATTATTTTTCATAACAGTGATATTTAAAAGCAACAAAAGAAAGTAAATCAAGTGTTATTTACCATAACCATTACAGAAACTGACAAAAGACAAAACGAAGATGAAAATCAGGGGTTTATCAAAAGTTTCCCCAAACCCCAAGACACTGTTTATATAGAAGCCTTGCCAGTAGACTTTCCCATGTTGCTGTCCACCTATTACCTATGATATTTCCATGCAGAAAAAGATCTTACCATTTGTGAGCGGGGTTAGGCATGGCTGTGTAGGCCATGTAAAAAGAGATAGCAAGGGTCTGCCTCCTTTTTTGGCCCTTGTGCCCTATAAAATTAGCAGGAATTGGGTAGTTTAAAAGGATCTGGGAGTAGCAGTGTCATTACTTTCCTTGATGGAATGGAGTGCTGCCACCCCCCTGGAGACTTTTCATCACAGCTGTACAAAACAGTCACTTTACTCTCACCAAGCAAGTTCAGACTCTCTGTGCTTTCCAGAAAAAAATAGGGAATTCACTTTCACAGAATCCCAGAATGCTGTGGGGTTGGAAGGGGCCTCTGGAGATCATCTAGTCCAACCCCCTGCCAGAGCAGGTCCACCCAGAGCAGGTCCCACAGGAACGTGTCCAGGTGGGGTTTGAATGTCTCCAGAGAAGGAGACTCCACCACCTCTCTGGGCAGCCTCTTCCAGGGCTCTGCCACCCTCACAGGAAAGAAGTTCCTCCTCATGTTTAGATGGAACTTCTTATGTTCAAGTTTGTGCCCATTTCCTCTTGTCCTGTCCCTGGGCACCACTGAAAAAAGACTGGCCCCATCCTCCTGACACCCACCCTTGAAGTATTTATAGGTGTTGATCAGATCCCCCCTCAGCCTTCTCTTCTCCAGACTAAAAGACCCAAGTCCCTCAGCCTCTCGTCCTAAGAGAGATGCTCCAGGCCCCTCATCATCTTTGTAGCCTCTGCTGTCCCCTCTCCAGCAGTTCCCTGTCCTTCTGGAACTGGGGAGCCCAGAACTGGACCCAGTGCTCCAGATGGGGCCTCCCCAGGGCAGAGCAGAGGGGCAGGATGACCTCCCACATAACTCTGCCAGGCTCACCCCAAATGAGCATGGAATGAAGCCTAGACAGGACCATCACTCCCCACTGGCCCTTGGAGCTCCTTCCAGCAGGATTTTTGAGGGAAAGTAGGAACATGCTGGGGCTGGGTAATGTGGGTAGAGGAGGTGGGGACAGGTTCCCACATCTCACCACATTCTCTGCATCTTCACGACTCAAGGAGAAGGGAAAAGAAATCATTAGACAAAAAGGGTCCTCTAGAACAGATTAAAATACAGCAATGTATCACCTGCACGTCACCATGTTTTGCCCAGTTCAATATCCCTCCTAAACAGTAAGGGTGGGGGGGTAGGGGTGGGAGAAGGGAGACGTGGACACAGACTACTGTGTCCTTGGGAAATAATTTCCTAAATTGCTGATGTGGAGCTGTTACGCGTCAGGGAAGAAAGGTGAGGAAATAATCATCCCAACATATTTGAAAGTCCAATTTCAAAAATTGTTTTCTTTACTCGATTTGTTGCTTCCTCCCGTCTGAATGTCACTGCACATCGCTGAAGGCCTCCTCATCACCTTAGCAACCCTCACATCACAGCTCAGGCTGGCAGCCATGGCAATCCCAAAATAAGTTTCTTTAAAGTCAAGTGTAATGACTTCTAAGATGTTTCCCAATGCTGGCATATTTAAGGTCATTGTGCTAAAGGAATCAGACTTCTGTCTAGCTAGAGACAGTCAGATATTTCTAAGCTTATCAAGCCTGAAAGGGCTATTTTGGCCTCTTTCCTCAAAGCTGGGATTGGTTCAGCTTTTGAGTGAGCCTTTGTGATGGCAAAACAGAGGCAGCGTGTGTTCACGGGGGTAATAAACCATGCACTAATCCCACAACTGATGCTAATTTGAGCAACATCACGCCTGAAGAATTTTTTTCCTTTTGTCTAATTAATTAACAGAAGTGACAAACCAATTCAGTTACAAGAAATAAAGAACAAAAGATGTCAGATAATTAAACATTATCGTAATGAAAATCCGTTATTCCTTCCACAATGTAAATTGGTTTATAAATTTCAGTGCCCCGCGTTACTGCTTTTCATCAGTCCTTGAGTGCAAGAACTTGCCAGGCAAACCCATTAGAAGATTTTTCAAACAAAAAGGGCTCACGTGATAAATTCATTAGCCGTCCTTCTTCCACAGAGGCATCGTTATTCCAGAGCTCTATGAATAACTAGTAAACAAATTTTACCTTGAGAGGGTTGGGTTTTTTTGTTAACAAATTGTTTGTAAGGTGACTATGAAGTTGTCCAATCCTGAAATATTTGAAATTCATTGATTCCTTCAGACGGAGTCGTAACACAGATAATTTGCAAATACCTGGTATCAGATAGGTAAAATTCATACCATATTGGTTAGTAACTTCAATAAAATATTTCCCTATTTCTGGATGACACGACTGATCCCACCTATGTGGGACAACCAAAAGGCATAACTCCATACAGTGCTTTGAAAATCCATTAGCTACATCATCTTGCAAGACAGCAGCAAGCTGCAGCTAGTTTATGCCATTATCAGGAGGTGTAATTTTATATATCACTGCTTTTGCCTGTGGATCTCAGCTCCTTTGTTTCCATGGAAAGGAGAAAATGAAAACAAACACCTTGACAAAGGATGATTAGTGCTTTAAAAGACTGGTTTCCAATCTGACAGCATAGCAGGAGTGTCATACTGCACTGCTTGACCACTCAGAAATCTAGACACCAAACTAAGGCAGAAAAGACAGAAACACTCCTTTTTGCTACTGCCTAAGAGATGCGTACCCTTCCTGCCAGTTCTCACTACCTTCTCCTTCATCTTTTATAGAATCACAGAATGGTTAGAGTTGGAAGGGACCTCAAAGATCATCCAGTTCCAACCCCCCTGCCCTGGGCAGGGACACCTCCCACCAGACCAGGTTGCTCCAAGCCCCATCCAGCCTGGCCTTGAACCCCTCCAGGGATGGGGCAGCTACAGCTTCTCTGGGCAACCCGTTCCAGTGTCTCACCACCCTCACAGCAAAGAATTTCTTCCTAATATCTAATCTAAATCTCCCCTCTCAGTTTAAAAACATTACACCTCGTCCTATCACTCCACTCCCTGATCAAGAGTCCCTCCCCATCTCTCCTGTAGCCCCTTCAGGTACTGGAAGGGGCTCTAAGGTCTCCCTGGAGCCTTCTCCAGGCTGAACAACCCCAACTCTCTTAGCCTGTCTTCATAGCAGAGGTGCTCCATTCCTCTGATCATCTCTGTGGCCCTTCTGCTGGACCCCTTCCAACAGATTCACAACCTTCCTGAGTTGTGGACTCCAGAGCTGGACACAGAGCTCCAGGTGGGGTCTCACCAGCGTGGAGCAGAGGGGCAGATTCACCTCCCGTGACCTGCTGGCCACACTTCTTTTGCTGCAGCCCAGGCTGTGGTTGTCTTTCTGGGCAGCCACCATACATTGGTGGCTCGTGTTGAGCTTCTCGTCCACCAGTTTTTGTGACGGTTTACTCAGTTCAAGCAAATCTGCTTCCTGTATAATTTTTCCCCTTTTAGTAAGAGGAATCCATTTCAGAAATGGATTATTTATATGACAGCTAGTAGCTGTCAGGGCAACATAAAAACCCAACACAAAACCAGCACAAAAGCTTGCAACTAGAAGCAGAGTAGAAGAGGGGCAGAAACAGCAGGAAACCATTCTGCTCAAAGCCAAAGGTAGGAAAAAGGTCCTTAGCCAAATACAGGCTAGAAACACTCCCTCTATTTCCCCTCCTCCTCTGCCCCCCACTTTCTACCACCCCCCCACTCTATAATTTGATTTCCATGGTTGGTTTGGGCTGTTTGATTTTTTTCTTTCCAGGAGACTGGCTGATTGAAGTGTTCTCCTGCTCCACAATGTAGGCAAAGTCCTCAGGTGCCTGGTCAGTTTATCTTACCCGTGCTCCCAAGAATAAATCTGTTCTCTGGGGTGTGGAATTAAAAACTGGCAGACACAATGAAAGGATTTTATTTGCCTCTGTGGCATGGTCTGCTGGGATTCACTGAGGGATTGTGCCTCACGTGTCCCCGGCTTGTGCAGCTGCCCGTGACCTGGGTGATCTCCTTGGTCTCTTTTTCTTCCCACGTGGGGCACAAACACCCAAATGCAGCTTTTGCTCTTGCACCCAAGGACTGTGCAGGACTTCGAGAGGTGATTTGCAATGGAAGCTGTTCAAGATCAAGTTTCTGTCCATCCTGCTGGACTTGCATTTCTCCTACATGGTTGCAGGCAACTATAGGATGGAAGAAAGGACCTGTGTAGCTGCCTTCAGATCAGTCTTGAGATCTATGCTTTAGAACTCAAGCTTCCTGTAAGGAGGCACACTCTACTTCCATACATGACCAATCAGTTTGTATCTTGCATTTGGACCATTGCCTGAAATCCTCCCCCAAATGCCAGAAAAGATCTGGTAACACTAATACTAAAGGACATGGTATGAACTAGCTGATAGCTTTTTCCTCTCTGTGTTTCCCAGATCTTCCTTGAGCTACAGCACTCCTAGAATACAGGAGCATTTCTAAAAAAATAACAGTATGGACATAAAACCTGCCTTCTTTCTTGGATCCCCTGGCTCCAGCAAAGGCTGACACACTACCACAAAGATTTAACCACAGGCACAACAGTCATGTCTATCTTCTATTTCAGAAATAAGGATGTGAGTATAAGAGGGACACTACCTGTTTAAAGGCTGGGAGAAATCTAGGTGCCCTCAAAGCAAAAGCCTTTCTAGATGATTCTCATACTTTATTTTATGTCACCTAATTATTCAGGTAAGCAAAACTCAACACACTTTTATTTAAAGCCTCATTTATTTTGTTGTGCCAACAAACTATTTCATCTATCAGCAGAGCTGATCTTGCAGCCAAACCACCCATCCTTGGGGCTTAGAATTACCAGGAGCACTGAGTTACTGTTTAAACAGAACAATTGATAAATGCAACCCAAGACTCCAAAATCCTCTATAAAAGAAACAGGAGCCCTACTTGACGCACACAAGTGTTATTGAAATTGCAATGACTAAACAAATCCTCGGCTGACAATGTCACAGGAGAGGATATTGATGAGAGATTAAGTCTTGGATCTAATTTTCTCTATTTAAACAGCAATTCAACATTGCTAGGAGCACAGTAAATGATTTTCTAACTCATTTATTTAAGAGGTCCTGAACACGATTGCTAGCTGCTCGTAACAAGCTTCAGAAGGACTGAATTAAAAATACAAGACTTCAGAAGGATCAAACAGCTACCAGAAAGATTTCGGGGGAGAAAAGGGAGTAGTTAGCTAAACTCATCCACCTCGGAATGAAAAGGGTTGAATCAGGACTGAGGCTTATGTACCTGGAATGATTTGTACATTTTGCAACTCACCATCGCAACGTATGTGACAGAGCTTAAGTGAAAAAAGTTTGTAGATTTTCTTTAAAATGTATAATATCCAACTATTGGGCAGGGAATGCTGGCAACACTGCTGAGCCAGGGAAGCCCGAAGCAGCAGCTCTGCAGCCAGAGATTCCCTGGCCTGGAAAGGGCTGGAGCTGTGGGCACACCAAGCAGGACACTACGAGTTAAGAGGGACTAAACTAACTTCAATCCAGGTATTTCTGTTCCAGAAAATCAGATCTTATATTCAGGATCACCCAGAATGGTTGTTCTATACAGCTATGACAGAATATATCAAAGACCACATTTTCCATTCTTGCTAACAACGGCCAAAGTTGTGTAGGCAGGTGAAAATAAAGGGGGAGAAGCCCCTACACACTGACCTGCCAAATATGTAATTTTGATTGCAGAGCTGAAAGTTATTACTGGATATTCTAAGACCTCTCCTACTGCTGTTCTTCCATGATTCAATTAACAGACACGCTCTACTGCTGTTCTTCCATGATTCAATTAACAGAGGAGTTACACACTCTTTGACATAAAATAAAGGGGGAGAAGCCCCTACACACTGACCTGCCAAATATGTAATTTGGATTGCTGAGCTGAAAGTTATTACTGGATATGCTAAGACCCCTCCTACTGCTGTTCTTCCATGATTCAATTAACAGACACGCTCTTATTACCATCCATTGATCATCACACGTACGTGTTCTCGTTATCATTTCTACCTCCAGATGAATCAAGGCAAGGAAAAATCTTCTACTAAAACTAGAACAGTACCTCTATGGCATTTCCCTGCTTCCAGTATTTACTGACATTCACAAAGAATTTGCAGAAGCTCTAAGTTTGTTTTAAACTGGAGTTATCTCCAATCTCACGCTCTCCTGAGAGACAGCTTACATTCTTTAACCCGCATCGCCCCGCACACTGACCTGGGAGCTGCAAACACAGGACTCTCAGTGGGGTTGCTTTAAACCATCCCACACCACTGCAGCACCAGCAGACTGGTGTAACTGGTGTACACAGTGTGGTGTAACATACTGTGCACCCCTGATATTGGAAAGCTACAGAGAGCATAATGCCACTCCTGGTGTGGCCAACAGTCACCTCGATGTCCTCATACATATAATGGCCTAAACGAAATCACAAACACATCTGGAAATGGTTACTGGAAGTTGCAGTATCTTATGAAAACCAAGCCCACCTCACTTACATGCATAACGTGCACGTTGAGTGTCTGCTGTGTCTCCAGGCAGCTGTCATTAACATGGTAAGCACGTGTCTCTTTGCCCAAAGATCAGATGTTCTGCAATTTCTGTTGAGACCGGACTTGACCATGTGCTTCTTGTGAAATCTAGATCCTTACAGTGATCTTGCTCATCCACATTTCAGTCAGACAGCAGGAAGGACAGCGGGAAGTGTGTGGAGCAAACCCTTCTAAGACTCTTTCTGACTCGCTCATATTAAAAATAGCAACGTTATGGTTGATTTTTGGTAGCATGTGGAGCATGACAGATGCACAATGCATTTTCTGGTATGCTCAGTTCCCACATAGAATCACAGAATTGTCCAGGTTGGAAGGGACCTTTAAGATCATCTAGTCCAACCATCATCCTAAGTCTGATGAAAACCATCACTAAACCATGTCTCTAAGCACTATGTCAACCCGGCTTTTCAATCCCTCCAGGGATGGGGCCTCAACCCCTTCCCTGGGCAGCCCAGTCCAAGGCTTCAGAACCCTTTCCCTGTCAACATGTTCCCTACTCTCCAACCTGAACCTCCCCTGGGGCAACTTGAGGCCATTTCCTCTTGTCCCATCGCCTGGGACTTGGGAGAAGAGACCGACCCCCCCTGGCTACCCCCTCCTTTCAGGGAGTTGGAGAGAGCCAGAAGGTCTCCCCTCAGCCTCCTTTTCTCCAGGCTCAACCCCCCCAGCTCCCTCAGCCTCTCCTCAGGAGACTTCTTCTCCAGACCCCTCACCAGCTCCGTTGCCCTTCTCTGCACCCGCTCCAGCACCTCAATGGCTTTTTTGTGGGAAGGGGCCCAAAACTGGACCCAGCCCTCGAGGTGGGGCCTCACCGGAGCTGAGCCTTTGCTCTCAGAATACTTCCGTAGCACTCTAAAGTTGTAATTCAAAAAGTCCCCCCAAAAAGGAAGAAACTAGATTAGAAGGTAGGCTGTGAGATTTCTAGGAGACTCCTTTCATCAAGCGAATCACCTTATATCCTGGCCTTCCCCGGGCTTCTCCCATTACTCTTCTGGAAGCCTCTACACCAAATCTAAAAGCTATAATCTTGTAAAGAAAAGCGATTACCATCAACTGAGGATGAGTAAACATTTTCAACATCTTTTTTTTAAAAAAATACTTTCAATATTTATAATATATTCTTTAATAAATAGTATATTTTCTTTCTGTATGTTTCTGGGGTTTAGTAATCAAAACAGATTGCATCTATCAACTTGGAAATGGCCTATAAAATTAAGGTTTTACCAAAAACCACTTAAGTAACCGAGCTACAACTTTGGAAAATAGGACATATCTATCTAAAGATGCCCAACTAAAGAATTAACTGCTTTAGTGTTTGCTGTGACCACAGAGTAGATGGTCACTGTCACAGAATCAAGAAACACTCAAAAATACAGAGGAATGAGCCAGTGTTTAAACACTCCTCTGCCCACAGTAAAAATCACTTGGAAATGGCAAACCCTGATGGCTGAGGTAGCCCTGGTGGCATTTAACTTGACAGACTTTTTCCCCTAATGTGATTTGAATAGTTGCCTTGCAGCATTTCTCCTTCCAGGCATATCAGGGGGAAAAAAAAAATAAAAAAAAACCAACCCACAACCACCCATGTAGTATTCAAGTGAAAAGACAGATCTGATCAGGTATAAATTATGACAAATTCATGTCCAATGAACCCGCTGCCCACTCCTTTTTTCTCCTTCTCTGCCTGCACATGAAACTGCAGATGTCCAACTCCCTGTACTAACAAGAATTGCCTAAGGGGGAACTTGGCTTCACTTAAATGTAAGGCTGAAATAACACGGGTGGATATTTTTATTTTTTAATAGATCAGATTGCTAGTGTCACAGAAACTTACTATGAATTCAGTGATTTTTAATCATCCTGCTATGGAGGAAAACTAAATCTAAATTTTTTAAATGGACAAGAATTTCAAGTTCTTCTGTTTTTTTAACACGGCAGAAAATCTCCATTGGGATATGAAATGCAAAACCTGGTCCCACTAAAGCCACTGGGAAAGGCCTCAGGAGAAGAGAAAGAGATAAGAAGCGTCATCTGCTTGGCATTGCTACCTCCTGAGACCAGGACATGCTGTACTATCCCAACAATCAATAACAAAATACAAGACACAGACTGTTCCTGTGTTCAACACACCTGGCAGCTCCTTAACTAGGAAAAATTGAACAGGATTGGCTTTTAAGGAACGAGAGAAGCAGCAAGCCACTTCACTTTAAAAATACTGATAATTTAAGACATGAACTATAATGGAGATTTTACATTAACAGATAGGCAAGCACTTACAATGGTCTTCATAGGATCTTAAGTCTGAAAAGCCCCAGACAGTTTAATTAGGTAAGACTTTCTTGTTAGTAGATCTAAACACACTGCTTTTTCACTTCTCTAGGAGAATTTGTGAGAAACTCTAGTGCTCACCTCTGAGAAGGTGGCTCTGGCAATATAGACTGTTGATATCATATTGTTGTAGAAATCACTGCTGAGAAAAAACAACCACACACATCGAAGGGAAGCCCACTGACCCAGCACAGCAATTCCCACAATTTTCCATGATGCTCATCCACTCAGAGGTACAGATTTGGAAAGCTCCTCTAAATGGTATGAGACTGGGAGGACAGTACAATGAAGGGCAACAAAATTTACTGTATCTTAAATATACATAGGTGCCTGAAAGCAACAAGCTCTGGAAATGGCCTAATATGAATATTGTGCTCTATTCCATTGAGGCAATTATTTACTACCTTTTGCAACAATATTGTCTGAACACGAGCTATGTACAAGTGGTCTCAGCGTAATCATTTGATCAGTTCCCTCCATATATTCAATGTTATATCCAAATAGTTTAGTAAAATTAATAAAGTCTTCCTACACTTTATTTTTCCTCCTGCAGATCAAGCACAAACATGGGAGAAAACTTCAGTGAAAAATTACAATAACAGACTGAAAAAACCCAGCACAGTTCTTGTAACAGGAGTCAAAGCAGAGGAGTTACACTCAGACAGGCCAGAAGTTTGTAGAAAGTTTAGCAGGATTGCTTGTTGGGGACCATCCAACTCCCAGGTGGCATTTAGAAGGTGGTAGTTAGAAAAAAATAAATCATTTCATTAAAATCTGGGGACTCCGTAAGTGGCAAGGGATACAAAAATCTCCTGAGAATAAGGAGGTCAACATCCTAAGGGACATACATTCCTATCCATGTTTCAGCTCTGAACACCATCCAGCATTAGTTTTCTGAAGTATTTCAACGTCCCATGTTTTAATACAGACATGCATTTGTAACTTAATCCGCGCTTTAGTCAAAGCAAGCTTGAGAAGGACAGGCCAGAAGTTTGTAGAAAGTTTAGCAGGATTGCTTGTTGGGGACCATCCAACTCCCAGGTGGCATTTAGAAGGTGGTAGTTAGAAAAAAATAAATCATTTCATTAAAATCTGGGGACTCCGGACAGGCCAGAAGTTTGTAGAAAGTTTAGCATCATTGCTTGTTGGGGACTACCCAACTCCCAGGTGGCATTTGGAGGGTGGTAGGTAGAAAAAGAAAAAATAATTTCATTAAAATCTGGGGACTCTAAGTGGCAAGGGATACAAAAATCTCCTGAGAATAAGGAGGTCAACATCCTAAGGGGCATATATTCCTATCTCACGTTTCAGGTCTGAACACCATCCAGCATTAAGCTCCAAATAGTTTAGTAAAATTAATAAAGTCTTCCTACACTTTATTTTTCCTCCTGCAGATCAAGCACAAACATGGGAGAAAACTTCAGTGAAAAATTACAATAACAGACTGAAAAAACCCAGCACAGTTCTTGTAACAGGAGTCAAAGCAGAGGAGTTACACTCAGACAGGCCAGAAGTTTGTAGAAAGTTTAGCAGGATTGCTTGTTGGGGACCATCCAACTCCCAGGTGGCATTTAGAAGGTGGTAGTTAGAAAAAAATAAATCATTTCATTAAAATCTGGGGACTCCGTAAGTGGCAAGGGATACAAAAATCTCCTGAGAATAAGGAGGTCAACATCCTAAGGGACATACATTCCTATCCATGTTTCAGCTCTGAACACCATCCAGCATTAGTTTTCTGAAGTATTTCAACGTCCCATGTTTTAATACAGACATGCATTTGTAACTTAATCCGCGCTTTAGTCAAAGCAAGCTTGAGAAGCACAGCTTGACATCAAGAGGAAAGGTTACCTAACAGTAATGAGGCAATTAACTACCTCTCCCATATTTCATGGCTCGTGGCCACACAGATTGCCACCAGAAGCCACACTTCCAAGTCAGCAAGTTTCAGCATCAGACCTATTTCCTGAGCCCCGTTCCAAACCACAGAACGAGAAGATCTGGTTTGGCTCTTGGCTCAGGGGCTGGGAACAAAAGCATGACATGATGCTACATCCATAGCTGGATGGTGTTAATCATCATTAGAGGTCTGACACTGGAGTCTCATATTTTACTGGGTTGATACAGTGACTTTTCCCTTTGGGATACATGAAGCTTCAAGGGAGAGCAGCTGCAGAACATTTTTCTTTACGCACCGAAAAGCCAGTCCCTGGGGCTCCGACTTTAGTCAAAGCAAGCTTGAGAAACACAGCTTGACATCAAGAGGAAAGGTTACCTAACAGTAATGAGGCAATTAACTACCTCTCCCATATTTCATGGCTCGTGGCCACACAGATTGCCACCAGAAGCCACACTTCCAAGTCAGCAAGTTTCAGCATCAGACCTATTTCCTGAGCCCCGTTCCAAACCACAGAACGAGAAGATCTGGTTTGGCCCTCGGCTCAGGGGCTGGGAACAAAAGCATGACATGATGCTACATCCATAGCTGGATGGTGTTAATCATCATTACAGGTCTGACACTGGAGTCTCATATTTTACTGGGGTGATACACTGACTTTTCCCTTTGGGATACGTGAAGCTTCAAGTGAGAGCAGCTGCAGAACATTTTTCTTTACACACCGAAAAGCCGGTCCCTGGGGCTCCGACATCACTGGACTCTGGGTTTATGATCTCTTTTCAAATCTTAAACTTAAATCTTACATTTCATTTCTCATCTTAATTATTTTTACTCCTAGTTCGTTATTTTAAGGAGCTTCCCAAGAACTCAAAAGGCTAGCGTTCAAAATACAGCTTTATTTTGAGCCCTCTAGTCTGTGCTTCATAAAGGTAGAAAAGAGATAATTGGGTGAGGGGCTGCATAAGGAGAGCAGAGAACAAGACTTAGGCAAAATCAAATTGGTTAAAATCCTCCTTCTTCAGATGCTGTACACTAACAGCCAGTAGTGGTCTCATTTTCCAAGAAAATAGGCATTTTTGTCAACCCAAAGGTGGAGAAAGACAGAATATCCTGTAACAAACCCAGTTTCTTCCTAAAGATCATTCACTTGAAGCAAAAATATTTTGTGGCAACTTACTGGCTTTGCTGTTTGGTTGGTTGTGGTTTTTTTTCCCCAAAACCCTTAAAGGGGATGCACCCTGACTTACCAAATTTCCTTGAGAAATCTGACAAATTTTCTACCAGGCTGCTTGATGACATAGGAAGAAAATTCCAAGACGCAGGAAGCTGCAAAAGCCCCAGAAATCGCTTTTACTCCTTCTTTCCTGTTCACTGTTTCACAGCATAAAATAAGAAAGCTGTAATCCTGATCCAGGGATAAAGCCCAAGATTCATCCCTGTTTTTCTGAGTTTCCAGATACTCTTCCAATGGAAATGAAGCCTAAAGCCCATCTCAAGAAAACCAGTGAGGCTTGGGCTCCCTGCTCTGGACCAGTCAGCACGGCAGCCCTGGGGTCTTCCAGACTTGGCAGATTAGGCACCAGGGAATATCACCAGCATCTCCCAGTCTCAGCTCGGGGCTGAAGAAACCCCAGGGTGCCCATGTTGAACTGGGGTTCTCCCAGTATCCATGCTGTAAGCCTGAGCTGGCATCTCAGTGACTTCTAGCCCTACGCTCCACAGAAGACTGGTTGGTCCGTGCCACTTCTGCAGGCAAGTGGCCTGTCTCTAGATGCCAGGACAACTGCATTTCCTCCCTCCCCCAGAAAAACCTACATTATTATGTTTTTTATTATTATTTAGTATTAATATACTTAGTATTACTCATTTTAAAGGATATGCATGACATTTCCATGTAGCATTGCAAGCCCAAACCCCGTTGGAAGCTGTTACTGGCATTCCTGTATGAAGAAACCCCTCTCAGCTAGGTTTCCAAATACGCAGATTTTTTTTTTATAGTTTATTTTATTTTTAATTTTAAAGTTGTCTCCGAGCTAGGTTTCCAAATACGCAGATTTTTTTTATAGTTTATTTTACTTTTAATATTAAAGTTGTCTCCATATGATGGAACCATTTTGGGAGAAGAATATGAGACGTTTTATAGAATATAAACTAAGGGGCTATGTAAGAGACCCAGTTGATTGTAAACAGAAAAGGGGAGAAGGGAAGAGTACCCATTAGGTATTTAGTTTTCCAGTTCTGGAAACTCAGTGTTTTATTTTGCAGCTTTTGAAATGTTTAGTATCACTTTGTTGGCTGTCATAACAATAGAGAAATGTCCTTGCAAGGTTAGCCTCTCACCACAGTTCTATTCTAACACTTGTGTATTAAGCTAACAAAATACAAATTCTAAATGTTTTCATGCCAGAATGACTTATTTCCAGGAGAAGACAGTATTGTCTTCCTGATTCTGTTGTCATTAGGAGTCATGATTATTATGCCTGTGTCATTAACTACTTTTCGGCTAAGTCCCTGGTAAATTGTTTGCTCCACAACAATCTTTTTCTCATTCATGCATTGTTTATGAGGCTTTTAACTGGCTTCTTGTTTATTAAGATCTGATTTACTTGATTATACTCTCATCTACTGTTTAAATGAAAAAATATTCCTCATAGTCGTTACCGAGCTTTGGCCATTAATTATTACAGCGATATTACCTCTTTTAGATGTATCTCCTCTTGTGTTACTACTTTACAAAGATTTGTTTGCTGCAAACAGTCCATGACAGATTTATGATATTTTCTCTGAAATATATAGAAAATAAAATGCTTGCAGAGGGCTACAAACACATGAAAATAAAGGAAAATAAATAACAGAATTAAATGCACTGCTGTTTATGATACATGTGTTAGCCTCAATTTGGGTCACAGCTTAAAGAAATCATGGAGATGGACAGATATAAAATCAGTGCTGGGAAAAGCTGATATTTTGAGGGCAATCACATGAACAATAAAAATGAATTCAAGTTCTACCAAAGCAGAACATTTAGGTTTTATAAGAGTCATGCATTTTAAGTCAACCTAAATATTTGATTACCTAACAGAAAGAACTTACTCTGTTTTTTTAAACATATAGATCAAATTTGAAACAAAATGCTTCCCATTTTTCCTATTCCCACAGTTTTCTCTATATGCAGAGGGCTACTTCCATTACCATATTGCTCTTTGTTGCTTAATGCCTTCTGAGGAATTGGGGGAAAAAATGCCCTAGGTGCAACCGTATGCCGTGTATTAATTGTGTTTAGAGAAAAAAGTCCATCAAGCAAAGGTCAGAGGAGGGTTTGTTTAGTTGGAAGCACTGGCCCCTGCCACTGCCACGGTCTCGGAGAACAGCTGAAGTGCAAACGTTGCCTTTGCTGGCAGGGGCACATCCTGAACGGTGTCACGGCCCGATGGATTTGTGCTGAGTGATGAATCAGTAAGTAGCTGTTGCTGTATTTCACCCCAGAGGGAACCAGACTAGTAAATGAAGCAATTTGTATACACAGGCGGGTTATAAAGCAGTCCAGATGAATATTTTTAGAGGAAGCACAGTATTCTGAAGACACAAAGTCACTCTCTATGACTTTTCACAACAAATGGCTTAACCTGTGCTGCCAAGCTCTACTTTACATACAATCAAACAGGTACAACCACCTCCTCCCCACCACATAGGTATGGATTTCCCATGTACTGAAACTGGGTATATTGAGATAACTCCTCATACCTAGAATCATAGAATCATAGAATCGTTCAGGTTGGAAGAGACCCTTGGGATCATCGAGTCCAACCATCTCCCCTACTCTACAAAGTCCTCCCCTACACCATGTCCCTCAGCACTGCATCTAAACGGCCCTTAAACACAGCCATGATGAGGTCTCCCCTCAGCCTCCTCTTCCTCACACTAAACAGCCCCAGCTCCTTCAGCTGCTCTTCATATGATTTGTTCTCCAGGCCCTTCACTAGTTTCGTTGCCCTCCTCTGCACTCGCTCCAGCACCTCCAGATCTCTCTTGGATTGAGGTGCCCAAAATTGGACACAACACTCGAGGTGTGGCCTCCCCAGTGCTGAGTACAGGGGCACAATCACCTCCCTACTTCTGCTGGTCACACTATTTTTGATACAAGCCAGGATGCCATTGGCTTTCTTGCCCCCCTGGGCACACGCCGGCTCATATTCAGCCCTTTGTCAACGAGAACCCCCAGGTCTCTTTCCTCCAGGCAGCTCCAGCCACACTTCCCCCAGCCTGTAGCGCTGCAGGGGGTTATTGTGGCCCAAGTGCAGGACCTTGCACTTGCCCTTGTTGAAACTCATTCCATTGGCAATGGCCCAGTGATCCAATCTATCTAGATCCTCTTGCAAAGCTTCCCTATCCTCCTGAGGATAGTGCTAGTAAGCAAGATAGTAGTATAAAAGTAGTAGTAGTAGTATAAAAAAAAAGTATATATAGTATATATAAAAAAGTAGTATAAAGCCCCTCCACGATGATACAGGGGCATCCATGCTGAGGCTTATGCCTCTGGCTACAGAACCCCTGTCTAAAAGCACTTGTAGTGTAGTCTATAGTCCGTAGACAAAAGAAAGGATAAAATTCAGGTGAGCAAACCTAAAGTCCCTTGCTTCAATAAAAGTCGAACACCTGAAAAGCACAGGCTGGGCACAATGCAGTTTTCCACTCACACACACCACTTTAACCGAGTCACCATCTCCTCAAGGACAGAACGCCCGTTACTCATTAAATCGCACCGGGATCACTTCCATTCCCAGACCAGATTAAGGGAAGGAGTTAGCCCCATTTATTCCCATAACATCTAAAGTTAGAGATTTCATTAAAACTGGGAAAAAAAAAAAGCTTTAGAAAGAAAACAGATTAAGAAAAAGGCCTACCCTTAGCAACTCGGCTCTAACAGAAGCAGCTGCACTGATTGTTTGCATAGGCTCTCCCAGCTATCTGCTAAAGGGGCTTAAAAGCCTCAGGTGCCTTTGGGAATGGCAGGGCTCTGCTGCAGAATGCTGGCTGTGAAATGTGTGTGCTGGAGTCATGGAATTGTTGGTGTTGGAAGGGACCTTCTAGAGATCATCCAGTCCAACTCCCCTGCCAAAGCAGGGCTGCCCAGAGCACATCACTCAGGAGCATCCAGGTGGGGCTTGAAGATCTCCAGAGAAGGGGACTCCACACCCTCCCTGGGCAGCCTCTTCCAGGGCTCTGCCACCCTCACCCCAAAGAAGTTCTTCCTCATATTTGAGTGGAACTTCCCATGGTCCAGCTTGTGCCCGTTGCCCCTCGTCCTGTCACTGGGAACCACTGAAAAGAGTCCGGCTCCATCCTCCCTCAAACCACCCAAACCACCATAATAAGATCTCCCCTCAGCCTCCTCTTCTCCAGAGCCCCAGCTCTTTGAGCCTTTCCTCACCAGGGAGATGCTCCAATCCTTGAATCATCTCTGTTGCCCCAGGCTGGACTCTCTCCAGCAGTTCCCTGTCTCCCTTGAACTGGGGAGCCCAGCACTGGATGCAGGATTCCAGTTGTGGCCTCCCCAGTGCAGAGCAGAGGGGGACAATGACCCCCCTCAACCTGCTGGTCACTCTCTTCCCTACACAGCCCAGGATCCCATTGGCCTCTTGGCCACAAGGGCACATTGCTGGCTCATGAATAATTTACTATCCACCAGGACCCCCAGACCCCCTCCTGCCCTTTCCTGGGCAAGAACCAATTTTTTCCCCATTCCTCCATCCTGACCTCCCATTTCCATTGCACTCTCCAGACACCACATTCCTCCCAGCTCTGGGGTGGCATTTCCTATTTCTAACTTGTTCAAGAATGTCATAAAACCTTACGAACTATATGCAGTTAGCAGCATTAATTGCACTTGTGCCTCATTCCATTCTTAATTTCCATATTCCAATGAACTTCAGATAGCAACCACAGGTGACACATTAACAATATCACCACCAGGTTAAGCATTTAAGGTATTATTTCTAAAATTTTTTCCGTGCTCAGCTTTCTTCACTTCCCTTTGCCTCTACAGTTCTTGAAAGAACAGAGGTTTCTCCATCACTCATCTAGGTGGACCTGAAAGCAAAAACCCACTCACAAAATGTATAATACTGTTTCCATATTTCATGTGAATAACTGTATTATGTACCTTTCTTAAGTACAATCAGGTTAAAGTACAGTATATCTTGAATTCTCTAATTCCATTGCAGTTAAAAACACAAAACAAAAAAACACCCTTTTCCTTAATCATTTGCCTTTCTGTAGCTTTATTGCTCAATACATTGCGGTTAAAAACACAAAACAAAAAAACACCCTTTTCCTTAATCATTTGCCTTTCTGTCGCTTTATTGCTCATATGGAGACAATGATCTTAATCCCTAATCCCCATGTTAAAGACGGGTGAGTTTTAAGTTAAAGCAAGAAAATTCCTATGGTACTATTATATGTGAGAAGTAATATTACTATCTTTGCAAAAACAGCCCACTGATACCATAACACTGTCTTTCATTCTAGAAAAAAAGTAATCCGATTTTTTTTCCCCTGTATTATACTGGCATCCAAGTTAATAATTCCCTACCTGCTAGCTATTTGTAATTAAAGCTGTCTCCAACTACCTGGCATTTGGAGGGAGATATTGAAAGTAAATCTACAGTTTGACTCGTGGAGAGAACAGAAGCGTCACATTTGTGAAGATATTCTTTTCTGCTGAGATAAAATTAAAACGTTTTGCAAAACAAAGAATTTGCCAATAAATTGTGACTTGTTCTGGATTGACAAAATGTTTCCACATCGTTCATGTTTTCTGCAGCTGTGGATCTTGGTGAAGAGCTAGTTTCTGATCTAATTCAAGCTAGTGGGATGTAGTATATATAAACTTAACTAAATATTCATGTTCTGCCCTAAGGGTAGGAGCTGATGAAAGACTGACCATGTTTTAAATTCCAAACTGCTTACTCCCTGCAGGATGTTGAACTTCCATACGCCGTAACCTCCTACTGACATTGTGCTGCTCAGGATGCCTCTGCCCAAGAAAACCTCACAGGCAGCACTACCCTCTGAAAGAAACAGTGATTGCAAATTATGATTTTAGTGGATGTGCACTGTAAGCACACTCATAGGTAATACCACATCAGGTGTCTGCACTGCCCTAGTCTCTGTAAAACACATTTGCAGCTGGGACTGTTTAGTTTGAGGAAGAGGAGGCTGAGGGGAGACCTCATCACTCTCTACAACTCCTTGAAAGGACACTGTAGAGAGGTTGGTGCTGGTCTCTTCTCACAGGTAATTAGTGACAGAATGAGAGGGAACGGCTTCAAGCTCCAACAGGGGAGGTTTAGACTGAACATTAGGAAGGAATTTTTCACCGAAAGAGTGGTCGGGCATTGGAACAGGCTGCCCAGGGAGGGGGTGGAGTCACCATCCCTGGCTGTGTTTAAGGGACGTTTAGATGCGGTACTGAGGGACATGGTGTAGGGGAGGACTTTGTAGAGTAGGGGAGATGGTTGGACTCGATGATTCCAAGGGTCTCTTCCAACCTGAATGATTCTATGATTCTATGAGTGTCCATCATAGTCCCAGCACTAGGACGACAGGTAGCAACGGTGGATTTACAAAAATAGGGTGAAGGAGCTGAAATCGGCAGGCAACGTTTTTTATTCTCTCAATTCACTTTGTATGTAGCAGGCACCTTGTAATGGTTTCTTCTGTTTTGTAAGGTTTTACTGGAGCAACGCTCCCCATGTTGAACATAAAAAAGATCAGTAGCAAAAGATCAGGCTTTTCCTTGCCAAAAACGGCGTAGGAGTCCCTGCTGAATATAAAACATAAAGACTGGGGAGATCTCTTCTTGCAAAGTTTGAGAAATTCCTCAATGTTCCGAGAGAAGGAAAATACCAATATGAATAGAGCTTCTGCTTTTTTAAACACCGACAGCCGGGGGAATGGTTCCTGATGGAGATGCCCAGAGGAAAGGGAGTACTGAGTCCTCTGCATCCCCCACCCCAGTCAATGCAGCGTTGGCATGGGCAGTACCCAGCCACGGGGTAACTGTGAAGCCTGAAGACTGAGGCTTGCTTACTCTGGATTTTTACTGGCCTGCCTGGAGCATTATTTTAGTTGGCCTAGCTGTACCAGCAATTTTTTAATGACTAGGTGGCTTTTTATTTTTTGCTTAGCTTTGTATAATCGTGTGGCGCAACCGTAATTTTCATACGGATAGTTACAGCCAGTAGTTATTCTGTGCAGAACGAGCCATTAGTGGTGCCAGCCTAACGATGCAGCGCAGAGAAATGGGGGCATGGGATACTTCTGAGGCTGTGAAAACAGTGGCCAAAGATGCAGAGTGGACATAAATGACTCAGTAGATAGGTGTGACCTTAAAAGAGAGACATAGGATGACAGAGGAAACCCCAGGGCAAGGAACAGCTCACTGATGGCCAGTAACTGAGAGCTAAAGGAGATCAAAGAAGCTGGGGAAAAATGGGTTTAGGGGCTGTAACTAACACTCGTTCAAGACCTGCAGAGGCAGTTCATAAACACATAAAGATACCCAAGCTCTGGGCAAGAAAGAGCTGCCTTCTCTGGACTGAAATGCTGCTGGGTTCTTTGTTTGAAGACCGAGATATGCAAGGTGACTTCTTCCCCTCACCCCTCTCCTTCAACCTACTGCTCTCCTGTTTTTCCTGTTTTATGAATGCAGGAACTCTCAATCTGTGATTAAATGACTGCCAGCAAAACTTTCAATACCTGAAGGGTGCCTATAGAAGAGCTGGGGAGGGACTCTTTGCCAGGAAGGGTAATGATAGGACAAGGGGAAATGGTTTTAAATTGGAAGAAAAAAGATTCAGATTAGATCTCAGGAAGAAATTTTTTACTATGAGGGTGGTGAGAGCCTGGCCCAGGTTACCCAGAGAAGCTGTGGCTGCCCCATCCCTGGAGGGGTTCAAGGCCAGGCTGGATGGGGCTTGGAGCAACCTGCTCTGGTGGGAGGTGTCCCTGCCCAGGGCAGGGGGGTTGGAACTGGATGATCTTTGAGGTCCCTTCCAACCCTAATCATCCTATGATTATATGAAAACCTTGAATCAATGTCGCGCTATCACATATTCCTTTTGAATACGCCTGTGCTAGCAACCAGAGAATATGACTTCTGTTTTCTTTTTAAGGTCCAAACACTACATCTTGTTGCCTGGAGCACCAATACACTCAAAGCTCCCTTTGACTGCTAATGTACACTCCAACGAATGCCAACAAAGGCTTCTCATGGTGCAGACACCTACCCTCTAGGTAAGGGACTAACCCTTCTGACTCATTTTGCGTGGGACACCCAACAGCCATCAAATGGCAACACCGTTTTATTAACAAACAGTCCTAAGGAAAGGAGACCAAAAGCTCCCTTCTGAGACATCATTCCCCAATTGTCTCTGTTGATAAATCCTAGCAACAGCTGCTGGCATCCTTTAAGAAATGTATGTGAAGAATCTAAACATCCCATTTTCTTCTGTTTTCAACATTTTTCAGAAGCGTACTGAAGCCAGAAAAAATAATCAAGCTATCTTCTTCCTCTAATGGCTTTTCTGGATCAGTGAGTCTATCCAACCCTGCTGACTTCTTTCTGTAATAATATGCTGGAGCGCAGAGAAGCTGATGATTCCAGGGAACTCTTTTGCTAACAAGAAATTCCAAAACATAGTGAAAAAGTTACGTTTCTCTAAGCCTTTTACATTACTTAATACCTTTTTTCTGAGTAGCCCATGATGAGGTGAAAGAACTACTTAGTATTCCAAGAAAATGCATCAAAAATTATTTTTAACTGAAATTTCTTAGCTCACCTTCACTTTTAAACACTAATTTAATCGAGGAAGGAAACGCCCTCACTGAACACATAAACCTCTTAACAAATACAAACCTGGTTTTTAAAACATAAGTATCTTTGGGTCTGTATCTGTCTAACCTGTAAGTAAATGGGTCCCTTTTTACTGGAAAAGAATGGTGCAGACAAGCTCACTTAACAACTTTTGCAGTGCCAGCAACAAATGATTCAAACCATTGAGAAGAACCTTAACTGTCATAAACCTCTTCATTTCCTTCACCCAGCCAAACCCCCTTCACTCCCTCACTCCAGTTGATGTACTTCTCTGATGAGCAGCTCCCAGCATCACTTCCCTGCATATGTACTTCTCTGATGAGCAGCTCCCAGCATTGCTTCCCTGCATCTAAGAATCACAGAGCAATAGAAGGTTAGAGTTGGAAGGGACATTCAAGATCATCCAGTTCCAACCCCCTGCCCTGGGCAGGGACACCTCCCACCAGACCAGGTTGCTCCAAGCCCCATCCAGCCTGGCCTTGAACCCCTCCAGGGATGGGGCAGCCACAGCTTCTCTGGGCAACCTGGGCCAGGCTCTCACCACCTTCATATCAAAAAATTTCTTCCTGGACAGGATGGACAACCAGTGGGGAAGTGTGAGACTGGGAGAACAGATCTGGAGCAGCCAAAGGAGGATGGACTCAGTAGTGTCCAGAAGCCACTCGCAGCCACCCAGCAATTGTCTAGTAAATCTAGGAAGCCTGGGTGCCTTCCTAACACCCTGCACAAGTACAGCCTAGCTTCACAACTTCTGCTCTCTCTCTCAGTTGATGGAGATGCTGTAAACTCACTAACTTCAGTTTCTCAACCCTCATCTTCAGAACACAGGCTGCAGCCCAGTCCACCCTCTCCCCCAGGCTGGAACGTTATTTCATGAAAGAAGAGTAAACAAAGCTCCTCTGACTGAGTATTCTTCTGCCTCATCTTTGTGTTTTATGTTTAAAAATTGCAGAAAACCATGTTATTGATATGGTTGTTTGATAGCTATTTTCAAATCACTTTGAAATACAGAACTTCCCCTCTCATGTCTTTTTTGCCACTAGACCCATCTCATGTCTTTTTTGCCACTTCCCTCTCATCTAGTTTCAAATCAACAGACAAGTGCTTCATGTCCACATGCATTTCCCAGCCCCGGTGCTCGAGACAGTGCTTTCTCTGCTCTCAGGGAGAGCTTACAGAGAGTTTTTCTTCTCTCCATTCTTTCTTCTTTTTTTTTTTGGCACTTATTCTGGCCACGCTCCCTTCTTGCCCAAATTTCCTATCTGTCCTGTATTAGATACCACAACCCCATCTGACTTGGCAGCAACATGTCCCCGTTGGCCTCACGCATACTAAAACACAAAAGATATTTAGATTCTTATCTCACGTGCCTAATTATGTTGGCGTCGTCCTTAATCTGCCCCGTATCTATCCGAAAAAGCACGTTTTACAAAACAGAAATCAATCACCAGGAAAACCGAGAGGACAAATGTCAACGTTTAAATGAGTATTAGGAATTGATTAACTTCACTGAGTGCTAGTAAAAGAAAGATCATAAACCACAGGACAGGGATGGTAAAACAGAATCCATACCCTGACAAGTAGTTAGGAGTCTTGCCAGGTGGGAATCAGTAATTAACCCTGCAGAATAATGCTAGAGCTAAGATTATGGAAAATATAACCAGAGGAACATCAGATTGGTATAAGGAGGTGTATTACTTCTGCAAAAGGTATTAATGAAGTATTGTGCCCGTTTTTCAGTGTACTCTTCAGAAATAATAAAGAAAAAAGATATAGGAATGAAAGAAGCTTTGGAAATCATCACAGTGGAACTCCCGGGAAGATCAGTCTGTTCCAGCTTGTTCAAGAAAGGTCAAAGAGATGACTTGGCTGTGGTTTACAACAGCTTACACCACATCACGACAGGTTCCATGGGAAAATAACTTCAGATTTGAGGTAGCTTTTCAGTCAAAAACAGCAAAAAAAAGTTCCATTAACTGCACCCAGGAGGAACACTTTTTTTCTTAATGAGCATTAGCAATAAACACAGTAAACACTATAAAAAGCACCTCATATAGATGTTTTGATTCTTTATTACTTAGAGGCTTCAATACAGGAACAAACATCTGAATTATGAGATCGTGTTTTAACACAGAAGTTACATGTTTAGCTGAATGAAAGCACCTGACCTACTTAAAATCCTAATGGCCCTTATGCCTACTTTAGTTCTACGACTTCTAAATGGCCATCAATGAGAAACAAGCTGGACTTCATGGCTCTCATTGTATGCTGCTCCCACCTATAATTTATGTCATTTACCCTAATCAATTAAAGGGGTGAAAATGGCAAATACTATAAACACCATTTTCATCTCTTCAAGGTCTACAGTTTGTGGCAGTAGAACAGTTATAATGGTGACACAAAGCAGCAAGCTCCATGAGAAACAGAGTCAAACCAGAAGTCTGCTCCACGCACGTGTAAGTCTCACAGGTCCCTTAACTCCTCCAGAACAGAATGGAAAGTCTAGGCTCTTGCCTAAACTGCTCCAGCCCCTGAGCTCAGGAGAGACTGCTGTTCACTGGAGCAATACCAAGAAGACTCAGTGTGACCTGTCTGGTGGCAGGGCAATGCATCTTCAGCAGCAGTAGCCAGAACTTAAGTAAAACAATCCTAAGCTTTACAGCCAGGCAGAGCTGCAGAGATTTCCCATACAACCTTTCCTTTTTATCTACAGGATCCTGAAATCTGGGCAAAGGCTCAAGCTTTGTCTGAGTTAAAAACATCCAAATAGCACGTTATTAGTATTTCCACTTAGACAGGTCCTTAGTTCTGACACTTCTCCTGGGAAGACCAGAGAAATCCAAATCAGGTGGACAATATTATAGAATCATAGAACCATAGAGTGGTGAGAGTTGGAAGGGACCTTAAAGACCATGTAGTTCCAACCCCCTGCCCTGGGTAGGGACACCTCCACCAGACCAGGTTGGTCAAAGCCCAACATGGGCCCAACATGGACCATCCAACATGGTCTTGAAGACCTTTAGGGATAGGGCAGCCACAGTTTCTCTGGGCAACCTGGGCCAGTGTCTCACCACCCTCACAGCAAAGAATTTCTTTCTAGTATCTATAACATTCATCCTTTCCTATTCTCAATCACTGCCATGTTTTCTAGTGTTCTGTATAACCTATTTTTAAAATTCTTGGTAGGTTTGATGTCTTTCTAGTGCCTACTAACATGTATCAAGCCGCTCTATCACTCCCCCCCTCAGCTGGACAGGGACAGAAGACATAACAAAAGCCTCACGGGTGGAGATAAGGACAGGGAGAGATCACACATCAATTACTGTTACACACAAAACAAACTCCACTTGGGAAAAATCAATTTAATTTATTACAGGGTAACGAGAAATAAAGTTAATCCTTAAAACACCTTTCCCCACCCCTCCCTTTTGCCCGGGTTCAACTTCACTCCCACTTTTTTTGACCTCCTTCCTCTGAGCAGGGTTGGTTTTTTTTCCCCTTCTTAAATATGTCATCACAGTGATGCTGCCACCATCTCTGATGGGCTTGGCCTTGGCCAGGAATGGGTCCATCCTGGAGCCAGATGGCATTGGCTCTATCAGACATGGGAGAAGCTCCTAGCAGCTTCTCAAAGAAGCCACCCCCGTAGCTCCCTTGCTACCAAACCCTTGTCATGCAAACCCAATACAAGAGTCTAATGTTAATAGCTAATGTTTGGGTGAATGGTTTGATTTTCAGGTTACTGCTGTACGGGGATGATAGAACATCAGAAAATATCTCCCTGTAGACATTCACAAGTTTGAGGAGATGCTATGACATACTGTAGTCTTATTAATCCTTAGACTAAAGATGTTATTATATCTAGTCTGCTTAAGCTACATGTATTCATATGCCAAATGGAGTACCCTATTTTCTACCTGTTCTAGTCAAGCATATGGATACCACAGCTCAGTCCCAGTGGTATGTGAAGCAGCATTCATTGGCAACACTTCTGCTTTTATGATCCCCCTGAAGAAATGTCCTCCAGGTACATTCCCAGTTGGGATGAATGATTGATCTGACCATCTCAGAGATGTGCTGTGTCCACTGGCCAGTTGCAAACTTTCTCATTAGGCTTGCTAGAATTTTACATGAATACAGCTCTGCATATGTTCTGCCTGCAATTTTTTATTACCAGGACTAATATTTCAAATACTTGCTCCTTGTAACGTGCCATCTGCAGAGTCTTCAGGGTCACACAGCATTTTACGTATTTCCTGAGCAGACAGATGTAATTTACATAAGGAATTTATAAAATGTCTATATAAGCAGACTCAAATTCATATTCATACTCTTTGGAACACTTTTGCCACTAACATTCCATCTAACAGAAATTCAGTTTTCCCCCAGGAAACTGAACCCAAGGGTTCAAACACTGTTTAAGCTAATTATCGGAACTGAACACTCATATGGGGCAAATCCACCCATTTCAGTAGAAGTGTGCCAATTTACTTCAGCTGAACATCTGCCTCTTGTGTTTTATTTGAATAAATGCTAGAGATATCTTTCCAGTGTTGATAAAACTTGGTGAGAGAGGCAAACTAAGGGTTAAATGCAGCTGCTGCAAATTAAAGGCTGCAAAATCTGTCAATGTATTGCCATCTATGATACCAGACTAAAATTGCCTGAGAGCAAGTCTCCCCAGCTTTGAGTTTCAAGAACCCTTGAAGCAGAAGTGGAAAATCAGCTTACAAAGCCAGACAGATAAGGATAATTTTTGTTCTTAGGGTGTAATAGAAGATGTAATATCATTATTAGCCTTGTAGAAAGATAAAGGAAGAAATGTATATGGAGCGTATACAAGGATTATAGGAGTAAGGCTCATTATAGGAGAAAGGCTCAACTGTGCAAAGTATCAAGGAAGGTCTTCGGTTCAAGAGCTTACCTGGACATGGATCAGATGCAAAATACTTTTCTCTGGCAACGGGAGCAAAGACCTGGATGTTCTTCAGAGTTAAAGCACATTTGTACGTGCTAATGTGGGTGGATGTGTATAAAGGAACTGATGTGCCTTATTTCGGCTTCAAATATGATTCATCAACTTAATATTCTTCCACTTCACATGTATCTACTGATGATTCACACCTTTAGAAGACCGTGTTAGATTTTGGCTGAACATTCAGTACCACAAAATCCGTAATATCCTTTAGGATCTCCTACCATTACGTTACCACTAAAATGGTTCTGAACACAAAAGTTCCCAGTCACTTTGGATTTACCAGAGTGGGCACAAAACTCCTTGTTTCAATTAATAAAATGCTGCGAATAAGATGGCTGAGCACATACAAAACTTTAAAAAAAAAAAAAAAAAAAAATCCCCACAAATCCTTTTGCAAGGATATTTTTTTTCCTTTTTACTCCCAGCATGAAGCACTAGGATATGCCACCAACACCTCTGAAACAAGCAGTAGCCTGACCAAAGAAGTGAAACCCCCTTGTGAGCAACAAAAACCCAAGCACACATAATTCTTAAAAGTAGGTTTGAACATATTTCCATGGGGTGAATGTCACTTACCAGATCTGGGGAGTTCAAATGCATAACCAGAAGTACCTGCAGAAGGAAAAAAAAAAATACATTAGTATTCTAAAGCAAAGCATAGAGAAATATATAAAAAAACATTCCTCTAAGCAGTAAAATCATCGCTAGGGATGCACGAGGGTTTGAGCTTTGCTTTGACTGGGGAAAAAAGGTGGAGGGAGGCTGCTTTGCCTAGGTTTTTAATCGAGTTATAGGAGAGAGAGGAAAAGAGGGCTTCAGGGAGTGCATCCTCCTAAAAGCATTTAAATTAGGAGCAGGTAAAGACATCTGCACTCATAGCCTTAACAGGAAGACAGATTTCCTTAAAATGACAGAAATAAGGAGAGTCTGATGTTCTGAAAACGCCAAAACTTGTTGCTTCATGCACATCTGTGGGGTGCCCCA
>NW_015090828.1:10918071-10931196 GCF_001431845.1 Calidris pugnax | reverse complement strand
CAGAAATCAATCACCAGGAAAACCGAGAGGACAAATGTCAACGTTTAAATGAGTATTAGGAATTGATTAACTTCACTGAGTGCTAGTAAAAGAAAGATCATAAACCACAGGACAGGGATGGTAAAACAGAATCCATACCCTGACAAGTAGTTAGGAGTCTTGCCAGGTGGGAATCAGTAATTAACCCTGCAGAATAATGCTAGAGCTAAGATTATGGAAAATATAACCAGAGGAACATCAGATTGGTATAAGGAGGTGTATTACTTCTGCAAAAGGTATTAATGAAGTATTGTGCCCGTTTTTCAGTGTACTCTTCAGAAATAATAAAGAAAAAAGATATAGGAATGAAAGAAGCTTTGGAAATCATCACAGTGGAACTCCCGGGAAGATCAGTCTGTTCCAGCTTGTTCAAGAAAGGTCAAAGAGATGACTTGGCTGTGGTTTACAACAGCTTACACCACATCACGACAGGTTCCATGGGAAAATAACTTCAGATTTGAGGTAGCTTTTCAGTCAAAAACAGCAAAAAAAAGTTCCATTAACTGCACCCAGGAGGAACACTTTTTTTCTTAATGAGCATTAGCAATAAACACAGTAAACACTATAAAAAGCACCTCATATAGATGTTTTGATTCTTTATTACTTAGAGGCTTCAATACAGGAACAAACATCTGAATTATGAGATCGTGTTTTAACACAGAAGTTACATGTTTAGCTGAATGAAAGCACCTGACCTACTTAAAATCCTAATGGCCCTTATGCCTACTTTAGTTCTACGACTTCTAAATGGCCATCAATGAGAAACAAGCTGGACTTCATGGCTCTCATTGTATGCTGCTCCCACCAATAACTTCTGTCATTTATCCTAATCAATTAAAGGGGTGAAAATGGCAAATACTATAAACACCATTTTCATCTCTTCAAGGTCTACAGTTTGTGGCAGTAGAACAGTTATAATGGTGACACAAAGCAGCAAGCTCCATGAGAAACAGAGTCAAACCAGAAGTCTGCTCCACGCACGTGTAAGTCTCACAGGTCCCTTAACTCCTCCAGAACAGAACGGAAAGTCTAGGCTCTTGCCTAAACTGCTCCAGCCCCTGAGCTCAGGAGAGACTGCTGTTCACTGGAGCAATACCAAGAAGACTCAGTGTGACCTGTCTGGTGGCAGGGCAATGCATCTTCAGCAGCAGTAGCCAGAACTTAAGTAAAACATCCTAAGCTTTACAGCCAGGCAGAGCTGCAGAGATTTCCCATACAACCTTTCCTTTTTATCTACAGGATCCTGAAATCTGGGCAAAGGCTCAAGCTTTGTCTGAGTTAAAAACATCCAAATAGCACGTTATTAGTATTTCCACTTAGACAGGTCCTTAGTTCTGACACTTCTCCTGGGAAGACCAGAGAAATCCAAATCAGGTGGACAATATTATAGAATCATAGAACCATAGAGTGGTGAGAGTTGGAAGGGACCTTAAAGACCATGTAGTTCCAACCCCCTGCCCTGGGTAGGGACACCTCCACCAGACCAGGTTGGTCAAAGCCCAACATGGGCCCAACATGGACCATCCAACATGGTCTTGAAGACCTTTAGGGATAGGGCAGCCACAGTTTCTCTGGGCAACCTGGGCCAGTGTCTCACCACCCTCACAGCAAAGAATTTCTTTCTAGTATCTATAACATTCATCCTTTCCTATTCTCAATCACTGCCATGTTTTCTAGTGTTCTGTATAACCTATTTTTAAAATTCTTGGTAGGTTTGATGTCTTTCTAGTGCCTACTAACATGTATCAAGCCGCTCTATCACTCCCCCCCTCAGCTGGACAGGGACAGAAGACATAACAAAAGCCTCACGGGTGGAGATAAGGACAGGGAGAGATCACACATCAATTACTGTTACACACAAAACAAACTCCACTTGGGAAAAATCAATTTAATTTATTACAGGGTAACGAGAAATAAAGTTAATCCTTAAAACACCTTTCCCCACCCCTCCCTTTTGCCCGGGTTCAACTTCACTCCCACTTTTTTTGACCTCCTTCCTCTGAGCAGGGTTGGTTTTTTTTCCCCTTCTTAAATATGTCATCACAGTGATGCTGCCACCATCTCTGATGGGCTTGGCCTTGGCCAGGAATGGGTCCATCCTGGAGCCAGATGGCATTGGCTCTATCAGACATGGGAGAAGCTCCTAGCAGCTTCTCAAAGAAGCCACCCCCGTAGCTCCCTTGCTACCAAACCCTTGTCATGCAAACCCAATACAGGAGTCTAATGTTAATAGCTAATGTTTGGGTGAATGGTTTGATTTTCAGGTTACTGCTGTACGGGGATGATAGAACATCAGAAAATATCTCCCTGTAGACATTCACAAGTTTGAGGAGATGCTATGACATACTGTAGTCTTATTAATCCTTAGACTAAAGATGTTATTATATCTAGTCTGCTTAAGCTACATGTATTCATATGCCAAATGGAGTACCCTATTTTCTACCTGTTCTAGTCAAGCATATGGATACCACAGCTCAGTCCCAGTGGTATGTGAAGCAGCATTCATTGGCAACACTTCTGCTTTTATGATCCCCCTGAAGAAATGTCCTCCAGGTACATTCCCAGTTGGGATGAATGATTGATCTGACCATCTCAGAGATGTGCTGTGTCCACTGGCCAGTTGCAAACTTTCTCATTAGGCTTGCTAGAATTTTACATGAATACAGCTCTGCATATGTTCTGCCTGCAATTTTTTATTACCAGGACTAATATTTCAAATACTTGCTCCTTGTAACGTGCCATCTGCAGAGTCTTCAGGGTCACACAGCATTTTACGTATTTCCTGAGCAGACAGATGTAATTTACATAAGGAATTTATAAAATGTCTATATAAGCAGACTCAAATTCATATTCATACTCTTTGGAACACTTTTGCCACTAACATTCCATCTAACAGAAATTCAGTTTTCCCCCAGGAAACTGAACCCAAGGGTTCAAACACTGTTTAAGCTAATTATCGGAACTGAACACTCATATGGGGCAAATCCACCCATTTCAGTAGAAGTGTGCCAATTTACTTCAGCTGAACATCTGCCTCTTGTGTTTTATTTGAATAAATGCTAGAGATATCTTTCCAGTGTTGATAAAACTTGGTGAGAGAGGCAAACTAAGGGTTAAATGCAGCTGCTGCAAATTAAAGGCTGCAAAATCTGTCAATGTATTGCCATCTATGATACCAGACTAAAATTGCCTGAGAGCAAGTCTCCCCAGCTTTGAGTTTCAAGAACCCTTGAAGCAGAAGTGGAAAATCAGCTTACAAAGCCAGACAGATAAGGATAATTTTTGTTCTTAGGGTGTAATAGAAGATGTAATATCATTATTAGCCTTGTAGAAAGATAAAGGAAGAAATGTATATGGAGCGTATACAAGGATTATAGGAGTAAGGCTCATTATAGGAGAAAGGCTCAACTGTGCAAAGTATCAAGGAAGGTCTTCGGTTCAAGAGCTTACCTGGACATGGATCAGATGCAAAATACTTTTCTCTGGCAACGGGAGCAAAGACCTGGATGTTCTTCAGAGTTAAAGCACATTTGTACGTGCTAATGTGGGTGGATGTGTATAAAGGAACTGATGTGCCTTATTTCGGCTTCAAATATGATTCATCAACTTAATATTCTTCCACTTCACATGTATCTACTGATGATTCACACCTTTAGAAGACCGTGTTAGATTTTGGCTGAACATTCAGTACCACAAAATCCGTAATATCCTTTAGGATCTCCTACCATTACGTTACCACTAAAATGGTTCTGAACACAAAAGTTCCCAGTCACTTTGGATTTACCAGAGTGGGCACAAAACTCCTTGTTTCAATTAATAAAATGCTGCGAATAAGATGGCTGAGCACATACAAAACTTTAAAAAAAAAAAAAAAAAAAATTCCCCACAAATCCTTTTGCAAGGATATTTTTTTTCCTTTTTACTCCCAGCATGAAGCACTAGGATATGCCACCAACACCTCTGAAACAAGCAGTAGCCTGACCAAAGAAGTGAAACCCCCTTGTGAGCAACAAAAACCCAAGCACACATAATTCTTAAAAGTAGGTTTGAACATATTTCCATGGGGTGAATGTCACTTACCAGATCTGGGGAGTTCAAATGCATAACCAGAAGTACCTGCAGAAGGAAAAAAAAAAATACATTAGTATTCTAAAGCAAAGCATAGAGAAATATATAAAAAAACATTCCTCTAAGCAGTAAAATCATCGCTAGGGATGCACGAGGGTTTGAGCTTTGCTTTGACTGGGGAAAAAAGGTGGAGGGAGGCTGCTTTGCCTAGGTTTTTAATCGAGTTATAGGAGAGAGAGGAAAAGAGGGCTTCAGGGAGTGCATCCTCCTAAAAGCATTTAAATTAGGAGCAGGTAAAGACATCTGCACTCATAGCCTTAACAGGAAGACAGATTTCCTTAAAATGACAGAAATAAGGAGAGTCTGATGTTCTGAAAACGCCAAAACTTGTTGCTTCATGCACATCTGTGGGGTGCCCCAACCTGTCACAGGTGAGGAGTTGGGTACCAGCTGCCATTCTTATTTTGCAATTATATCATAGAATAATAGAATGGTTTGGGTTGGAAGGGACCTCAAAGACCATGGAGTTCCAACCCCCTGCCCTGGGCAGGGACACCTCCCACCAGACCAGGTTGCTCCAAGCCCCATCCAGCCTGGCCTTGAACCCCTCCAGGGATGGGGCAGCCACAGCTTCTCTGGCCAACCTGGGCCAGGCTCTCACCACCCTCAGAGTGAAAAATTTCTTCCTGAGATCTAATCTGAATCTTTTTTCTTCCAATTTAAAACCGTTTCCCCTTGTCCTATCACTACACCTCCTGGCAAAGAGTCCTTCTCCAGCTCTTCTATAGGCACCCTTCAGGTGTTGAAAGGCTGCGATAAGGGCTCCCCAGAGCCTTCTCTTCTCCAGGCTGAACAATCCCAGCTCCCTCAGCCTGTCTTCATAGGAGAGGTGCTCCATCCCTCTGATCATCTCCACGGCCCTCTGCTGGACGTGTTCCAGCTGGTCCATGTCCTTCCTGTGTTGAGGAGTCCAAAGCTGGACACAGTATTCCAGGTGGAGTCTCATGAGTACAGAGTAAAGGGGCAGAATCACCTCCCGAGACCTGCTGGCCACACTTCTCCTGATGCAGCCCAGGACACGGTTATATCTACTGCTGGAGCATCTGCAGCAGAATTTTTAAACAAAACCTCCATCCCCATGACAGGTAGCAGGGGCTGGGTTCACCTTCATAACTGAGGATGCCTTTACCCCTGCATGGCTGTGTTCAGCAGAGAAAGACAGGCTCTCCAGGTGGGCAAATCCTTTCAAGTCACAGGAGGCACCTTAGCTCGGGCAAGTGAAACATCTCCCCTGCCCTGAGGCTCGCTCATGTAGCCCCACTGAACAAATCCAGAGTCAGCCACGATGCTCGGAGACCAAAAGCGCCCCTCGACCAGAAGGAAGAAGGAGGGTGAAATGCCCCAGACACCACACGAGGCACAACATTCTATATAATATTCTAAAGCAAAAAGTAGGACTTTATTCCTGTTATCATCATGACAGAGTAAAAGAGTAAAGGGGCTGTGTCAGCCCTCAAGGGACCACGTCTTCCTCTGTTTATTCACGGCAGGAAGAATCCCCAAAGCCCATCCAGCACAGCATCCCCAAGCACAGATGCAGAGAGAGGACAGCACAGAGAGGTGTTTTGCAGGGGTCTCTCAGGGGCAACACTGCCAAAAAAGTTTCTGTAAAATCTGACACTACAGGGAATGCTCTGGGCACCAGGGAAGCATCCGTGATGCTTGGAAACGAGAGCTGAGTCAATGCCCCGTGTTGCACCCAGCAAGAGCAGCACACCCCGATGGAGTCTGCATTTGTCTAGAAACCATCGGGCACAAAAATGCCAGCAAAGGTTTTTTTCCATCTCTCTGCAAAGCATCACAGTGCCCGATGGCTGAACTAACCTCTCTGCCTCCTTACTTACCCTGAAGATATGACGCTGCATCACTTATTTTTGTAGAAATAACAAATAGCTCAGTAGAAGGAAACCCTTAAAACCAAGAGCATCCCTTAGTGTTGTTAAACTGCTGTAAAGGACCCTTAGAAGCCACCAGCAAATCTGTGATCTTAATTAAAATGCTCTATATTCTTCTTCTAATCCTAATCCCAGAATTTTAGCAGCCAAACAAGTTTAAAAACACACAGTTTAATCTACAATCCTGAACTTGCTCCACTTCTTTCTGAGATAATTTGTTGCTGTGACAAGACTCGAAGAGATGATATTTTGCTTATGGTTAAAATCACATTGACATTGTCTTATTGTTCTTGTTTGGAGTTAGGAGATACCGTTTTCACGTATCACACAATATTGCTATTCCACGAGCTCAAAAGTTTTGTTTATCATCAGATATTTCCTGGTTTTTCTTGTATGAAATTGTCAGAATTTTTCAGATCTTTAAATAATAAAGCATTCAGTATTAAGTATAAGACTGACGGGGAACTGAAAGAGTTCAATACAGCATAATATGTGTAATAATTGGCTTTAGGGAGGTGGAAAAACAACCTTATTGTTAAGGGATTTTAATGTTGGCACATACTTAGCATGCAAATACAAATTCATGCACATCGTTAATTTGTCTGCCTCACCAATTGCTCCACGTTATTAAATCTTTCCCATTAAACAGACCTTGGCAGGTTTCTGAAAGCACTTCCTTCCAAGGAAGTTGTTATTAGATGGATACTCTTGAAAAGGTTCCAGCAGCATCTCAGCTACCCTAGCATTTCCAGAATATTTATGGACATGTAACAACTCAGCGTTGGATGCAGCTCAAGATGCAATTAACATACTCAGAAGACAAATTAAAATTGTATAAGGTACAACTGTATTGACTGAGGGAAGCAATGACACATACTTCCACTTCTGAAAAACCCTTTTTCTTTCAGAGCCTGCTCTCCATGGAAAAACTTCTGTGACCAGGAATCAGGGTGACTTTACATAAAAGCATTGTCATATTTCAGAATAATGGTCCTACATATCAGAGAAGCAATGTCAAATTTAGGTTCCAGAATGTCGTAGTAGTAGTGATGTTATTAGGGCCACTGTTCTAACTCCATTGGAGATTAATGGCTTTTCTTCCAGTAAAAAGACATTACGAAGTCCATGGACGGGGCTGGCACATGCTGTAAGAAGAAAAGGCGGCCTGGGGCTATGTTTGTATTTGGGGAAACAAATCAGAGTACAATGTCAAATTGTCCCTTCTATAAGTGAGTCAAAAACAAATGCAGGAGACGTGAATCTATATCATTGTTTGCTATAAAAATCACTGCATAGAGCTCTATAGCCTATATATATGCCATATCTATAGCTCTAGGATTACTTCTGGTGGGAATGAAACGTCCACAGGCGGTACATGCACAAGAGTGATTGCAAGATCAGAAAGCTGAAAGAATGAGGTCTGCTTAGCCTGAAGAGCAGGGAGAGGGCATTGCAGCAGCTTTCTACTCCCTAACAGGCTGCTGGAATGAAGACAAGAATAACCAGGGCCCGATGCCCGTGATGGGTAGGACACAAGCAGGAAAGGGCCAAAACCATGGGTGCAAAAGATTGAAGTTAGATGCAACGAAAAAGAAATAAAAACCCCAAAAAACTTTCTAATACTAAGAACAGCAAAACAATTTCCTTTTCCCAAATGTGAGGGGTGGGAAGGAAGAACGGATTTGGTCACTGATTTTTATCTCCTTTTTTTTTTGGCCACCATACTTTAGAACAGCAAAACAATTTCCTTTTCCCAAATGTGAGGGGTGGGAAGGAAGAACGGATTTGGTCACTGATTTCTATCTCCATTTTTTTGGCCACCACACTTAGCATGTTGTTTGTGCTTAGCTTGATGATGGCTCTTCCTCCTCTTCTTTAGATCTGAAAGGCCATGTTCCTCAGCCACCATATCCTAACTTCTCCACCGTTGTGTTTTGGTTTGATTTTGTTAATACTTTTTAAAATTGCTTTTAATTACTTGGCCACAAGCCTCAAGTTCATTGACTAGATGCTTGGTGGTCTTTTCCATTCCTATTTCTATATGACTCCACAAGTTTGTTACAGATTTTACAATTCCAAAACTCAAACAAGAAATTCAGCAGACAGTTCTCATTAAAAGAAGAGCTATTCTAATTGGAAGGTTTTGTGCCATTCATGCCTTTGCTTGCTGTTGTAGCCGATTTAAACTATTTATTCACACTGTGAGATGCTTTATGAAATTAGCTTTATCTTTGTCTGAAAATAGTGCTATCATGCAAAGCCTCTCATTTTTACACAAAGCAGCTCTGAAGCGTATTTCATTAGTTCCTCACAGCCCATTGTTTCCATTGTGATTAATGACAGCAATGTAATGGGGGGGGGTTTCCAAAAGAGATGTACTTTACTTTTATGTCTTACTATCAAAAGACTGTTGGCTTTAAAACAAATCTTTTATGTAATCAAACAAATCGCAGAATGCTATGGGGTTGGAAGGGACCTCTGGAGATTATCTAGTCCAACCCCCTGCCAAAACAGGTCCACCCAGAGCAGGTTGCACAGGAACGTGTCCAGGTGGGGTTTGAATGTCTCCAGAGAAGGAGACTCCACCACCTCCCTGGGCAGCCTCTGCCAGGGCTCTGCCACCCTCACAGTGAAGAAGTTCCTCCTCATGTTTAGGTGGAACTTCTTATACCCAAGTTTGTGTCTGTTTCCTCTTGTCCTGTCCCTGGGCACCACTGAAAAAAGACTGGCCCCATCCTCCTGACACTCCCCCTTTAAGTATTTATAAGCATTGATCAGATCCCCCCTCAGTCTTCTCTACTCCAGACTAAAAAGACTCAAGTCCCTCAGCCTCTCCTCATAAGAGAGATGTTCTAGTCCCCTTATCATCTTTGTAGCCTCTGCTGTCCCCTCTCCAGCAGTTCCCTGTCCTTCTGGAACTGGGGAGCCCAGAACTGGACCCAGTGCTCCAGATGGTGATATTCAAAGGTGATATTGGGTATATTTTCATGTAATTCTTAAATGTTATGAATGTGAGTAAGAGCTACATAGGAACTCCTAAGCAAGCTTTCACAATAAAACACTAATCAAGCAGAAGAGACAAAAGTTGTGATGGACAATGAGCAAGATGAGCACCTGCTTCTCACAATACTAGGCTGTATTATGTCCATTTTTTGTCTCATACATGTCAAAAGACTTACAGAAGGAGAAGCAGTTTTGCCCAACTGCCAATAATAAGAGTACTTTTCCAAAATTAATGTTTTTTTTTTAAAGGAAAAAAGAATAAAATTAAATATCTAGACTGCATTTGTTGCTAGCTCCAGGTATGACTCAAGGAAGACATTTCAAGCCCATACCACTTTTCAGCCCAACTCTGTCAGTGAGGATCAGAGCAGTCCCTGGAAGGACACAGAAGAAAGTAAATGTCATCTACAACAACCTGGCAGGTTGTGGGGTAGAAAAACTCTACCTTAGGTGAAGCTGATATTCTGTTTTTCAGCCCCCCACTGACCCCTGACGTGACGCTCACCACTCAGAGCACATGTGAAACCAGTGCCTACTGGGAAGCTGTGAAAATTTCAGGATAAGCGAGACCTTTTTTCATGCCCTTTAATTTCTTCTACCTTTGAATGCTAATTTAAAAGGACAAAGTTATCACCAGATTAGGATATGAATAATGGCAAGCTGATGAAGACTTTTATAATGTATTTGACAACGCACAGGTTAACTTCCATTTTCAGCTGAATTTCAGCTTGGGTCAGTGTCTGTCTCCTGGGCCAAGAGCCACGTGGAGTGGTATTGGTACTCGAGCGGCCCCCACTGACCCCTGACGTGACGCTCACCACTCAGAGCACGTGTGAAACCAGTGCCTACTGGGAAGCTGTGAAAATTTCAGGATAAGCGAGACCTTTTTTCATGCCCTTTAATTTCTTCTACCTTTGAATGCTAATTTAAAAGGACAAAGTTATCACCAGATTAGGATATGAATAATGGCAAGCTGATGAAGACTTTTATAATGTATTTGACAACTCACAGGTTAACTGCCATTTTCAGCTGAATTTCAGCTTGGGTCAGTGTCTGTCTCCTGGGCAAAGAGCCACGTGGAGTGGTATTGGTACTCGAGCATTATCCTCATTCTATAGAAATCTAAGGGGTTAAGCTATACATGTGCCATGTTGAGTGTCTCTAGCCTTTGGGTCTCACTGCCTTTACAGTCAGACACACAACAACCCTGACAACATGTGAAAAAGGGATTTCTCCTCCCCCCAAATGAAGGCAACTCTTTTTCCAAGGAAAGGCCCAGACTAAAAAAAAATCATAGAAACCCTTCCACTTTTTTTTTCTGAACAGAAAACCCAGAAATAGTGAGCAGTTTTCTCTCAGGCTGCTTCTTACTGACTCAGGTAGCTCAGGAGAGGGAGTATAAACCCACCACAGTCTTGCACCTGTCATAGAAACCCTTCCACTTTTTTTTTCTGAACAGAAAACCCAGAAATAGTGAGCAGTTTTCTCTCAGGCTGCTTCTTACTGACTCAGGTAGCTCAGGAGAGGGAGTATAAACCCACCACAGTCTTGCACCTGTGCTACAAACTTAAATATATAGCTCTGGACTAGTACAGCTTACAAGTGAGAAGACTAACAATAACACTTCATGCTAGGTATAGGAACAGAAAATAATGGGGGGAAAAGAACCCCACAAAGAGGGTAACTGTGGAAAAAATGAACATTGCAGAATTAAACACATGTAAAGAGGACATTTTAGAACTAATGTCACCCACTCAAATCCCTAAAACTACATTGATACTTTCAGTAAAATTCTTCTTCCTAACAAAAATTTTTCTAACATGATTTTTGCTACGGTTTTCATGCTTATCTATCAGAAATTCCATGTTGGCTTGCTCAGGGTGACAGAGGAGGTGGTGAAACTGGAAGGAAGACCATCACTCAAAGATATGGACCCCTTTAAAAAAAAAATAATCAAAAATACCGCCCTGACCTGATATTTCACCAATATAACTTCAAATGTGGCAGCTGATGTCTAGTTTTCCATGCGTACGTTACCCTTATTATCCAAATTAATATTTTCAGATTAACCATGGCACAAATGCAAATGCTCAAGTTGGTTTCTTGCAGCTCAGTTAAGATCCCTCAAAGATTATTTGCTTAAGCACACTGGCACCCGAACTAATAACATAAGCCAGAGGCATTTATCCACTAATTCCAGGGGAAATAGTATCAGATACTGGGCAGTTAAAGAATCAGAACAACAAAACAAAGAACCTCTTCTGACAAAGAAAACTTCAATTCCTTAGGCAAAGCAGAAGCTGCTTCCTTAACAGGAAAAAAAAAAAAAAAAGAAATACATCACAATTAAAATGCCATTCCCCTGGAAGAAGAGCAATGGGCCATGCAAAGGCAGAAGAACTGCAGCGCTGCAACTGTGAGCAGTTTGCCCCAAGTGTTAGGAAAGATTCAGTCTCCCTCTTTAATTTTTTTCCCCTTCTGCTAGATAATGCCTTGAGTTTCAGCTCTGCCATCCTCACGGAGGGGGATAATTTCAACAGGGTTGTCTGTTCCAACAGGGACTGCTCACGTGGGTGACGGTGTCAAATCACCCTCCTGTTCGCTAATGACTTAGCAGGTAAGTGAAGGAGAAGTGTTACCCACAAGTATTTAGGTTTAATAAGCAGTTAGTTTTTCATGGAATCTTACACCACCAGTAACATGCTCCAGTTTGAGAACTCTTCCAAACACGACACCAGCAAATATGTTTTTCTGTCCATATGTGCCAACGTTATTAATGATTATTTTATTTTTAAACAAGAGTAAAGATGATTTCAGAGCAAATTTGATGATATATTTGCATCTTTCATGCAAGGAATACATATAACATATGAAAAACCAATCCAATCCAAAGCTTCAGTTGCCTATAATTAACTAGATTTCGTATATTAAGAAAAACCCTAAGACCCTGCAATAAATGCAATACAATCCATGCTTTTTTTCCCGTGCTTTCTTTTCCTTTCTCAGTTATTTTTGCTTTAAGGATTCTGTATCTCAGGACAAGAGCTTGTCATAAGAGAGTATTTTTCCACTCTATGAAAAAAATCTGTCATTTCCAGATTTGTTTAGGTTCACCCTGGAATACACCCTTGACATTTTTACAGAGCACCACGTTTAAAACAGCAGATCAATCAGCAGGAAATGTTTGGCTTGCTGGCCATTAGGATGCTTTATTTCATTACTTTTGAAGCAAGTTACACTATCGATGGGTAAAAGTTATAATTAATATTTCATAATCAATACAGAAGCAGGAAGAAAACAAGAGCAGTGGGTCAGGGCTTGCAGTTTTGATGAAGTGAAGGCTGCTTTCTTTTTGAGGACTGAAGGTTCACAAGGATTTTCAGCTGTTTTCCTTTTACAGAGTTTGGTTTCAGCCTTCCTAGGGCAGCTTTTTAAAGGACACAAGCTAATTAGAAACTTAAGAGACCTCTAGAAATTGCCTTTTGACTTCAGTAAATGAGGAGCTATTATTTACAGGCTTTTCTTTTCCTTTTGAGCCACCAAGAGCTTTTCTTTGACTTTACTAGTTCTCAATCTAACAACAAAGCTGCTGGAACAGAGTTTCAGGATGGGGAACGAAGAAAATAAGTTACAAATATGGTGCTTATTGACAAGCATGGAAAAAGAAGTAAAGAGTAGCAACATGGGTTATATATTTCCCCTATAAAATGTTTTCTTGACGTTTGATGGTTGCTTTTTCTCTTAAGGACAAAGAAATTCTAAACAGTAGTATATTAACAACTGAATGGAGCCCAAAGCAAGACATTAGATTTACAGGTGAATGGTAGGATTTATAAATGTAAAATTAGCCCTTCACCTGATAGTACATCTCACCACTAGAGAAAACACTTATCTTTTTATTTTGGAAATCTAGTCAGTTCTGTACTAAGCCCTTGATCTGTACCAAGGGAGGAAACATCCTCAGACTTCAACAAGCCGTTAATAGTGACAGAGAAAGGTGGGGTGTCCCTGGGGAGCAGTGCTGACACGTCGCTGGCTGGAGGAAGAGCTGGCACAAACA
>NW_015090828.1:10770718-10917915 GCF_001431845.1 Calidris pugnax | reverse complement strand
CACCCGAACTAATAACATAAGCCAGAGGCATTTATCCACTAATTCCAGGGGAAATAGTATCAGATACTGGGCAGTTAAAGAATCAGAACAACAAAACAAAGAACCTCTTCTGACAAAGAAAACTTCAATTCCTTAGGCAAAGCAGAAGCTGCTTCCTTAACAGGAAAAAAAAAAAAAAAGAAATACATCACAATTAAAATGCCATTCCCCTGGAAGAAGAGCAATGGGCCATGCAAAGGCAGAAGAACTGCAGCGCTGCAACTGTGAGCAGTTTGCCCCAAGTGTTAGGAAAGATTCAGTCTCCCTCTTTAATTTTTTTCCCCTTCTGCTAGATAATGCCTTGAGTTTCAGCTCTGCCATCCTCACGGAGGGGGATAATTTCCTTTGGGTTGTCTGTTCCAACAGGGACTGCTCACGTGGGTGACGGTGTCAAATCACCCTCCTGTTCGCTAATGACTTAGCAGGTAAGTGAAGGAGAAGTGTTACCCACAAGTATTTAGGTTTAATAAGCAGTTAGTTTTTCATGGAATCTTACACCACCAGTAACATGCTCCAGTTTGAGAACTCTTCCAAACACGACACCAGCAAATATGTTTTTCTGTCCATATGTGCCAACGTTATTAATGATTATTTTATTTTTAAACAAGAGTAAAGATGATTTCAGAGCAAATTTGATGATATATTTGCATCTTTCATGCAAGGAATACATATAACATATGAAAAACCAATCCAATCCAAAGCTTCAGTTGCCTATAATTAACTAGATTTCGTATATTAAGAAAAACCCTAAGACCCTGCAATAAATGCAATACAATCCATGCTTTTTTTCCCGTGCTTTCTTTTCCTTTCTCAGTTATTTTTGCTTTAAGGATTCTGTATCTCAGGACAAGAGCTTGTCATAAGAGAGTATTTTTCCACTCTATGAAAAAAATCTGTCATTTCCAGATTTGTTTAGGTTCACCCTGGAATACACCCTTGACATTTTTACAGAGCACCACGTTTAAAACAGCAGATCAATCAGCAGGAAATGTTTGGCTTGCTGGCCATTAGGATGCTTTATTTCATTACTTTTGAAGCAAGTTACACTATCGATGGGTAAAAGTTATAATTAATATTTCATAATTAATACAGAAGCAGGAAGAAAACAAGAGCAGTGGGTCAGGGCTTGCAGTTTTGATGAAGTGAAGGCTGCTTTCTTTTTGAGGACTGAAGGTTCACAAGGATTTTCAGCTGTTTTCCTTTTACAGAGTTTGGTTTCAGCCTTCCTAGGGCAGCTTTTTAAAGGACACAAGCTAATTAGAAACTTAAGAGACCTCTAGAAATTGCCTTTTGACTTCAGTAAATGAGGAGCTATTATTTACAGGCTTTTCTTTTCCTTTTGAGCCACCAAGAGCTTTTCTTTGACTTTACTAGTTCTCAATCTAACAACAAAGCTGCTGGAACAGAGTTTCAGGATGGGGAACGAAGAAAATAAGTTACAAATATGGTGCTTATTGACAAGCATGGAAAAAGAAGTAAAGAGTAGCAACATGGGTTATATATTTCCCCTATAAAATGTTTTCTTGACGTTTGATGGTTGCTTTTTCTCTTAAGGACAAAGAAATTCTAAACAGTAGTATATTAACAACTGAATGGAGCCCAAAGCAAGACATTAGATTTACAGGTGAATGGTAGGATTTATAAATGTAAAATTAGCCCTTCACCTGATAGTACATCTCACCACTAGAGAAAACACTTATCTTTTTATTTTGGAAATCTAGTCAGTTCTGTACTAAGCCCTTGATCTGTACCAAGGGAGGAAACATCCTCAGACTTCAACAAGCCGTTAATAGTGACAGAGAAAGGTGGGGTGTCCCTGGGGAGCAGTGCTGACACGTCGCTGGCTGGAGGAAGAGCTGGCACAAACACGTGCTGTAACAGGGAGCAGTTACGGGAAGAGGTGAAGTTTCACACTTGGACTTTGTGAAGAGGCATGGGGTAATCATAAAGGAGCCCCATAAACACAGACAAAATGCCTGAAGAAAACATATCCTGAACTCGATCTTAATGAATCCAGCCCTGTGCTGACAGCCTTTTGCTTTGCCAGTTTTACAGAAAAGCAACATTAGGAGTGATGTTCACCTGCTTAGCTTTGCCAGTTTTACAGAAAAGCAACATTAAGAGTGATGTTCACCTGCTTATTTTCATAGAATCATAGAATCAGAATTGTCCAGGTTGGAAGGGACCTTTCAGATCATCTAGTTCAACCATCAACCTCACTCTGATAAAAACCATCACTAAACCATGTCTCTCAGCACTATGTCAACCCAGCTTTTCAATCCCTCCAGGGATGGGGCCTCAACCCCTTCCCTGGGCAGCCCAGTCCAAGGCTTCAGAACCCTTTTCTGTGTCAACATGTTTCCTACTCTCCAATCTGAACCTCCTGTGGTGCATTTTGAGGCCATTTCCTCTTGTCCCATCGCCTGGGACTTGGGAGAAGAGACCGACCCCCACCTCTGTCTGATATATTTGTAGGAGTTATTAGAATTCATTACTTCCTTAAGAATCATGTTTACAGAGAGGTTTTGCAATCTTAGGACCTGCATTACAGAATCACAGAATCTTCTAGGTTGGAAGGGACCTTAAAGATCATCTTGTCCAACCGTCAACCCAACTTTGACAAAAATAGACACCCACACAACAAACAAGGAGCATCATCACTAAACCAGACCTCCCAGCACTACATCAACCCGTCTTTTGAACACCTCCAGGGATGGGGCCTCAACCATCTCCCTGGGCAGCCCATTCCAATGGCTGAAATGGTTGTGAAGGAAAGTGTTGTTAAAGAGAGGGAATGCAGAGGGAATCCCAGCAGTAATGTTGAGGGGAGTTGTCCTGTTGCCTTTACCAGGATCAGACAAGAACATGTGTTAAAATCCGTGCAATGCTTTAGCCTTTTAAATTTACCAGCCAGAAGATGCAATCAAATCTGAGCATGTGAAATTATCCAGGCAGACCCTCCTGCCCCTTTTTAATCCAGCTGGCTGGCCAACAACAGAGCTTGCGAGCACAATTCCTGCTGAAATTTGCTGGATTATTTTATTTTCTTTTTAGCTCCAGCAGCAGTGTCTGTAATATCCCATTCCTTTTGCCTTCCATGTGCAGGCACAGAGCCTTAGACAGCTATCGGCCCTTCGGGAGAGATCTCCTCTGAAGGGAAAAGCTCAAGGCAGAGCACTGAACTTCTCTGTGAAAACAGAAAGCAGGAGAGAAACAGATTCATTTCCTCCGGGCAATGTCAGGCTGCAGAGCTTCTCTTTGTCCATATTTACAAACACGTGCGTGTAAATAACAATAACGTTCAACCCTGTTTTCACTTTTCAAGAGGTGAACTACGTAAGACTTCAGAAGCCTTAATTTCAGCGCTAAAATAAAAATTTCAGCATGACATTTTCTCTGTCTGGCCCCAGGGTGTTATCTGGCTCCCCTTTGGTCATCTCCCAGGCTTTGACATCTCCCTGTGGAAGTAGCACATCACATATGTTCATCCCTGGGGACAGGCCAGGCCCACTTGAACCTTCATGCTGGCTGGCAAGGAAGGTGTTTGAAAACTTATATATCTATAAGAACTGAAAATTGGAAAGAAAACTCTTCAATCCCAGGTGATCGAGCTTAAATACTCGGTGGCATAATGTAACTCTAGTTTGGGATTGCCTAGAGAGACTATAACTTGGAAAGGACACTAATTTTTCAGCTTTATGGAAAAGAAGGAAAAAAAAAAAACAACAAAAATACCCCCAACCTCCTGCCCAAAACCCCCAAAAAATGCAGGCAAAGGAGGAAACAGTGCATGAACAACTTCAAAGCAAGCTACATATCTATAATGTCCAAAGCTTGACTGCCACAGGGAACCCATTTAGCTAAATCTGACAACACAACAAACATTTACCATGTCAAGTTCTATCCATTTGATTTCTTCATATATGGGAATTAATTAAGAGTTGTCAAATTATCCTCCGTTTCCAGCAATAAATCATTCCTCCACAGTTAATGGCTCAAAGTAAAAGAGTGCACACGCTCAACCAGAGAAACTTGAGCGAAACTGACTTCCTACAGGATTATTGCTCCAGAAATCATCTTCACCTATGCTTCCCTTCCACTGGTATTCTTCTCCCAGTGCACAATGCTATTAAAAATAATGGTTTAGAGCATCAATAATATATTAAAGACAGCCTCCACAACATGGCTGTGTCGGCAGCGTAATGAAATCCATCATTCTTTGAACATTTACAACCATACATCTTATAGTTAATGATGTGGCACAATTCCATCATCAAGAAACGAGGGAAACAGCCAGAAGTTGAAAACAAGAAGCCATAAAAGCTTGAAACTGAGCCCAGGAAAATTGCAAAGAATTCTAAAGTATAAGGCTGCTTAAATCCAAACCCAAGCAGGCGGCAGGCTTCTTAACCAGATATCCAAGTTCGTCAAAAGAGACATCATAACACCAAGATGAGAAGTTTGGTCTCAATCTTTACTTTAAAATCTGCTTGGAGGTTTAAAAGTGTATAAAGATGAGCATCATGGAGACAAACAGGAGTTGCCTCCCTTAACTTTCCCCATCCAAAACCAAACCAGGTAGCCAAAGGATGTGGCTCGGTCTGTCTCAGCTGTCAATGGAGTGGAACAGGAGGCTCCAGAAAGTCACCTATTCTTGACTACTGTGTAGGTGGAACTCCCCACTGGAAATCTCTGTCTCAGATTTACCAGAGTCACCACAGAATCATTAATATGTTATTTTATGAATAATAAACAACTGCTTCCCATCTACGCACACTAAATGAAACCATTAACTAATGTTTTAAGTGCGTAGTTCCTTACCTTGCACACAAAATGGATTTTTTTTCAGATATGCTGACTGCGTTACGATAACACACAGTAAAGTTTTACCAATTAAACCTACACGATACCTTTTAACTTCCTCCTCTGGTAATATTTTCTGTCAGTTCTATTAAGTCAATTGTCAGAATATCACTGCCTCTTCATCACGCTTGACTTAAGCTCCTCCGTATTCCAGCTTCCCCTCCCAAATGCAGCTTTGATGAGGAAGCCTGATAACACCGTATAAATTGTCTTCATGAGTAATACAACAAAATCAGTCAACTTATACAACCTTAGCACAAACTTACAGGCCTTGGAGTATGAGAACAGGCTGTGGGAATCATTTACTTCAAGAGAAGGGAAAAATCCTTTTCTTCTGAACAGAGCCAAGAATAAAAGGAATTTAAGAACTAGCCCCAAAAGAGGCATAATTCAACACCAATTCTCACAAGGTTCAATGAGGCATGTAGTTTGTGCTTTAATTTTCTATTCTGATTCCAAAGTTTCCATTCAAAAGTACCAAAACTCCAAACTTATAAGATCTACTTATTTTCATCAGATAAAAAAAACAGTTCTTGATGAACTCCTATAATCTGACTGTAGTCAGACTCCTGATTTTGGTGTCACAGCTGCAAGGAATTGTATCTTAGAAAGCCACCAAGTTCCCTCTATTTAGAAAATCCAAATTAAGAAAACCCTACCTTTAAGTCACCTAAAGTTCTAAAGAGTTCTTTTTGTCTTTTCTTCATAAAATGAGGTGTGCACAGATATACGCTAGCTAGAGCTAGCAGCAATCAATCGTAACAAAGATGGATTAAAACATTCAAAAGACCTTTTAAAAATTACTAAATATTGTTAATGCTTCACGTTTGCATATCTGAAACTTTTTGTCTCTGATGTTAGTGGAGATTTGGCTCACAGTAGATTCACATATATTGAAGAAAGAGAAAGTCTCAAATATTCCTACCATGAAAACATTAGTGGAATGAAACAGTATGTCTGAACAGTACTTTCCTGATATTAAAAGAAAATCTAAGACTGGGCAATTTATAATCCCCACGTAAAACAGAGATTTCACTGTTCCAAAGAGATCAGTGCTGCATTCTTCCAGGCTGTAACAGTGTTGAGAATTGATTGCACCTTATACATGACCTAACTTTTAATTCTTATGTTTTTTATACATGTCAGTAACCGCCCCAAAAATATAGACTAAAATAAATATATTATTTAGTATTGCACTACAGTTAGGTTATGATGGCACAGTTTAATATGTGACTTCACATTAATTCTGACTTATTTAAAGTGGACTTCCAACGTTGTCTTTAAGCACAAGACATTTTCTTGGACAGCCTGCATGATGACGATTAGCACTGCGGCATCTCAGAGCACATTTCTCTTGGAAGAAGACATAGGCAAGAGAGAAATTGTGTTTTAAAACATTACAAAAGAATAGTTATGGTACAAGAGTTTTCAACTTACTAGCTTTCTTAGGTGGAAAGAATGAGATATGAGATTGTTCTTTATTTCTTCAATCTGTAAGAACAGATCCGTGAGCCATGTGGTCTTACCAAGGCATTTGATGTTCAGCTGTATGTGACTTAAAGTGATAAAAAGAGCCATTAGCCTCAAATACCATTTGTTCTTTCTAAGAGTTTCAGCTGAAAACAACTATAATATAAGAAATAACTGCATGTTGATGACTTAGTAGCTCCAAAATATCATTTCTCTAGTAGAATATCAAAGAATACATTAAACTTCAAGTGCGTATTCCCACCCATCCTAATTTTAAGACAGATCTCATGAAATTTTGGCAGCGTAACAGCACAGAGAAGATGTAGCTTAGCCTCTTTTTCTAGTTGCTAGCAGTAGCCTGGGTTAGACAAGTAACACGATAGTTTCCTTTTTCTACTCATTGTCCATAACTATGGGAATTGTGATACAAAGCAGAAAAATACAACTCTGCCTCTGTACTCCCACAAGAGCTGGAATAGCTGAGCCAAACCCATCTGCAGCCAACGCTACAGAGATCTCCAGTGACACTAAATACCAACACAGTCAGTAAATCCAGATGCACAGAGGACTTTCACCTCCAGCTTCATCAGCAAGGGTACAGAGGGAAGGGAAAAGACATGTGCTAAGCAGAGGAAAAGGAAAAGAGAAGTAGAAAGATCATAGAATCATAGAATTTTCCAGGTCGGAAGGGACCTTTCAGATCACCATGTCCAATCATCAACCTCACTCAGATAAAAACCATCACTAACCCATGTCTCTAAGCACTAGGGCAACCCGGCTTTTCAATCCCTCCAGGGATGGGGCCTCAACCCCTTCCCTGGGCAGCCCAGTCCAAGGCTTCAGAACCCTTTCCCTGTCAACATGTTTCCTACTCTCCAACCTGAACCTCCCCTGGGGCAACTTGAGGCCATTTCCTCTTGTCCCATCGCCTGGGACTTGGGAGAAGAGACCGACCCCCCCTGGCTACACCCTCCTTTCAGGGAGTTGGAGAGAGCCAGAAGGTCTCCCCTCAGCCTCCTTTTCTCCAGGCTGAACCCCCCCAGCTCCCTCAGCCTCTCCTCAGGAGACTTCTTCTCCAGACCCCTCACCAGCTCCGTTGCCCTTCTCTCCACCCGCTTAAGCCCCTCAACGTCTTTTTTGTGGGAAGGGGCCCAAAACTGGACCCAGCCCTTGAGGTGGGGCCTCACCAGTGCCCAAGACAGGGGGACCATCAGCTCCCGAGTCCTCCTCCCCACGCTGTTCCTGACACAGGCCAGGATGCTGGGGGCCTTCTTGGCCACCTGGGCACACTGCTGGTGGTGATGCTGGTGGGGGTACAACAGTTAGAAAACATGATCCATAGGGATATCCCCACCCTCCAAGCTCACTGACTATTTTTAATAGGTAAGGCACACAAGAAAACTTGCCAAGGGAACATACTGGTAGAACAGTCAATAAAATCAATAGCAAAATTAGTTTGCAAACACGGCTGGTTCAATTGACTAAAAAATAAAAAAAAATAAAATCATTATAGATTACGGAACCTATTCTTTCTTATACAAAGCAATTAACTTGGGCTGCAGGTAGATCACTGTTTACAAATTCGGACATTGATTTTGGCTGTGGGTGTTGTTTATGCACATGGTGATAAAACATGTCAGAACTTACAGCATGCTGTGCAGCCACAAGGTCCTTTCACTCCAACAATATCCTGAATTGCAGAGTTTGCTGGGATCCCATAAAGAGCCACCATAAACAGACTCATTTTCTGAAATGAATATTATTACACCTGTACTGCTAGAAAAGTTTCAGGGAGATCAATCATAATAGAGCTGCTAAACAGAAGGTTGGTTGTTTGGATAAGCTAGATGCTCACTGAATGCTTTTCCAAAATACCTTACTCTATTTTTAGGTCTGCAAAATGTATTCAAATCCTGATAGGAACAGGACTTTTGGCTCCGGAGGACCCAGAAATTAGGGAATAATTTCTCTCTTTTGGAGTTTGCTTTTCTGGTCTCAGGATGGTATCATATTATGAATAATAACAAGTGGAAGTAACTTTCATGAGTCAAATTTTGTTTGACTTACTAACATGATACCTCACGATACCAAGTTTCGAATGAGTCCTTCCATTACTTTCATGTTTCTACTTATGACTTTATTCAAATATTCTGTGGTGTCCTGCATCAAAACAGAGCCAGAATTGTACCTGACACACAACCTGGTGGGTTATGAAAAAAAGGCACAATCTAATAGCCAAGATCCCAAGGCAATGGTAAGAACAAGTGCTACTTTTGTAGCGAGAATCCCTAATTTAAAAGTATTTAATCTTCTACTATTTTGCTATGCTGCAAAGAAACCAATTCAATTTACCTTCTGCTTTAAGATACTGACTCAATCGCTAATTAATGACTTACAAATGACTATTGATTTGCTGAGAAACTCATAATACGCTCTGTAATAGTCTACTCATAATAGCTTTCTATTTTCTTTTCCTCGAGATTCACATCTTTCTGTTTTTTCCCTGAGATGATATTTTGTTTAAGCACACCTTTCCCTGTAACATTTTTATTTTCTGTCTGTGCTATAACTCCTTCTGCTGTTGAGGAGGGTGCTGAAAGGAAGAAGCAGGAAGGCATGGGAAAAGCCATGGCTCTGATGAAACAAGGAAGCTTTAGATAGCTGAAGAACGAGACCAACAAAATAAACATCTATGAAATAAATTTGCTCAGAGCATTTACATTCTCTAAATGCCACACATAAAAATCCCCAGCCAGGCTGAATTTACATTAATCCCATGATTTCTGAGGTCACTGGAGCATCCAGTCTGTTCCCACAGCGTATCTCTCCCTGCCCAGTTCTCCAGTTGACTGCAGGGCCACCTCCAGTGAAGCCCTACGTTCACCTCCACACAAGGTGGAAAGCTATGAGAACAAACCAAAAAAAACCAGGAAGTACAAAGTTAGGAGAGGGAAAGAGGGGCAACAGTTGAGTACCCCTCAGGTCACACTTCTATATCTTCTGTGCCAGGCAAGCCTGGATGCAGACTCCACAAGGCACTGGCAGTGACTTTCAACTCACCCTGGTTTGATGGTACAGCCTCAGGAGATAAGCTGTAGAAACAACAGCACTGCCACCTGTACTGACAGCACAGCCACCTTCTTCAGCAGGTGACATTTTAAGTGGATGTGAGAGGAGAAGGAGAAAAGCCCCAAGTTTTTTGTAGAAGTCGAGGAGATGTCTGTCTCCAAGAATTCGGCTCGTTTTGAGAGGAAGAAAATTCTTACTTTCAGGACTTTTTTAATGAAGTCTAAGGGAGAGAGGCGTTAGTAGTATCTGGTGATAAGAAAAATGTTGGTTCATTTTCACCGGACACAAAGGAGTCATCCCATCTTACCTTGGGCAAAGGAATTTTAAGCAGAAGGTGATGGGAATTACTTCCAGCTTATCATTTTGTGACCATGCTCAGGGGTGCCCATTTGTTTCACAAATTTAGTTCGAGGATGTCACGATTCCTCTAAAAGCGTAGCTCTTTTCACCACATTTATTGCAAGCCTGACACATTCCCCAGGCCCTGATTTGTTAGGTCACTTCTGTTAATACAGTCGTCTCGTTTACAAAGCTAATGCTATGATTTCTGGGGACATTAAATACGCCAATCAAACAGAAAAGCTGCATGGAAAATGTCACCGAGTTTTAAAATGGGATTCCCTCCCTTCGCTTGAATAATATTTTCTGAAAAACCTTTTTCCACGAGACCACATATAGCAGTGCATCATCATCATCATCACCCCTCCTGAACAGCAATTACACCACAAGAACTGGAAGGGGTGAACACAGGAACAAAACTGGATGCTCTCCGGGAAAATAGAGCACAGCAGATATTTTTTTTTTTTTCCCCCCACACAAAGAAAACATTTCTGACAAAATGACATTAAAAGAAAAGCTGTTCTGGAGGCTTTCATGCCAGGGATGACTACAGTGCAGAAAGGCAGCAATTAGTAATCGGGGGTTTTCTGCTGAGAAAACTGTAAAGGAAATCTGATGTAAGATTTGAAAGCTGAATGTTTACTTCTGTCAAAATTTCTCTTACCAAACACCAGCCCAGAGATTTGAGCAGAAGATGTTATCTCTTCAAAAACAAGCAGGTGCAATGTCCAAGTGATTAGTCCTAACACGACATAACTACATGCAGCATAAGAAAAATTTTACGTCTGGTATCACCTAACAAAAGTAGAACTGAAATTACAAATAAAGTGCTTGAAAGAGTAAAATGAGGGCAGAAGGAGGGAAGCCCAGCACTAACTCTTCCCTCTCTTGCCGAGCTGCCTTCAAGCACAGAGGAGGGCTGGGCAGCCACAGTCACTGCCTCCACGTGCTGAAAAGGAGACCTCAGAGTCAGGGGACAGCAGCCTGGTCCTACTGTTTATTTTGAACAGTAACTGATTATTACTTATAGAATCATAGAATTATCCAGGTTGGAAGGGACCTTCAAGATCATCTAGTCCAACCATAAACCTCACTCAGATAAAACTTATCACTAAACCATGTCTCTAAGCACTACATCAACCCAGCTTTTAAACACCTCCAGGGATGGGGCCTCAACCCCTTCCCTGGGCAGCCCAGTCCAAGGCTTCAGAACCCTTTCCGTGTAAAACTTCTTCCTACTCTCCAATCTGAACCTCCCCTGGGGCAACTTGAGGCCATTTCCTCTTGTCCCATCACCTGGGGCTTGGGAGAAGAGACCGACCCCCCCTGGCTACACCCTCCTTTCAGGGAGTTGGAGAGAGCCAGAAGGTCTCCCCTCAGCCTCCTTTTCTCCAGGCTCAACACCCCCAGCTCCCTCAGCCTCTCCTCAGGAGACTTGTCCTCCAGACCCCTCACCAGCTCCGTTGCCCTTCTCTGCACCCGCTCCAGCCCCTCAAGGTCTTTTTTGTGGGAAGGGGCCCAAAGTGGACCCAGCCCTCGAGGTGGGGCCTCACCAGTGCCCAGCACAGGGGGACCATCACCTCCTGAGTCCTCCTCCCCACGCTGTTCCTGACACAGGCCAGGATGCTGGTGGCCTTCTTGGCCACCTGGGCACACTGCTGGCTCCTGTTCAGCCCACAAGGTAATAAAGCATCAGTTCAATGGAAAGTATCACAGTGACTAGTTAAGACAGCATTAGGAAGGATGTCATCATTTTTTCCCTAAAAAATCAAAAATCATCACCCTCTTAAAATGTGATTTTTCATTTTTTGTGAAATATTTTTTTGTGTAAGAGAAACCAAGAACTTGATTGTGCTGCAGGGCCTTCTGTTATTATTTTATAAGAGGCTGTTTGGATTTCCAAGCATCTTTTTAGTTTGTTAATAGCTGTTGGGCAAAGGCTTTTATTGATTTATAAAGTCACAGCCACTTTTCCCATCTCTGATGTTTACAACAGCTAGCTGGAAAACAACGCTGGCTTTGCAAAAACAGCAGGAGCTTAGAGCAGCTGAGGCTACGATATTATTTTCTGGGAAAGGGCAAGGGAAAAGGAGGATAACTATTCCAGAGGAAAAACAACAGCGCAGGGTTAGGGAACATGTGAGGATGTTTCGGTCAATATTTACCTCTTGGATCAATAAAACTTGATGTTCACCTCAGTGAAATCAATATCTGCCTAATTTAAGTATTGCTGCTTCTTGGCTCAGTCTGCTTTCCAGGATCTCATTTCAGTGCTTAAGATTTCAAACTTGATCAGTATTTTTACTGTGGGCTCAAATGCAAAAAATAATAATAATAATAAAAAAGTGATTCCCTTAAAGAGCACTATTTCCCTCAATGCTGCAGACAGACAGATAGTGTGTGTGTGTATGTTTGCTTGCCTGTGATCTGACAGGCCACCAGCAGCACGCTTAACTCACATAGAATAAGCCAGGAATAAAGGCTTCACTCCTAAAGTTCTTCTCTTAAGCATCATGAGAGTTTTGCAAGCTATCTAGTTATTATTCACAGAGGAAATTAAAGAAAGTCTCACTGTTGCAGCACTAAACTCTTACACATTTGCAGGACACCATCTGAAGCTGGATTTGCCATAAATCTAAATCTTTATCTAAGCCACGGTGAAAGTAAGAGGGCCTGAGGAAGTTGTGGTACAGCCAAAAGTAGAGGCAGAAGATTAACAGAGATATTGGTGTCCTTACTAGCATCTCGGAGGTGCTGAAAAAAGCAGTTTATCTGTTAATGTTCCTATTAATACCTGGCTCTTGCGCGGGGACAGTGCTTATCAGATTGTTTTTATGAGCTGGTAGGGTGTTATCAGTGGTATCTGCACCAGCCTAAATCCTGAAGATCCTGAACTTTATCACAGCTATCAGTGATAAAGCATCCAACGCTGGAAACTCTGGCTGCTTTTTCATGTCAGGATTTCTATACTGCCAACAAGGAAATTTCAGCTGAATCCTTAATAGGGCTCTGAAGCAGCACAGCACTGAGCAGGCACATGTAATTAGCCTTTACGCTGGAATTTGAGCATCAATTGCCAACATTTGCCAACATATTCCTCTTTTTTCCCCTCTACTCCACAGCTGGACGTAGGTGTTTTGCCAGCCCCTTTCACACCAGGAAGCTCATTTTCTCCTTTAACCTTTCTCTCTCCTTTCCTTTTGCACAAAATTGCAGGAAACTATTTTCAGGTTTGCTAAACCAAAGGATGTTTTGGCTGCCAAACGGCATCAAGAGAAAAGAAAGAATGTGCTTTCATTTAGTCTTATCACAGAACTGATAATAACATTATTATACATGCAAAGAACTCCATGCTTGTTTATCTGCAACAGCAGAACAACACACGCAAATATACATATGAAAGGCCTCTGAATATCTCAAGCTGCTGACAGTTCAATCAAGAATATTATACCCTCAAAATACAAACCAAATTATTTACTTCCATCAAGTGTACTAATACCACCTTGGTAATTTCCTGTTTTTCTTTAACAAGCCTTGCCAGGTTCACTCTTTGGTTTTCAGGAAAATAATCTGAGGAGGAAAAAAAACTCACTTTCTAGACACTTTGCAGCCTTGATAATGAAAATAATTATTTACCACTTGATATGCTGCAAATCTTCTATATGAATAAATTTTAAATATTATTCAAACTCAAAAACGTGGTATCATCATATCCACTGCCAAAGTAAAAAAAATTGAACAAACTTAACTGGTATTTAAATGGATATATCTTCAAATCATGGCCCAGTAGAATTGTTTCCTATAGGGTATCTCAGAAAATGCACTCTGCTGTAACCAAACATTTGGTTTGCTTTGCTTTCAAGTTCCTGATTTATCCATATTCTATTGCCTCCTTTTTTTTTTTTTCTTTCTTTCTTTTGTTTTTCCTTTATATTTGGCAATACCTCCCACTCCCAGGAACTTATCTACGTGTTACCAACTCTAAGCTTTTGGAGTATTCTGGTAACATATTCTATTTTAGGACTTAATCCTGTAGCAGATCAAGTCATTGCTCACATGGCAGAATAACCTCCAATACTGCTGAGAACTCAACTGCATCTGGATTTCTCATATAGATACTTCACTTCTCCACGTACATTCTCATTATCTCTTCTCCTGAGAACATTTGCACCAGCCATAGACTTGCATAAAACATACTCAGATAATTAAAAGGTCCCTGGAGCAGTGGGGCTATCCTAAAATAACCATCACAGAAAAGTACATTTGCAATTTCAAAGGGCATGGAAGAAAAATTTATAACCTAAGTTTTAATCTTTTGCTGACCAAACATGATCCAATCAGACGTGCCCCGAAATCACATTCACCAAGGTCACCACTGGTGCCTAATGGAGGGCAACTTTCCATGCTGGGGCTGTGGATCCACACATTCCCTGCTCTTCCCAGCAGGACACACCAGGCCCCAGAGCATCCTCCCTTTTGGGGACACATCAGGGAAGTAAGGGCAGGGAGAGGATGTCTGACCAACACAGAAAAGTCCTGCCCCACAGAACGCACCATCATAAAAAAAAAAAAAGCCATTGAGGGGCTGGAGGGGGTCCAGAGAAGGGCAACGGAGCTGGTGAGGGGTCTGGAGAAGAAGTCTCCTGAGGAGAGGCTGAGGGAGCTGGGGGTGTTCAGCGGGGAGAAAAGGAGGCTGAGGGGAGACCTTCTGGCTCTCTCCAACTCCCTGAAAGGAGGGTGTAGCCAGGGGGGGTCGGTCTCTTCACCCAAGTCCCAGGCCATGGGACAAGAGGAAATGGCCTCAAAATGCACCACAGGAAGTTCAGGTTGGAGAGTAGGAAACATGTTGACCCGGGAAGGGTTCTGAAGCCTTGGACCGGGCTGCCCAGGGAAGGGGTTGAGGCCCCATCCCTGGAGGGATTGAAAAGCCGGGTTGACCTAGTTCTCAGAGACGTGGTTTAATGATGGGTTTTATCCGAGTGAGGTTGATGGTTGGACTAGATCTTAAAAGTCTCTTCCAACCTGGACAATTCCATGATTCTATGATCACGCCCCCTACTAGCACATGCCAAAAAAATATATATCAAGGGGAAGCAATTCATTTCACCAGACTATAACTGTCTAGAAACCGTGCACTGGAGTGACTCAGGTGCCCACCCAGCCTAAGCACAGCCCCCCTAACGCTGGGGGTTATGCCCTAGAGTTGCTGAGACACCCACATAAAGCTGCAATTCGTGACACAGGTGCTCCAGGACACCCACGCTCCCTGAAGCATCCAGAATAACACCAGACAGGGTGCTTACCCATCGTCACTCCCCCAGGGTATGATTCATCCCACTACATTCAGGCTCCTGTGGGAGGACCACTTGCAGCTGCCAAGAGAGATGCTTGAGTTTCTAAACAACTCAGCGCCCCAGGGCAGACAGGCTGGTCCTTCCCTCTGGGCAGAGAAAGGCACTGCAGCCTTCATCAGGGCTTGCAGATGAAGATCACAGAATCACAGAATCGTAGTGGTTGGAAGGGACCTCAGAGATCATCGAGTCCAACCAACAACAAAAAAAAAACAAAAAACAAAACAAAAAAAACCACCACAAAACCCACAAACCACCACCCACCACCTAAACACACAACAACAACCACCAAACCAAAAACCATCACCCACCCACACAGCACCCCACCACAAACCAGTAATCCTAGAGCATGCCCTGAAGAACCATGTCTACACGTTTCTTAAATACCTCCAGGGATGGTGACTCCACCACCTCCCTGGGCAGCCCATTCCAATGCTGGATAACCCTTTCAGTAAAGAAATGTTTCCTAATATCCAACCTGAACTTCCCCTGGCGCAACTTGAAGCCGTTACCCCTTGTCCTATCATCTGTAACTTGGGAGAAGAGACCGACCCCCGTCTCTCTACACCCTCCTTTCAGGTACTTGTACAGAGCGATAAGGTCTCCCCTCAGTCTCGTCTTCCCCAGACTGAACACCCCCAGCTCCCTCAGCCTCTCCTCGTAAGACTTGTGCTCCAGACCCCTCACCAGCTTTGTTGCCCTTCTCTGGACCCGCTCCAGCCCCTCAATGTCCCTCTTGTGGTAGGGGGCCCAAAACTGGACACAGTACTCGAGGTGGGGTCTCACCAGTGCCAAGTACAAGGGCCCGTCTGGCACATTCTCTTTGCCAGCAAGAGCCCCACTTCAGGGAAGGTGTTCCCCATGGTGGTGGTGTGTCCAGGCCCCAGGGCTGGAGCCCAGCTATCGGTGAACCAGAGCTGCACACAGGACTGCACTAAATCAGAGGAGCCTTCCCCCTCAACAAGGGTAACAGTCCAGGCTCCTCTTGCACTTGGCTGGGACTTTGCAGGACCTCCAGACAGTGACAAACCACATCTCCAGCCAGGCTGCATAAATCACTTCCCCGGGTGTGCCTGCCCCTTTTTTTTTTTTTTTTCCCCATCTCCAAAGGGAGCTAAGAGAACAACCTTGGCAGTAGAGGCTTGACTTTTAGTTAGGTGCTGTGAGGTGAGCCAAATCTGGGACAGACTGTCAAAATGGCAAGCAATTCATTATTCATGCACTGAGAAGGTGATGCCAGGGTTGCAGAGCATGAAGTCTACACAGCACAGAGCTGGACTGCCTCCAGGACGTTATTTTATCTTATTTTTCTCTGGCTCCCAGTGTTATTCTTCTGCCTTTCATCCATGCCCTTCCTAGTATCACCATTTAATTGGGTGATTGGCAGGGTATGGCTCCGCAGGACATGATGAGATGATGTATCAGCTCTGCTGCCAAAAAGGATGCCCCCTCCTTCCCCATCTCCCTCCTCCTGCCTGATGGCTGCTGCTGCTACCTTCTGCTGGCTCTGGCTTGTAGCAAAGCCCTGCCTGAGTGCACTAACATGATGGAAAACAGCAACCAGGCAAAAGAAAGTCAAAAAAGGCAGACAAGTTTCTGGCATTGCGCTGAACCGGCTCGGGGCAGCGGGGCCACAAAGATGATCAGAGGGATGAAGCATCTCTGCTATGATGATAGGATGAGATAGTTAGGGTTGTTCAGCCTGGAGAAGAGAAGGCTCCAGGGAGACCTTAGAGCCCCTTCCAGTACCTGAAGGGGCTCCAGGAGAGATGGGGAGGGACTCTCGATCCCTCAGTGGAGTGATAGGTCGAGAGGTAATGGTTTTAAACTGGACAAGGGGAGATTTAGGTTAGATACTAGAAAGAAATCCTTTCCTGTGAGGGTGGTGAGAGCCTGGCCCAGGTTGCCCAGAGAAGCTGTGGCTGCCCCATCCCTGGAGGGGTTCAAGGCCAGGCTGGATGGGGCTTGGAGCAACCTGGTCTGGTGGGAGGTGTCCCTGCCCAGGGCAGGGGGTTGGAACTCGATGATCTTTAAGGTCCCTTCCAACTCTAACCATTCTATGATTCAACGCCTGGGACAGTGGAAGACAGGACAATACTCAGGGGGAGAAGAGAGGATGGGTGCAAGGCCAAGGGCAAGACACAGCTCTCTTCTCTGAATGGGAACAAGCCTTCAGATGAGTTCTGCTGCCTTTGCTGTCACCAGCCCAACTTACCCAACCAAACAGCTCCTAATTCGTAGGTTGACTGATCACTCTTTAGTTAATTTCTCTGGCAGGGAAAGACAAATGGAGAGCAGCAATGACCAAAGTGTAGCAGCCTGGAGAGCCCCAGCTCCTGGAGAGGCCAAGGCTCACAGCCCCACTCACCATCATGCTATATTCACCGGGCAAGAGAGGTGTCTTGGGTCAGATGGCTACACCAGTGCTGGAGAAACTCATACCCTTGAGTGAGACTGAAACATGAGAGTCACCTCGCAGCTGGGAGAGGGACCATGGCTACTCTGGCTTAGCTCTCTCATTTTTCCCACACTATCTGTCCTGAAGCCCCAGATAAGCCTTACCACAGGTTTAATTCAAATGGCTTCCATTCCAATTAAAAGCTTGGGTTTTGATGACAGAGCAACTTCTTAATGAGAACATATACCTGAAGAATTCCTGGCCAGCCCTCGCCATCGATCAGCTCACAGCTCTTTCTGCAAGGTGATTTGTCATTAAACCCCGAGACAACAGGGATTTGAAGCTTTGCCCAGGGTGACCTGGGAAATTTTAAGAGGTCAGAAACTGAGTTCAGCTCCTTTGGGTACTAGACCAGCAACTTAATGAAAAACACATCGTTTCTCTTCAGAGGGGTGTTGGGGAACAGCTCTGTGTTCCTGTTTCTCTCAGGATGGGATTGGCCTTTCTCCAGCAAACCTGAGTAGATCTGGGACTATCTGAAGCAATCCGAAACTCTCTATTTCTCTATTTTCTCATGAAATTATTTTCCTTTCCTTAACTTTCTATTCTTTCCTTGCCCTGCAGTGTTTGTCAACGCTTCTGTTGTCCTCACTCAATTAATGATGCCTTTTACTTTCTGTGCTGTATTTTTTATTTCTCCTTGCTTTACATGAGGAGGTTTGTATGGATAAACTACAACATTATTTGTTAGCAACAAGCTATCCCTCACCAATTACTTTGCTGGGATTTTACTACCCTGTCATTAATATATCTCCAACAATTCGCTGCAACTTTTGGCTGAAAAGAGAAGAAACAAAACTTGCCCTACGGCTGTGGGATCCTCAAAACAGAAACGCAGAGCTATTCCCAGCCAACACACTGCCAGTTCCTCCTACAGCTTATTACCTCCAGCCACCACTATGTCTGGAAAAGACTAGAGAAGATCACTGGGAGAGAAGTAACAGTTGAATTTTCAGCCCCAGAGATCGAGATATGCCATTTTAGGTTGCGTTATTTTGAGTAACACTTGCCAAGGGCACTGAAGAACAAGTCAGCTTAATTATTAAAGACAGGTCATTGATGTAACTTGCAACAAATAAATCACTGGAGCAAGGACAGCATTCAGACTAATAGTATTTATCACTGCACAAAAATATACCATTATTTAGTATGATGACAACATGGCTTTGGGAAGACCATTGAGAATATCCCTTCCTGGGCTTTCCATCACTCACTGTCTAAATCATTCCCTCCTGTTGTTCCCCCCTCTCTCCTACAAGGGTACCTAGTTTTGCACCACGTCACCTCTTGCACACCAGCATCCACTTTGCAGAACAGATTCCTTCAGCAGCACTTGCTATGGATGCAGTAACCTATGTGCTTATCCTCATCTCCTCTGAAGGTTTCAAACACCTGAAGGAACCCTACCTACTCCTTGCTCCAAGAAACCATCTAACCCCTCAGCTGTATTCTCCTTTCTCTCCTTACACCCAGTTTCCCCTCTAGCACCTCCATCCAACTTCAGATGCCTTCAAACCCCCTCTTAAAGAGGTCTATCGACAATAACAAAAGACATAAAGCATAAAGACATGAACTTCTATAACAGATCTCCTAGAAATATGTTAAATATTGTCAATGTCCCTCAGTGCAAAAATGAAAACACCAAAAATTCTCTGTTTTATGGTCAGTAATGAACTCTAATTGCTCAGTTCCTGTACAGGGCAGCCAGCCTTCAGTCTTCTTCAGTGCTGACATTGCCTAAGGAACCCCCTTCCCTGCTCACTGAACTGTTGGGGGCTGCTGGCTCCATCCAGTAAAAATGGCTTCAATTCAACTTTGAGGGAAGCAGCCTGCCCCATCCACAACAGAACCACTGCTTCAATTTTTCCAGCAATCAGGCTGTAAACACTTCAGTCAACTGAGGAATTCCCTTTGAGTCTATAAACTAAATGGCAATCTCTTTGTTCAAAAGAAGAAAACACTGGGAGTAGAATAAATGATTTTTTGCACACATGGAGGGAAGGAGGAGAGGAAGAAGCCCTAGTTGTCTCCTGCAAAGAAGCCAAGTCCTAGATTGCTGGGCTGTCTTTCATGTATTAAACACAACATCTGTTCCCATGTTTGTCCATACGGAGCCAAGTTGCAAAAGGTGCAGCTCTATCCACCATAAAGCTTAAAAACACACATTGATCAGAACAACTACCGAGCAGATGAGAGAGGGCAGGGAGGAAAAAGGAGCACTGTCATCTCCTCATCTAAATGCAGATGATGTTGCAAAAGCTTTGAGAGAAAGCCCAGAATAACTGAGTGAAATGGCTTTTTTTTTTTTTGCCCCCAAGTGTATATTCTACCTGTTGATTCTTTTAAATCCCTTAACATTTGTAAATCCAATCAGTTAAGGTAAACCTAACTTATTTAGATTTGTTATTTAGTGTTGTGAAATTAATCAAGGTTTAGACTAATTTCCGCACAACACAAACATCAAGGAAATTGCCAAGTGGTCGTGGACAAATACAGCAGCTGTCCCACATGCACTAATAGTTAACACAGGCACGTATAAGTCCATTTTATCAGAACAGGCAACGTTGGCTTAGAAAGGAGATGGGCATTACCTAAAATGTTTAATGAAATATCAAGGGCTCCAGTGATTAAAGGAGGCTAACAGGATTGCTTTCTGACCACCTGCCTACCTCAGGAGAACACCATACACTGCCCTACAAGTACCGTGTGAAGGCAAGACTCTGCCACCCCCCCTCCAAAGCATAAGGCCTGGTTTCTTATCCTCCTCTAGCTCAATAAGGGTTTTGGTGTAATAAAATAACTTTGCAATTTATATACTGTGTCTTCTTTCAGATTCAGGGTCATCAAAAGCACTTTAGAAGCCTTTTCCTCACCACGTGGACAAATGCAGCAACCATCCCACACGCACTAATAGTTAACACAGGCATGTATAAGTTGTGAGAGCAAAGGAAGAAAGAACAGATTTCACGAAAGATGTGTTTGGTGTGTATGAAGCAAAGGCCTGGTTTCTTATCCTCCTCTAGCTCAATAAGGGTTTTGGTGTAATAAAATAACTTTGCAATTTATATACTGTGTCTTCTTTCAGATTCAGGGTCATCAAAAGCACTTTAGAAGCCTTTTCCTCACCACGTGGACAAATGCAGCAACCATCCCACACGCACTAATAGTTAACACAGGCATGTATAAGTTCATTTTATCAGAACAGGCAACGTTGGCTTAGAATGGAGATGGGCATTACCTAAAACGCTTAATGAAATATCAAGGGCTCCAGTAATTAAAGGAGGCTAACAGGATTGCTTTCTGACCACCTGCCTACCTCAGGAGAACACCCTACACCACCCTACAAGTACTATGTGAAGGCAAGACTCTGCCACCCCTCTCCATGGCACGTGGTTTCTGAACCACTTTCTTCACAGGTGACCACTGAGGTCCCCCAAACCTACTGCCAGAACACACAGTTTACCAGGGATTTATCTGGCAAGGTGTAGGATTTGTGGAAAAACAAAATGGCTGCTTTCACACACCTATCTCAGATAACCTGTGCATTCTTCCGAGCACCTGACCCTAATGGTACCCCCCACCTTGGAATGACCAGCACAAAACCAACACGGCAGAGGAGCCTAGGACAGAGGAATCTGCTCAGGACAGAAGAAGCTGGGATAAATTTCTACCCCCCAGCACTGAATTTCACTGAATTTTTAGAGTTGGAAGGGACCATAGAGATCATCTAGTCCAACTCCCCTGCTGAAGCAGGATTGCCTAGAGCTAGAGCATGTTACTCAGGAGCATCCAGGCGGGTCTTGAAGATCTCCAGAGAAGGGGACTCCACACCCTCCCTGGGCAGCCTGTCCCAGGGCTCTGCCACCCTCACTGGGAAGAAGTTTTTCCTCAGATTTGAGTGGAACCTCTTATGTTCCAACTTGTGCCCATTGCCCCTCGTCCTCTCACTGGGAACCACTGAAAAGAGTCTGGCTCCATCCTCCTTCAACCCTCCCTTGAGATACTTGTCGGCGTTGATAAGGTCTCCCCTCAGCCTTCTCTTCTCCAGGCTAAAGAGTCCCAACTGTCTCAGTCTTTCTTCATCAGGGAGATGCTCCAATCCCTCCATCATCTTTGTTGCCCTTCGCTGGACTCTCTCCAGCAGTTCCCTGTCCCTCTTGAACTGGGGAGCCCAGAACTGGACGCAGGATTCCAGTTGTGGCCTCCCCAGTACAGAGCAGAGGGGGAGAATGACCTCCCTTGACCTGCTGGCCACACTCTTCCCTCTGCAGCCCAGGATCCCATTGCCCTTCCTGGCCACAAGAGCACACTGCTTGCTCTTTGTCATTTTGCTGTCCACCAGGACCCCTAGATCTTTCTGTTCAGAACTTGTCTCCAGCAGACCCACCCCTAACCTGTATTGGTGCCTGACATTCTTCTTCCCCAGGTGCAGGACCCTACACTTCTTAGTTTAATGACCTTCACCCTGCCCCAACTAAGCAACGCGACACACATGAAAATACCCTGGAGCCGTAACCTTGTCTGCTGCCAGGGACGATTCACCTCTGTGAAACAAACCCTAAACAGGCCCAGTGGGTGCAAGATCTGTGATGAAGGGAGCAGATGGGAGGCTGGCCAAGCCCCTCGTGCTTCCTTGGCAGCCTTGTCAGGTTTTCTGCCCTGCTGCCTGTGATCCCCTATTACAGACTTAGCAGGAACCATAACATGAGCCCGTAGCCAGACCCGGGGATGCCCACGAGTACAACTCCCTAACAGCATCTCACGCTGCTGCTTTTTCTCCAGCAATGAGCCAGATGAGAGATTTCTTGCTTCGAGCCCTGCCCGGCACCACAGACACCAGGCTTCAGAGGAGGTTACATGGATGCTGCTGCTGGGATGTGCTTAGAGGTACAGACAGTACAGACAGATTGAGAGCTTGTCACGGTGGTCGTTCTTCTATTTTAGTTTTGCCTTTCCCTCCAGCTTCTCTTTAATTGGATCTTGATGATCCTTATCTCCTTCAAGCCTTACTTGCCTTTTTATTTTTTTTTTTCCTCCAAGCTTTTTTCCAAAACAGTTTTCAAAGCTATTCAGAAGAGCAACGACCACCTACACTAGCACACTGTGGGCAAGGTATTCCAGTGCTGTAAATCACCACGCACCATTTTTTACCAGGTGAATACCTGCCCTGTCTTTTTAATGGATAAAAACAAAATAAAAACATGGCAAGCTTTCATTAGGATAATTAAAACAGTAATACAGCAGACATGAAAGAGCAAATCTGCTCAAAACATTAAACTCTGTATTATTCCACATCGAAACGCATCGATTTATAAAGTTTAAGGATTTCCCTCACATTTTTTTCCTGCTTCTGCAAAAATGTAATATTCAGTTGTGAAACACTTGACATGCGTTGAAACACCCGAATTTGAAAGCAATTTCTCCTGAGGGGCATAGCTTGTGCTTTTAAAAACAGCCTGCTATTTTTGGCGTACCCCCGAGCCGCAGGTGAGCAGAAGGCAGGTGCAGCAGTGGGCGAGCAGAACAGGCTCAGGCTGCAATCCATCTCTGCTCAGGAGAGCCTCCTGGGCTGTGCTTCAGCACAGCTTTCTCTGTGATGCATCCCCCAGACTGACTGGCATCAGGCAGAGGAGAAGGAAGAAGGAAAAGAAAAAGAAAAAAAAAAAAAGAGAAACTTTTTGCCTAAATTTCAGGTAGGGTATACGGAAGGTGCAGCCTGAGAACACGGCATTTACTCTGCCTCCTTTTACACTGGTACCACTGAAATTTCTCAAATGAAGCTGTTGCTGCTTCCGAATCAGAGAGGAAACAAATCTATTTAATGAAGATTTTGTTACTGTTTTCTGGCGAGTAGGGCCCGAGAGGTGACTGTCCCCCTGTACTGGGCACTGGTGAGGCCCCACCTTGAGTACTGTGTCCAGTTTTGGGCCCCCTACCATAAAAAAGACATTGAGGTGCTGGAGCGGGTCCAGAGAAGGGTGACAAAGATGGTGAGGGGTCTGGAGAGTAAGTCTTATGAGGAGAGGCTGAGGGAACTGGGGTTATTCAGCCTGGAGAGGAGGAGGCTGAGGGGAGACCTTATTGCTCTCTCCAACTCCCTGAAAGGAGGGTGTAGCCAGGGGGGGTCGGTCTCTTCTCCCAAGTCCCAGGCGACAGGACGAGAGGAAATGGCCTCAAGTTGCGCCAGGGGAGGTTCAGGCTGGATATTAGGAAAACTTTTTTCACCGAAAGGGTTCTCAGCCATTGGAATGGGCTGCCCAGGGAGGGGGTTGAGGCCCCATCCCTGGAGGTGCTCAAAAGACGGGTTGATGTAGTGCTGGGAGGTCTGGTTTAGTGATGATGCTCCTTGTTTGTTGTGTGGGTGTCTATTTTTGTCAGTTAGGTTGACGGTTGGACAAGATGATCTTTAAGGTCCCTTCCAACCTAGAAGATTCTGTGATTCTGTGATTAAGGCACATAAATCCTTTCTACACTATTTGAGATGCTACTTCAATTTTGCAGATAAACTCAAGTTACTGAGATAAACCTAGAATCATAGAATGGCTTGGGTTGCAAGGGATCTTCAAAGATCATCTAGTCCAACCTGTCCTAGCTTGGGCAGGAATAATTTAAGAAACCAGTTCTGCTGAAACCTATGGGATTACTTGAAAGTTAGAGCTGTCCTACAGTCACTAAGGCACTGATGGAAAAGCACAGATTTGCCAGCCTCCTCAGAGGGAAATGTGCTCTCGTGAAAGAGTTTAATATTGAAATAAATAATTACATGCTTATTTGGAATCAAATTACTAAAGGCTCAGCCTCCTTTTGAAGGGTGGAGGCTTCCCATTGAAAGAGATAACCATGTGTTTTCCTAGGCTTTTGATGTTGAAAGCCATTCCAGAAAAAATCCAGGCAAAACTGAAATTACAGCAGTGCGAAATTGCCCTCAAAGAAGTGTTTATGCAGCTGCCTATTTGTTCTGACTGTTTTGCTCCCTGAAATTCACACTTGTTCTCTCTCATATGAGATTTTCAAACCGTTTGCTGCAGATTTCACCAGTCTGGAAATCTCCCTTGCCTGCTGGTAGTTTAGAAGATGAAGAGGCAGCACCGAATGAATTCCCATAGTGCTGCTTTGCTTAATTGAATTCTGCAGTTGCCCCTAAATTAAATAAAGCAAGGAGGAAAAAGCAGATGTGAACAAGTGAACAAAGAGGTCTACAAGATCTGCAGGATTTGGAAAACTCCTTTTGAAGTCAAGTTTTTCAATTACGCCCCAAACTGGAGTTATGGATCTTTGAATCTTTGAGCCAAGTAGGTTTCAAAACATTTTGAGGCTTTGTAAGAGAGGCTCAACACTGCTGAGGAACCCAAGGGCTGGATTGCTCAGCCAAAAGCTGAGTCCAGCCCTGGGAGTCACTTAAACCTGCCACAGCTCTGCAGAAAGCAATTCAGCTCCTACAGCAATGCTGGAGCAGGGCTCTTTCTATAGAAACATGATCTATAGCAGCTTTGCTGTAGCTCTCTATACCTCCTTTGGTCACTATGAGCCTGGATTTGAGCCAGTCGTGTTGCCACAAGAGCTAACTAACTCCAAGGCCAGGCAGGACTGGAATAGGAACCAAGTTACCCAATTTGGAGAGAAAGCTGGCTCATTCCTCTCCAGCACAAGAGCCAGAGGTGACCCAGAGGTGACCCAGACCATCAGAGCTGGGTTTATGCTGCAAGGGAGCACCAGGCTGGCTTGGCAGGAAGGGCTCATAACCCTCCTGAGCACCGAGCTCTGAAGTGTGCTGCATATGAAAGGCAATGGAAGGTGTAGGACTTCATACTTAGCTTCAGGCTGTAGGTGAAGGAGGAAAGACGATCCATCCCAGTATGTGTTCCCAGTTGCTGCAAGCCCCCTCCCACAGGTGAAACGCCTCAGCCACACTGGCTGCTCAAATGATGATACCTGGTTTATGCACCAACAGCAAAGCAGACAGGGAGCAAGAAATGTGCTACAACAGCAAAGGAGGCTACATCACTCCCCAGAGGAACAGATTGAAATTTATTTTCTCTCCAAACTGAAGCAGGGACCTGAAATAATGTTACCAGTCCCCTAGCTTCAGATATTTGGAGATGGACATCTCCTAACAATGTCTCTTACAGAACTTAAAAAATACTGAACAAATCAGAAAGACAACTCATAGAATCACAGAATGGTTAGAGTTGGAAGGGACCTTCAAGACCATCGAGTTCCAACCCCCTGCCCTGGGCAGGGACACCTCCCACCAGCCCAGGTTGCTCCAAGCCCCATCCAGCCTGGCCTTGAACCCCTCCAGGGATGGGGCAGCCACAGCTTCTCTGGGCAACCTGGGCCAGGCTCTCACCACCCTCATAGTAAAAAATTTCTTCCTGAGATCTAATCTGAATCTTTTTTCTTCCAATTTAAAACCATTTCCCCTTGTCCTATCACTACACTTCCTGGCAAAGAGTCCCTCCCCATCTCTCCTGTAGCCCCTTCAGGTACTAGGTGGCCATTACAAGGTCTCCCTGGAGACCTCTCCTCCATATTTTTGTTGTTCTCAGCATCCCTTGCCATGTTCAGCTCCAGCCTCCCCTTGGCCTCCCTGTCCTCATCCCCACATAACCAGGCAGTGTCCCTATACCCTTCCACACCTAATCTACAGCCCAATGTCTCACATTCTCCTCTGATGAAAAAGGGATGCATTTGTTCAGAGTGGAAAGGTTCAAGTTAGGACACATTAAAATCAACGCATCCCCAAATGCAAAAAGCTTCTCATTTGGATCAATCTCTTTCCCATACCCTCACTGAATGTTTGATCACACAACCCAGCCCTGGGTTTTGTAGTTAAGTCTGGGTGACCACATCTTGCTGCCTACATAGATGCTCCCCTACAGACATAGAAAACCCTAACTTGAAGCCATTTAATCTTCAGCTACAGATCTATGCTGCACATTAGCTGCATTTAGTGACAGCTAACTAAGTTTCTTTTTAAAGACATACGTAGTATCCTATATAATGGACTTCAGGAAACTAAAAAAGATAGAATTCAATAGCAAGAACTGGAAAGATACCGCAATGAACCATTTTCTTTGATAAGATTTTTTTTCCTTCTTATCTGCAATTATTCTCTATATGCAAAACCAATCTTCAGCATGTGGATCCATCGCACTCTGGCTCAGGATCTGTATGCAAACAGGGCAATATGCACAAATGCTTTTTAAAACCACGCACCATAAAACCAACTTTTCTGGGCTTGTTTACTTTCCTTTGTTCCCTGTATAGGTTGATAGCTCTTACAGAGCGTTAACATCCATAATATTGATAATGAGCCTGTCTAAATATATGGTAATAGCTTTAAAAGTACTACCAGTACCATCAGCAGCCATTCATTGTTTGCAAGAAAATTTAAGGCAACTGTGGCATGTCCCTGCTTGGAACAAACACAACAATCAGCAGTTTTCATGTATATCAACGTAGAAAATATATGCTGCAATATGGTGTCACGTTGCTATTCTTTACTGGCTCAAATAAAATTGTATTTCATTTATGTCAAAAATCAGGTTGGAAAGAACATAAATTCTTTCCAAATGCAGGATTTTTGCTTTGCTTTCTTAAGTAGGCATTATAATTTATTTCCACCTTGGCCACTAAAAATCTTGAATGTAATTTCCTGTGTTGACACAAGCCCCAGCGAAAAACAAGAGACCACTGTTCTCCATGAGAAGGAAAGGAATGGTCCCCAACTCCCAGGAGCTGGCAAAGCAGCTGCATTTATGCACTTTTATTTAGGAATATCAGAACTGCTATCTGATCACTACCTGCTGGGTCCTGGGAGCGATGGGACAAGAGGGAATGGCCTCAAAATACACCACAGGAGGTTCAGATTGGATATCAGGAAAAATGTTGACATGGAAAGGGTTCTGAAGCCTTGGACTGGGCTGCCCAGGGAAGGGGTTGAGGCCCCATCCCTGGAGGGATTGAAAAGCCAGGTTGACCTTGTGCTCAGAGACATGGTTTAGTGATGGGTTTTATCCGAGTGACGTTGATGGTTGGACTAGATGATCTTGAAGGTCCCTTCCAACCTGGACAATGCTATGATTCTATATCAATTGGGAGCTTTCTGTATGCTTCCCTAATGTAGTCTTTCTGAATGTTTGCCATCATTTTGTTCTACATCAGGAAAAAAACCAACACAACAAGCATAGGAAACTGGATATGGAATGGGATTTCTAAAATATAAATGGCCTGACGACACCGTACGTGTCTGATGTCATTCTGAGAGGCATTTCTCAAAGAAAGAAACCTCAGAGTAGCACCACGTAAATCATGCATTTTTACTCTTTTTTTTTTTGGAGGATTTATGGAACCCCTCATCTACAGAGAGGACATTCCTTGCTCTGAAATGGTCTAATTCCAAATTACTTTACATTAAAACCATAATCCAATCTACATGCTTTCACACAAGGCCCAGATCTGCTAAAAATACATGCTTACAAAAATGTTGTCTATGCTGAAATCCTGATTATTTGCTGAAATCTTTATCTTGTAAGAAATTCCATGTGGCTCACTCAGCATCAGACAGATTCTGCTCACTCTTACAAAAGAGCTTGCTGGTAAAGTTCAAACTGTATTTTCTTACAACCTGGGCTTTTTGGATTATTTTTAGTAATTATTTAATTTCTTCTTGGTATTTTTTCTTAGTATATTTTTTCTTTTCTTCACTAGGGTGTTTTTATGCTATGACAGCTGTGGCAAGGCATATGTCCTGGAGAAAGACAAATTCTTCTACTACCCAGTACCACCATACAGCTAAGAAAATGCTGACTTTTTAAGTCATGCAAGGAAACCGAGCAGTGTACATGCATCTGTACCTTATGTTCATGGGGAACAAGGCAGGTCACCTCCAGACATACTAAGGAAACCTTGAAAACAAGAACCAAAGATGTCAGCTCATTAGACCTCTTCCCCCAGCAACAATCAGAGCTCCAGTTCCCTTTGAATCTTGGACAACTACCTATGTATGGTTTCATAGCATTTCTCGAAGTCCATACCGCTACTTCCAAGCAGTATAGAACAGCCAACTCACTAGGAAAGACAAGAAGGAAAAAGGTACCAGAAACCATTTTCATATATATATATTGGGAACATATTGGCAGCAAACTTCACCCCCTAGCCCTAGAAGATGCAGAAGCACTATAGCAAGCTATCACATGCTATGCTATCATGGTCATATCATCTTGGCAGCAAACTTCACCCCCTAGCCCTAGAGGACGCAGAAGCACTATAGCAAGCTATCACACGCTATGATACCATGGTCATATCATCTGAGGGAAGGGATGCCATCCAGAGATGGCACAAGCTTGAGAGATGGGCCCGTGTGAACCTCATGAAGTTCAACCAGGCCAAGCGCACGGTCCTGGACCTTGGCTGGCGCAATCAATGGATTGAGAGAAGCCCTGAGGAGAAGAACTTGAGGGTACCTCATGAAGTTCAACCAGGCCAAGCGCACGGTCCTGGACCTTGGCTGGCGCAATCAATGGATTGAGAGAAGCCCTGAGGAGAAGAACTTGAGGGTAATGGTGGATGAGAAGCTCAACATGAGCCAGCAATGTGTGCTGGCAGCCCAGAAAGCCAACCACAGCCTGGGCTGCAGCAAAAGAAGCAAGGCCAGCAGGTCACAGGAGGTGATGCTACCCCTCTACTCCATGCTAGGTAGACCCCACCCAGGGAGGTGATTCTGCCCCTCTGCTCCATGCTAGGTAGACCCCACCTGGAGTGCTGTGTCCAGCTCTGGGGTCCACAACTCAGGAAGGACATGGACCTGTTGGAATGGGTCCAGCAGAGGGCCATGGAGATGCCCCAAGGGCTGGAGCACCTCTGCTACGAAGACAGGCTGAGAGAGCTGGGGTTGTTCAGCCTGGAGAAGAGAAGGTGCCGGGGAGACCTTAGAGCCCCTTCCAGTACCTGAAGGGGCTACAGGAGAGATGGGGAGGGACTCTTTATCAAGGAATGTAGTGATAGGACAAGGGGTAATGGTTTTAAATTGAAAGAGGGGAAATTTAGATTAGGTATTAGGAATAAACTCATTTCTCATTCCCACTACTGAGCCAAATTCCAATTACTTCTATAAGTACAGAAACAGCAGTAGAGCTAGTTAGGAATATCTCCTGAAAGCTTTTATTTTCTGCTTTTCTTCAGGTTTTTTTTTTTTAAGAAGGACTAGGTACAGAAACAGCAGTAGAGCTAGTTAGGAAATATCTCCTGAAAGCTTTTCTTTTCTGCTTTTCTTCAGGTTTTTTTTTAAGAAGGACTAACACAACTCAGGAAGGACATGGACCTGTTGGAATGGGTCCAGCAGAGGGCCATGGAGATGCCCCAAGGGCTGGAGCACCTCTGCTACGAAGACAGGCTGAGAGAGCTGGGGTTGTTCAGCCTGGAGAAGAGAAGGTGCCGGGGAGACCTTAGAGCCCCTTCCAGTACCTGAAGGGGCTACAGGAGAGATGGGGAGGGACTCTTTATCAAGGAATGTAGTGATAGGACAAGGGGTAATGGTTTTAAATTGAAAGAGGGGAAATTTAGATTAGGTATTAGGAATAAACTCATTTCTCATTCCCACTACTGAGCCAAATTCCAAATACTTCTGTAAGTACAGAAACAGCAGTAGAGCTAGTTAGGAATATCTCCTGAAAGCTTTTATTTTCTGCTTTTCTTCAGGTTTTTTTTTTTTAAGAAGGACTAGTGACAAATTTTAAACTGAGCATATCTGGACTTCTCCACATGTTTAGTATGATACTACTCGCGCACTTCTGGTGTTTTTTGAAGCTCATCATTTTTTTTTGTAGCTCACTAAAAATCTACTTTTTACTGAGCATCTAAGGAAGGAATAATTAGTCTTGTAAAGAAGAGGTAGATTCTAAAGAAAAACCAATTTCTGCTCCAACTGTACAGAGCGGGGATCACCCCATATAAAGAAAAACTAAAAATATTGCTTTTCTCTGATAAAGAAAATACAGGGAAGACAGCCACGTCCTGACCTTATTTTGGGAAGAAAGGCTCTCTGGTATTGCTGAGGAGTGCAAAAAATCCTGAATTTCTGGCCAATATTTCTGCCGTAAAAACAGACTAAACATCAAGAGGCTCTCTGGACTTTTTATCAGCTTATTCTTCCTTCAGTTAAACTACTGCTGGGAAGACCTTGCTACTGTCCTGCAGACCTGCTTCGTGGACACATAAGGCACTGGGAGCAGCAGTCTGCAGCAGTGTGAAACTGGGCTTTTTATTGCTGAGTAGTTACAAAACATCTCTCTGTGTTTATGATTTTCTCCAAAGATGGCTACAAGGTACAGCTAAGTGCAGAGACTTCCAAAAAACATAACCAAGCACGACAATCTGCAGAGTTTAGAGAAGGAGGGACACTTCTACGTGAAGTACAGAGGGGCACTGCCAGCCAGTTTTATGGCCAAACAGCAGCTTGGATCTTTACTGCAAAGGAAAGTAAAATGAAATCCTCATTAAAATACATTCTGATGAACATGGTGGGATCAGCTTTGCACAGACACACAGATGATATTTTATACACACGTCCAGCAGCACAGGCACATGTCTCTGTGCAGGTACATCATCCACAAACACACTTCGTTACTCTGCACTAATTGTGTCTTCAGATTAACCTTTCCTGCATTTCTTGTCGCTTACATCTACTTTCTTTCTGACAATAGCAGACAGCTAGACACAATGATACGTCTCTTCAGATTAACCTTTCCTGCATTTCTTGTCGCTTACATCTACTTTCTTTCTGACAATAGCAGACAGCTAGACACAATGATTTTATTTCCCAGTTGGGGGAATGAAGCCATGAAATATCACACTTCCAGGATGCAAACAAATGCAATGAATGAAGCCATGAAATATCACACTTCCCAAACAAACTTTTAAGATTATCTGTTTCCCTCCTTCAATCCCTGCTTCCTTGTTACCTTTTTCAGCCACAAGCCTGCCCCTTCCTGCTGCTTTCCCTCCTGCCCCAGGAACCCCAACGTGGCTGATCTTTCTCATTAACTCTGCCCAACTGTGCAAATTAACTCCCACTGGGAACCGAACATAATCTATGCAGTTATGACTTAATTCTGGTTTTACTCACACTTCTGAACATTATATAAGTCCATCAGGTTCCTTTGTGAAAGCAGAACCAAGCCTACCACCTCTTGGGCAAGGTAGGTGCCCACCTCACCTACAATCCTTTTGTAGGATTTCACAGGATTGCTAAATCCCAGCTCTGCTTGGCAGCCTCGGGGAAAAAAACCATCTCCCGATTATTTTGTACCAAGAGACAGAGCTGGTGAATCACAAGAGCATCCCAGGAACCAGGCAGACAGCCCCTCTTTTGGGTTTCCAGCCCAGCCACTAGCAGGGGTCATCAGAAATGCCTCAAAACCCTGTCCCAGTCCCAGGAGGCTCATTAGGCGCAATTCTCCCATATTGTGCTTAACGCTCTCTGAGGTCACTTCCAAAACACCACTTTTCTCCCACCTCTGTAATCACCTTGCACCCTTGCTGTCTTCCAGAGGCACCTGTGTACACCCAGATGGAGCAGAGAGCTACAAAGAAAGTTTTAAATTTTGAAAGATCTTCATTGATCCTTACACTGAGATTAAAGTTTTGAAGAGCTTCCTACCCATTTCTGTGCTGCCAAAGAACACCAGGAGATCCGAGGGCAGGGAGTTGTTTTACCTGTGAATTCTCAGAGCTTTCTGTTAAAGGAAACACGACTCGAGTCCATCAGCACAAACAGAGAGATTCCTTTGGATCCCACTCCTTGCATTACAAAACTTATAAATTACTAGAATTCACAATGTGAACATGTCTTGCCTTCTCAAGCAACAGAAACCAGTCACAGTATTGGATTGACTAATTCCAAACACAGCATTTCTAATCTCCTTCAATTTTACCAAGCCATGGCTAACTCCACAGAATTGTAATAAATTAGTGTAAGAACAACAATACACTAATATTCCCATAAAATAAACAAATTTCACCGTGTTAAACCAAGTAATCAACTTCATAAACAATTTCATTTCTGATTAATAGAGGTCTTCTCTAATGTGACATGCTTTGATTAAGCATTAGCCTTCTCTCTGGGGATAACCCAAAGCCAGTTTGGAGGCAATTTTAATAATATGACAAATTGTCTATGCAGAAATACTGATTAGATGTCAAGGATTAATTTATTTTACATTTTGCATTGCTGGAATGAATGACAATTAATTAATATAATAATAGGTGTTTGTTTCTTTTAGTATTTTGATCTTCTCACTGCATTGCTGATACCCAGACTCTCATTCTCTGGTTTCCTGTGATGTTGATTAGTAAATGAATAAGTAAAGCCATTCCCACTCCCATCCATCTTGGAAAGATTCCTCTATTTGACTGAGTTGTAACACTGAGGGACATGAAGGAAGCTGCAGGCAATGCTAGTCAAATCCCACCCATTTTGGAAAAATAACGGCTGAGAAAAATCAAATGAAAAAAAACATAAGTCAAGCTTTTTTTAAAAAGTGATGCCAAAAGTTAGTGTCCACATCAGTATTGCAAAACCTACAAAGCCAACCCAATTTTCAGAGATGGAGTACGACTGTGGTTCATGCAAGAAACATGTGAAAAACACATCCCAAGTCCTGAAACAGCAAGAAGAGGAGAAGCTGAGACTTTTAGACTCTCACAGACAGAATACTCATCACGAGGCCCAGACCAAAGTCAGATGATGTCAGATGGAGAGAAGACAAGATGCTGCCCTGTGGCAATCTCTTTTTTAGGCAGTCACAGCAAGAGAACAGGGTTAGATGTCTGCAGAGACAGTAGATCTCAGATGGCTCTCAGCTCCCCGAATGCTGGTTGGCCAAGTGGAAGAACCCAGAATTGATAAGGAGAAACATGTGAAAAACACATCCCAAGTCCTGAAACAGCAAGAAGAGGAGAAGCTGAGACTTTTAGACTCTCACAGACAGAATACTCATCACGAGGCCCAGACCAAAGTCAGATGGTGTCAAATGGAGAGAAGAGAAGACACTGCCCTGTGGCAATCTCTTTTTTAGGCAGTCACAGCAAGAGAATAGGGCTAGATCTCTGCAGAGACAGTACATCTCAGATGGCTCTCAGCTCCCTGAATGCTGGTTGGCCAAGTGGAAGAACTCAGAATTGATAAGGCTACTGGATCAGAGAAAATCGTGACACCTGTGATCACAGTGTAGGAGTTAGTGTCACACAGGTTCAGAGGCAGAAGCCAAACTCCTTCCCAAACTAAAATACTAAGTCAGGATGGAGGCAATTCGGCCCTAAATCTTTGAAACATATCAGTGTACTTTTCATAAATCAAGGATGAAGCACTATAAAACCCTCAGAAATGTTGTAAAAGTCTTGCCTTTACCTCAGCTAACTGCATCCCAACCAAAGAAGCTCTTCCCAGCAGCAAACCCCATTCACTGCACAAGACTCTGCTGTAACCCAACAAACCCGAGCAGTTTGGTACCTGGCTTAACAGTCTGAGGACAGAAAAGGGAAAAATAGCAAAACCCAAGGAAACAAAAAAGCTCCTGTGAGCTATAGCAGCAGGTCAGCTGGACCAGCAGTCTCCAAGCCAGCTGGAACCTGGCCCAGAGCTGCTGGGGCTGCTTGGGTTGGTGCCATGGGACCAGTCCAGCCTATGATGCAGAAGGCTGGGAGCTGCATGGCCAGTGCAGGCATCTGCAGTGCTCCTGGGGAAGCTGTTGTGGTTTCAGCCTGAATTTACCAAAACCAGACTGACAGATGGCCTTTCCCCCCAAAAAAGAGAGTAGAGGAAGAGATAAGGAGATTTAGACATTTAGAATGAACTAAACTACTTTAATGACGAATTAATATTAAGATAAAAAAAAAGAAAATAATTAAATTGATATTGTTTAGAATGAACTAAACTACTTTAATGACAAATTAATATTAAGATAAAAAAAAAGAAGAAAATAATTAAATCGATATGATATATACAAAATCATATCAAGCTCCCAGGCTGACAGTCCCGTCAGGCCATATCAAGCTCCCAGGATGACAGTCCCGTTACTGGCAGGCACAGGGGAAGTCCCCAGCTGGACTCAGTGAGGAATGGAAACCAGATTCCAGCTCTGGAGTCAGGAACACAGGGATGGGGATCAAAGGCAGACGAACAGACAGGGTCCTCCTCGGACGTCGGCCCCTGAAGAGAGAGGCTGACCCTTAGATCCCTCAGCTTTGACACTGAGCATGGGGCAGATGGGGTGGAATACCCTGTTGGTCAGGTTTGGGTCACCTCTCCTGTCCCCTCCTCCCCACTGATGTAACCCCTTTAGGTTTTTCCATTTCCGACCCTCTAAGGGGCAAATAATGAAATTGGCTGACCTTGGCTGTTACAGCAATAAGTACAAGCAAGGGCCTCTCTGCACACCCTGCCTTGGCGTGGAGCACAAACATTGGTCTTATCACTCTGAGAACGAGCAATTTTCTCCCCAATATGCCATTAATTTCATAGCGTTAGAAGAGGTTGAGCTAAGATGTAAAATTACAGAACACAAAATTGGTCCAGTTTTACTTCAAACGAGGACAGAAGCCTGCACCGTGAGGGCAGCAACCCCTGGCAAAGCCAACGTTTCGTGTGTGTGTGCACGGTCCTCTCCAAAGAAACAGAAGCACCAGGAAGAGCAGTCCAAAGGTTAAACATGACCACTGCAAGCAACCTATATTTGAAAAGCTGATTGAGTTGAATAGACTATAGCGTGGGAGTGACCTGGATGAGGGGACAGGGTGTATCCTCAGCAAGTTCACTGATGATACCAAACTGGGAGGGGTGGTTCACACCCCGGAGGGTGTGGACAGGCCTTGGACAGGACAAGAACCTCATGAGGTTCAACAGGGAAAATTGTAGGGTCCTGCACCTGGGGAAGAAGAATGTCAGGCACCAATACAGGTTAGGGGTGGACCTGCTGGAGACAAGTTCTGAAGAGAAAGATCTAGGGGTCCTGGTGGACAGCAAAATGACAATGAGCAAGCAGTGTGCTCTTGTGGCCAGGAAGGCCAACGGAATCCTGGGCTGCAGAGGGAAGAATGTGGTGTGACCAGCAGGTCAAGGGAGGTCATTCTCCCCCTCTGCTCTGCACTGGGGAGGCCACAACTGGAATCCTGCATCCAGTTCTGGGCTCCCCAGTTCAAGAGGGACAGTGAACTACTGGAAAGAGTCCAGCGTAGGGCAATAAAGATGATTCAAGGATTGGAGCATCTCCCTTATGAAGAAAGACTGAGAGAGCTGGGACTCTTTAGTCTGGAGAAGAGAAGGCTGAGGGGAGACCTTATTAATGCTGACAAGGATCTGAAGGGTGGGTTGAAGGAGGAGGGAGCCAGACTCTTTTCAGTGGTTCCCAGTGACAGGACGAGGGGCAACGGGCACAAGTTGGAACATAAGAGGTTCCACTCAAATCTGAGGAAAAACTTCTTCCCAGTGAGGGTGGCAGAGCCCTGGAACAGGCTGCCCAGGGAGGGTGTGGAGTCCCCTTCTCTGGAGATTTTCAAGCCCCACCTGGATGCTCCTGAGTAACATGCTCTGACAAGCTCTGGGCAATCCTGCTTCAGCAGGGGAGTTGGACTAGATGATCTCTATGGTCCCTTCCAACTCTAAAAAATTCAGTGTAATTCAGTGAAAATACCGCAGCACTCCAGCACAAGAAAAATGTGAACTCCAACACAAGAAAAATTGCCTGACCAGCAGTCAGTGTGCTGTGTCACTTGCTGCATCCTGACCAGGAGGAGAGGAAACACCTCCAACAGACACCACAGGAAGACACTGTCCTGTCCCACACAGGCTTGAGCATTCCCACTGCCCAAACTCATCTGAGGAGTCACACCAACAAGTTCAGCCAAGTTAGACGTTCACGCTACGGAAAGGGATTTTATTTCCTGGCAGCGTTAATATATGAAGGGATCACACCAGTACTCTTTCTGTCCAGATTATTTGTAGCCCAGAGTGGAGACTTGGCTGTCCTCCATCTCATACAAAGTTTCTGAATAATTTGTTATAAGACAAAGTAATTCCATAGCCTGCAGTGCTGCGTTAAAGATTTAGCAAACCTGAATCAGCATTTGAGGAAAACCTGTTATCAGAAGAGAGGCAGCACGTACCTACTTAACAGCAAAACTTAATAGAAGAACATTTTCTCCTATGACAGATTTCAAAATAAAAAGTGCCTTTTTTTTTAATTTATATGAGCAGCAGTTAGTATTTTTCACTACCAACACAATTTTCACTGCTAATAAAGCCAGATTAATTCAAAGGTGGTTTCATAAATAATCACCATCAATAGTTTGAATAATTTCACCGAATAAAACCCTCATCCTTCATAAATTTCTAGTATTTAATTTCAAGGTGACGGATGGCAAAAGCCTAATGTCCACTGGAAGTGGTAACTTTGTAAACAATGTAAGTGAATGGTATTGCAAAGGAAAATTAAGACAAGAATATTTTTCAAAACCAAGCAAAACCCAGCAAAACCCCTGGGCTACTGAAAACAGCCATTTCTAGGAACGGGGCTCCTGCAGAAAGAGTGAATGCTTCTGGAGCAGGGCAAAGTGATGGCCCTGCCACTTCTAACAAACCACAATGCATGCCCTGTTGCAAATTACTACAGAAGCATTAAAAATATGCAATTTCTACCTAGTAGGCAGTAGGAGAACAGACTTACAGTGCCACTGGGAAATTTCTTGCCCAGGGAAAGGAATTTGGTCACGCAAACAGATAGTGAACAGGAAGGAAAAGAACAGCAGCTTTCCTAGTCGGTTTGCTGATGTGTGTTGCTGCTGAGTAAATGAAAATAAAGGATTTCTCCTGGAAAGAATGTTCGTCTTCTTTAATGTGTCCCTTGTGGGAATCCAAAAAACAAAGGAGAGCAAACTTTTATATGCAGTATAATTAGAAGAAAAAGCAGTAAAAGCAAGAGGACATTCATTAATGTAACTGTATAAAAGTGGGAGGAACCTGGATTTCCAGATACAAAATATAAAGTTCCTTATTTTTAAATGTTAATTTTCTGAAGTATTTTTCATTCTTAACGTAACCTAGTGAGTGATATAAGAAAAAGCCAGGAATGTATACACTGATCTGTTTTCTGGGAACTTTTACATCATAAATCTCCCAGGAAGGGGATCCTGTTCACTTGGTACAGAACACCACAACAGAACTTTCATATAAGCACCGACTGTACAACTCCCATTAAAAAGGTTGCTTGAGAACATCTTTACAAACAAAAGAAACTAAATTGCTGTGCTTTGAACTCACCTTAATTTCTTAACTGGATAAGCAGTACCTACTGCCCATAAGTAATGAAAGGAAAGAACAGCGTAAATGCTGCTGTGAATAAACTTTTGGGAATGTTCACATAGGGAGTTACACTAAAAAGCCTCTAAACATCTGCATCATAAATGAAAAGAAAATATGAAGCTACTGGTAAACCTCAGTTCTGCACAGGCTTCTTAAAAATAGCTATTTACTTAGTCAATACTTATTATTTAAAACAAGAAAAATATGTTAAAATAAGATCACCAAGTCTGATGTATTTTCCTCTCTGTGTCTAACAACAAATGAAAACTTCTTCAGAGAGAATTTAACAATAATTAAATATAAACTTACTCATCTTGTGAGCTCTTTGGGCATCGAGCCATATTAAGGAATCAAAATAAGGGGTTTTTTTTGGTTAAATGCCTGTCAACTTCCTTGCAGTGATTCCCTGTCACTGGCAGTTAGCTACAGCCTCCTGAGAACCCACTGAAGTTCTTTACAATACGCTACTAAGGAATCCATGCTGTGGCACTGAACAGCACTCTCCTGTTTGGAGAAACTGTCAGTGCACAGGTGTGCATTAAAATTACGTTTAGAATAAAGGCAAGACTGTCTGTATCATAGGTAATGAAGGTCTACAGCCTTTGCATGCTTATACAGGAAATAAACTATCTAATATGTGATTAAATATAAGGGATATTCTGAGTGTAGATGATGACTGGGTTTATAATTCATGAGGTACTTTGAAGAGTCTTCCAACCACATAAGTCAATCTAGTTATGGACTTTGTTGACACATCATGCTAACAGTAAGCAGGATTTCTTAAAAAGCTAAAGAGATGAGAAAATCCTTTCCCTTGCTAAGGCCAACTAAAATTAGCAGCACTCCAAAATGACATCTATGAATGGAACAGGCTGCCCAGAGAGGTGGTGGAGTCTCCTTCTTTGGAAACATTCAAAACCCGCCTGGACACGTTCCTGGGCAACCTGCTGTAGGCAGACCTGCTCTGGCAGGGGGTTGGACTAGATGATCTCCAGAGGTCCCTTCCAACCCCATATGATTCTAATTAAGGCAACTTTACCTTTGTGACAAAACAGTAAACTCAAGGAACTGGTGAACAGCAATGCACTTGTGCCAATCTCTTGTTCATGCTTAAATTCCAGTCTGCAGATTTTCAGGGGAGGCAAGATTGAACACAGATAAATGTTATCCATGAAGAAGGCCATGTATTATTGATTTTAGGAAATAGAGACAGACCTCCTAACGAATTAAACTTCTTTTCCTTAATATTTACAACCATTAGAATCATAAGAAGGGTATCATTTATCAGGTTGTCTTCCTTACACATTTCTTATGGCAATGTTATTAATTTACTTGCTGTAGACAACATTATAACTGAAGATCTTTCAAACACAGACTCACAGAATGATACGGGGTTGGAAGGGACCTCTGGAGATCATCCAGTCCAACCCCCTGCCAAAGCAGGGCCACCCAGAGCAGGTCCCACAGGAACGTGTCCAGGTGGGGTTTGAATGTCTCCAGAGAAGGAGACTCCACCCTGGGCAGCCTCTTCCAGGGCTCTTCCAGGGCTCTGCCACCCTCACAGGAAAGAGGTTCCTCTTCATGTTTAGATGGAACTTCCCATGTTCCAGTTTGTGCCCATTTCCTCTTGTCCTGTCCCTGGGCACCACTGAAAAAAGACTGGCCCCATCCTCTGACACCCACCCTTTCAGTATTTATAGGCGTTGATCAGATCTCCCCTCAGTTTTCTCTTCTCCAGACTAAAAAGACCCAAGTCCCTCAGCCTCTCCTCCTAAACACAGTACATAGAAGCACCAATTTTTTTTTTCCTGGACAAAGTTTCTTGAATATCTCTCAGCCCTGACAATCACAGTCTTGAATGAGGTGCCTCCTGAGAGGCTCTGCAGCATCTTGCCCTGCTCCAGGGCTGGGATGCCAGCGTTTTGGGTCAGCCCTGTCAGGCACAGCCAGGTACCCCTGGATCCATCCCACTGCTGGAAAAGATTTGTATGAGAAATGCCAGTGAGATGAGGATGAGGCCTCCTCCTCTTCCTTCTTCTCCTCCTCCCCCTCCTCTTCCCGTCTTGGCTCGGGAGCTGCATTTACACTCAGGTGTTGTGCCAATTTTTTCAGAATAAATGTCTTAGATTGCTTCATTTTGGATACCAGTAGGGCTACTGAACGCGTGAGGTTTCTGCATCATTTATACCTGTGATATTTAAAGCCAAGCTAATGTCATCTGAAAAGGCATATTTCCCCGAAATGGAAACTCATACTTGATAAGTCAAACCCAACGTTTTAATTGTCTGTACCCTCACGCTGCTGCATTTGTTAGTTTAACATCTCCACTCTACTCTCCTGATAAATGGGCCCCATTTAAAGGCAGAGCAGGCCTCGCTCACCAGGCTGAGCAGCCAGCGGGGAAGTGGGATATTTTGGAAACATGTGATGACACCTAGAGAAATAGGGATATTTTATCAGACAGTGACTATTTAATTCACTGACAGAGATCAATATCAAGCTACCGTCTCCTCATCCATCTTCTGACTAAGCTGTTCTACCACCACGCTCCCCTCTTCTTGCTCCCAGAAAGATTTAAACTTTTAGTCCTTACACGACGATGACTACATTTTGCAGTAAGAGAGGCAAATTTATCAGTTTGTTAATGATGAGATCATTGCTTTTTCAAACTTTTTTGTTTACTGATTACATTGTAGGAAGAAAACACCCTCCCTTGCATGGCGGTGCTGGCAGCAAAACATCTCCAAGCCTTCAAAGGGGAAAGGGATCCTCTGCAAACGGGACACAAGTGAGATGCCTCAAGCAAAACAGCTGTGCTGTGCTTTACTAACTCTGAACATCGAGAGGAATTTATTCCAGGCAAGCAACTACAGTCAATCCCATTCTGCAGCTGCACATTCAGGATGGTATCCTCAAATCCCCAAACTGGTAAAGAACTTCTGTAGGCTCCAAATGAAAAACTGCATGTTTGGGTCTTGTCCTGGGCTCACCTCTCTGCATTCTGTACTAAGACAAAAGGAGTCTTTGGTTGAGATTTCTCTCCTGGGCTCACCTCTCTGCATTCTGTACTACCACAAAAAAGAGTCTGTGGTTGAGATTTCTTTCTTGTCTCAACAAGCAGATTTGGTTGCTTCTCCATTCTAATCTAACCTCTACAACATTGTCAATAAAAATCCTTTTTCTGGCCATTATCCTCACTGAAGGGGTTGGGTTGGAAGATCTGCTCTCCATTCAGTAGGTATATAAGGAGAAAGTAACCTCCCTCCTGGAGGTAGCTGGACCAGTACAAAACCACCCCATGGGCACAAGCTAAAAGGGTAAAAGAGTTAATTCCCTTGGACTTGGTTTGATGCACATGTTGGGGCTTTTGCACAACAATAAGCAGAAGCATGAAGAAAAAGAAAAAACAGAGTAAAAGTGAAGAAAGAGAAGCAAGAGACCTCACTGCTGGTGCAAAGAAGCTGACAATTCTGAACAAAGCAGCCAATTTCTAAGTTATTATGGCTGTCCTGTTCAGAGAGCATCATTGGGAAATCCACTGCATCAAAGATATATAGGACTCCATTATTGATTTCCTTTCCCAATAAACACAACACCTGAAACGTTAACTTTTTAGTCCTATTGAAGAGTACATTCTATCTTTTTTTGTATATATCAATAAAACACACACACAGACTATAGACATACTCACAGACATTATATAGCAGGCTTGCAAGAACAGGGCTGCAAATGTAGGAACTTAAGCACCTTTAGGAACCTTCATGTGATTTCATTTCACATTTGCTCAGCTTTTCATGCTCTTTAACCCTGCAATTCCCTGTGAACTGCCACATCAAAATGGCTACACATCAGCAACTAAAAACCCTCCAAAAAGTAAATGTTTAACTCTTCCTCACAACACATACTTCCCAAGTCTTTCTGTGTGGCTCCTTTAGTCTGCTTTTGTGGCTTCTCATAATTTTTTTTTAGCCTGTAGAGTCAGGCTTCTACTATTCTGCTGCAATTTTTCTGCATATGAGGAAGGGACAACACACACTTCCAACCTTTAGCATTATGGTCAAGCTATTCCTGTTTTAGCCTGAGTTATGTATAACTTGTACAGATCCAATCATATCTTACTTAATTGTAATATCAATTCTGTTTTAGCTGATTACACCTTAATGTCAATCAGTTCTCTCCCATTACAGAGCCTCAAAATATTGATCTCTTCTCTTCTCTGCTTACCATAACATGCAGTTTATTCTGAACGCTATAATACAATAATGAAATGTTTGCTTAATGCAAAAATATCTAAATTTCATGCAGTAGTCATCAGCATAGCTCATTCAACCCCTCCATCTCGCTATCAGATTATTTATGATTTATGCATTGATAATGCCTTCAAACACCCTGCTCCTTTCCATTTGTATACAAACTGGGCACTGAAGGGCAGAAGTTTTAAAAATAAATCAATCCTAATCCCCACCATCACCTATTCCTTCTCTCAACACACTGGGAAACCTCCTTTTCCCAGCACTTTCCTGTTCTACACACCACTCGTAAGGAACAGGGAAGTGTTTGCACAGAATAGGCTTCCCTAAATCCCCAGTCTGCTTTCCCAGCTCACCCTGTGAAATTTGGGGGACGAGGATGGACAGACACGACAGTGCAGGTGAGGACCATCTGGCTCAGCCCTCCTGCTCCCATCAGAACTGCATCTGATGTGGTCCCAAATACGCAGTTTGAAACTCTTCAAGAGTACCATAAGCTTGTCACAACTGCTTCACGTATTATTAATGATAATTTGGTTTCCACCATTATACTTCAAACCCCTTTCACGTTGCTGTTTGTTCTAAAGGAAGGTGGGTGAGTTGTTCTATTAACTGAAAACTCTACCTCATTCCTAGCCTGGAAGTCAAAGTTATTTATTGGACATTTAGCTCAAGTAATTGAGTGCAAAAAGTGCTTTACAGTACCTTATTGCCGCATGTAAAAGATAATAGTGAAATTCCCACTGCTTGCAAGCAGAATTAACACTATTTCGATAATTTGCCTCAAAAGATGCCATTTGTAAAATACAGTAAAACATAATAAAGTTAATCATCAGTTTACAGATTAGCTAACTTTGTTATTTGTCCCGTTGGAAGGTCAGAAATGGAAAAGCGCAGAGGGATCCCCCTGCAGGGAGGAGGGGACAGGAGAGGTGACCCAAACCTGACCAACAGGGTATTCCACCCCATCTGCCCCATGCTCAGTGTCAAAGCTGAGGCATCTACGGGGCTGCCTCTCTCTTCAGTGGCATACCTCCAAGTAGGACCCCGGTCTGTTCGTCTGCCTTTGATCCCCATCTATTTCATTATCTATTTCATTATTTCCCACTTCCAACCTTTAGCATTATGGTCAAGCTATTCCTGTTTTAGCCTGAGTTATGTATAACTTGTACAGATCCAATCATATCTTACTTAATTGTAATATCAATTCTGTTTTAGCTGATTACACCTTAATGTCAATCAGTTCTCTCCCATTACAGAGCCTCAAAATATTGATCTCTTCTCTTCTCTGCTTACCATAACATGCAGTTTATTCTGAACGCTATAATACAATAATGAAATGTTTGCTTAATGCAAAAATATCTAAATTTCATGCAGTAGTCATCAGCATAGCTCATTCAACCACTCCATCTCGCTATCAGATTATTTATGATTTATGCATTGATAATGCCTTCAAACACCCTGCTCCTTTCCATTTGTATACGAACTGGGCACTGAAGGGCAGAAAGGGAGAAAAACAGAAAATAGAAATAACAACAAGAGCCAGCAAGGATGGCAGCTAGACCAGACTTCCCCAGAGCAAACAAAAAGCTCCCAATTCTTCAACTATGGGAAATATTCCCAAATACCCAGGACTGAGGCACTAGAGAATGGAAGTGAATGCCAAGTGTAACTGCAAAAAAAGCTGAGATCAGTTCAAATAGAACATCCATTTGGAGGACACCTTCCTGCCACCAGAATCATCACAAGGACAGCAGGAGGGACGCATGGTCTTATCAGAAAGCCATTCACCACCCATGCTGCCAGTGAACAGTCTTAACAGGAGGCAGCAGCACTCATTTGAGGTTTGGGATGAAAGATCAAGGAGTAGAAATGCAGTCCCTGAGATCCAAAGGGACTGACCAAGTACTTTGTGGACGTAGGGCTGCACATGCCTTGCTGCAGATAACGACAGCATGGGCAAACAGCAGGCCAGTGATAGTCTCAGCCTCCTCCTGAACTATAAGGGAAAAGCACAAAGAGCAGCTCTGTGGGTTCTGCCTGCTCAATCTGGAGAAGGCAAGGAAAAATTTAGCATCTTTGTCAGGGAGCTAGTTGCCTGCTTGTCCCAGGAGAAATCTTCATCTGTAGGTTGTGGAGGCTGGAGCCCAGCAACACAAGCTGCTTAAAGCTTGTGACTGAAGATGCCTTCAGACCTTGCTGAAGTAGCAAAGGAGGACTGTATGGGAGACAACAGGAGGAAGGAGGGAAGGAAAGGAGGGAGGGAGGGGAAGACAAAAAAAAGAAAAAGAGGAAAGGGGAAGTAATCCAGAAAACTCAACATCGTTTTGAAAATTCTCAAATAGAAATTTGAAGATCCAAAACACTTTTCGTTCCTTGCTTTGTCTTTGTAATATCCTGACAGAGAACACATTATCTTCTTCATCTGACTCATACATACTTTTTTTTCTTGCCTTATGAAAATTTTGAGATTTTTGCTCTTTAGCCCACAGGACAGAAAACATGACCTCATTAGGGCACATGACATTTTGTCCAGTGGTCTGATGATTCTAATGGGGTTCAACTCTGCTGTCCCATTCATTTTTTTTCCTATTAGTTGCTCCGTGGTCTAATTTTCCCAGTACAACTTATTATTCCCACTGACTCTGGTTAATGGAGAGGCGAGATGGTACTAGTGATAAAGCGTGTCTAATTCCCTTTCCATCTTGTTGGGAAAATGGTATTTTCTTTCCTCGAGGCTTTCACTTTCCCTTCTCTCACACCCACACATACAGACACAGATTTATCAGCCTGTGATAAAAATGTCCAGAGTCTGCTCTGCAAATGAACTATAAATCCACGGCTCAAACCCACACAAAGCGACTTGCTAAATCCTAACTGTGCCCCAATCCCAGCTACTGAAACCAACAGGAATTTTCCCAAACAAAGTCAGATCTTTGCCCAAGTCCTGATTGTGCATTCAATCACAAGGAAGCCATCACCTCCTTGAAATGCACTGTGCTCTGTTGTGAGGGCGAGTTTGGAAGCTGTGGGGCAGGGAATGAGGGGCCATGTGAAATGGTGACACTATCTGGCTGTCACGCTGATTTCCTCGGCGGTTATTCATCGCTATCATCTGTTTCCTGGAATCATTTGCAGACACCAGCTGTCAATGGGAGTTTTACATTTAGCCATAAGAAACAAATGCATCTGGACACCAGATTTCTCGCAGCTTTCTCTGCCATCCATCATAATGCTTTTTGGGGGGAAAAAAATAATATCCAATTAGCCTCTTGCTATGCAATCCTTTCAAACGTTTTGTTTTGCAGGAATTTCCATCTTCCACCACTTCTCTACCCCCATTTTCTTTTATGCAGTCAGAGGGATTCTCTACACCTATAACCCCATTTACCAGTATTTCACCTCAGGCTGACAGTTTTCAAATAAAACTCTCAAGGCAGAGACTGACACCAGCACCAAACAACACACAGTTATCGCCGTGCTGTTCATAGCTTTCTGAAATACCCAATTACCTTTGCTGTGTAACAGTCCATAGAGGTTTTTGATGTTCACTAGAGCTGCCAGGAAATGATTGCTCAGGAACCATTGATGTTTGCGGGTCCACACCAGCTCAAGCACGTGGATGGGGCTTCTCAGTCCTTGTTTGGGATGGGATATGTCCACTAATGGATTGTGTAGCCCTCGAGTCCACAGGCATCTAAATAAACTCCCTGTTTTCAAGCATTACAGAAACTACGAGAGAACTTCATGTTTCACTGAGGTGCCCTCAGGTGTTCTCAAAGTCAAGCTACCTTCAAGGTGCCAGCCTGGCTTTAAGACCTTCATCTTGAACGCACCGCTCTAGCACATGTGCCCTTCTTGGACTCTCATAACCCATCGTTAACTGCGTATCATAATATAGACTACTAGAGCTCAGAAATGCTAAAACAGCCCGGAGCTGAGCCACTGCTTATCAACCTGTTGCTGGAACCTATTCCAACTGGAGATGAGAGATTTCATATGGATCAGACATCAGAGAACTTACATCAAGCCAAACGGTACCTGCTACTGCCAGTCTCATGCATCCACATTTTCTATAGGGTGAGAAGTGTATTTTATGGTGCTTAGATGGAGCCATCAGCAGGGACAGCTGATAGCCCGGAAGGCAAAAACAGGGGCTCTGCAAATGAAGAACCGCCCACTGTACAAACAGGGGCTCTGCAAATGAAGAACTGCCCATTGTACAAGAAGATAAGTCTCCTGAGGAGAGGCTGAGGGAGCTGGGGGTGTTCAGCCTGGAGAAGAGGAGGCTGAGGGGAGACCTTCTCACGCTCTATTACTACTTGAAGGGGGGTGGAGAGAAGTGGAGGTTGGTCTCGTCTCCCAAGTCACAGGAGATAGGACAAGGGGAAATGTCTCCCCAAGTCACAGGAGATAGGACAAGGGGAAATGGCCTCAAGTTGCTCCAGGGGAGGTTTAGATTGGAGAGTAGGAAACATTTCTTCACAGAAACGGTTATGAAGCCTTGGAATGGGCTGCCCAGGGAAGGGGTTGAGGCACCATCCCTGGAGGTGTTCAAAAGATGGGTTGACATGGTCCTCAGGAATATGGTTTAGTGATTTTTTTTTATTGCTTATTTCCTATTTATTTTTTTGTCAGAGTTAGGTCGACGCTTGGACTAGATGATCTTTAAGGTCCCTTCCAACCCAAACCATTCTATGATTCTACAGGGCTTCATCCTTCCAACGGGATGCCCCGAATCCTAAGATTCCTCTCAGACACACACCTACAAACACACTGCCTGTTGTTAAAATGTCCCTGGTAGTGCTCAGACACCGCTTAGTGCTAATGTCCTAGACTTGACCTGTCCATGCCTGTCACTCACACTTCTTGTCTGGAAGAAAAATGAAGCAGTGACTTTACTGGTACAACCTCTCTGTGGAAGATTAAATTTAGGGGTTTGGGGTTGCGAGGCTTTTTGTTGGTTTGGGGTTTCTTTTGTGTTTTTTTTTAAGTTCAGCTTTAAGCAGTCTAGCACTTTCCCCTGCCCAACCCTTGTTTATCAATTAAAGTGCATACAAAAATATTTTCTTTGGTTAGTATCTGACTCACATTCTCTTCATCTCCTGGCAAACAGGCGTTGGCTCTACACTGTATATTTTTTCATGTTGGTTACAATGGCCATATTTAAATTCCAGTAACTCCAACAATAAAGAGAACTGACAGAGGAAGGCGCAGTCTCTTCCCTTGGTGACAGCTGTCTACTAAGACTTATCTTGCAATGCTACTCTGTTAAGGCAGCCACATCATGTCCATGCAGAGTCCCTCAAGACCCTGTATGTGCCAAAATGTGACAAAATTATTATGATCCATACTATGCCTTTAAGGTGAGGCATATGCCAACCGACGTGCGTTTCGATAAACCCTGCTTTTCTCTGAAGGGTCTGGATGCTTTTGTTGTTTTAAGCAGGCTACAATGCTGAAGCAAAGCATGAAGATGTTTTTGAATTAAGAAGGAGGAATACAGAGGACAGCAAAATCTGAGATATGGAAAAACATGAGCTGAAAAGAGAAGTTGAAGGAACTGGGGCTGCCTAGACCAGAGAAAAGAACACCAAGGCAAGATGTGTATTGAATGGGAAAGAATAAGCTCTGCTCTAAGCAGGACAAGAAGTGATAGTTTTGAAGTAGGACAATGGAAATTTTGTTCAACTGTTAAGAAAATAAAACAAACTCACAATACAGACAGTGAAGCACTGGAAAAAACTGATGAGAGAGGCTGCAGTATCTGCAAGAAGAGACATGACAAGCACCCACTGTGGATGAGCTACGGATGGGCGACGCAGCCCATCTGCCTACTCAGCCTCCTCGCTCAGCTTTTATGACATCCTCCCAACTCAGCTTTTATGAGATCCACAATCCTGTTATGAAAGAATAGACAAATAACAGGCAAATAAAAAGGTCAATAGAGCACATAGAATCCGATCTGACACCAAGACTACGGGGGTTTTAATGTACAGATGCAAACACGCTGCACAACTGCTATAATACTGTTAACTTTCCTGTCTGATAATTTGGCTGGAAATAACAGTTTGGCATTATATGCATGAGTACGGTTCCTCCACTCCTCCTCCGGGAGCATGTTACCAGCTGTATTACTATCTTTGCCTTCTGGTTAAGCTGTGTAGAGAGTTAATGTTGGCAATTGAAAAATGAAACTATCAATAAAAGAAAAATCCAAATATAAACACGATTTTAGTGTCTAACCAACTCTTTTCATTATCTCATCTCTCACTTTTCTTGACAGTTTGTATTCTACCCCCCTGGTCTACTTTAAACAGACAAGGATCTGCTTTGTTCTGGGCTTATTGTTCACAACGAGTTCATAACGTGCTCACCATAAAGATAAAACAAACTGGGCAAAAACAGCAGAATGCTCACAAGCTCACTGCTTCAAGTACAAGACACTTCTCTGAGGTATTTAGATGCCTACAAATGCAAACAGCCACCCCTGTCCAGTAGCTACCCAAGCAGAATGTATATCCAAGTCACATCCTTCTCAATATCTCAGAAGCTTAAATACTTTTTTGAAATTATATACTACACATTTAATTTTATTCCTATCCAAATATACCTATTTAAGCACATGTTATGATTTAATTCGATTGCCTTAAGTCCTTATGCCCTCTGCAGTGATGATTTAATGAGTCTCAGGACTTGTCTGTTCTGGTGATCACTCAAAGTTAACACCTTGGAGTACATTCACCCCCAGATCCCAAGTGTAGCAGTAACATATTTTAGCCCCGTGCACTAATTTAACTCAAGTGTCTTTCACAAATGCAATTCCAAACTAAGCGAAACATAGATTATTCCCTGTGCTTGCCCAGAAACACTGATGAAGGGAAAATGCATTGAATTTTATGGTTAGAGCATATTTTCCTCATCCCTACATTTAACTTCCAGGCACACTAATTTTAATTATTTCCTCCTGTGGCAAGAATAAAACATTGATCACTACTGCTCGTTTGCACAAAAGGATGATTGGTACAGAAACATCTGAAATCTGCACCCTTTGAGCCAAAGTTTAGGGATGCTGCCTGCAAGAACTTCTCCAAGGAGCTGTGTCTGCATCCATCTGATATGACACAGGCTCCCAAGTCCACGATACAGGCTGTGGCCTGTGTCAGGAACAGCATGGTGAGTGGGACTCAGGAGGTGATCACCCCCTGTCCTGGGCACTGGTGAGGCCCCACCTCAAGGGCTGGGTCCAGTTTTGGGCCCCTTCCCACAAAAAAAAAAAGAGACCTTGAGGGGCTGGAGCGGGCGCAGAGAAGGGCAACGGAGCTGGTGAGGGGTCTGGAGAACAAGTCTCCTGAGGAGAGGCTGAGGGAGCTGGGGGTGTTCAGCCTGGAGAAAAGGAGGCTGAGGGGAGACCTTCTCGCTCTCTCCAACTCCCTGAAAGGAGGGTGTAGCCAGGGGGGGTCGGTCTCTTCTCCCAAGTCCCAGGTGATGGGACCAAACGAAATGGCCTCAAGTTGCACCAGGGGAGGTTCAGATTGGATAATAGGAAAAATGTTGACACAGAAAGGGTCCTGAAGCCTTGGAATGGGCTGCCCAGGGAAGGGGTTGAGGCCCCATCCCTGGAGGGATTGAAAAGCTTGGTTGAGATAGTGCAGAGGGACATGGTTTAGTGATGGTTTTTATCCAAGTGAGGTTGATGGTTGGACTGGATGATCTTAAAGGTCCATTTCACCCTAGAAAATTCTATGATACTTAATTTTAAGAAGCTATTTTTACACAAGTTCTTCATTTTTCATGAGAGAAGACCATAGGCAGAATACTTTGATCATGCAGCATTGTACACCAGGGAGACAAGTAGAAAAATGAGACTACCTGCATCTTTATCTCAGCATCTCATAACTGAAGTTTCATTTCCATTACAAAAAAAATCTGGGGCTCACTATATGCAAATGACCATGGTTAAGTATGGACATACTTATAATTACATGAATTCCAATGGGTCCTTAGCAGAAAAACAGGGATTCAATCCAATATTAGAGGAAAAACCTTGCAATGGAGGGAGGGAGGGACAGAAGGAAGAAACCTCTATTTCTTGTCAGCTACCAGCACTGGCACTCAAACAACAGTGAGTGATGTCAAACTGAACATTTTTCTGGAAAGCTGACATTTTACTTCAAGCTCTTTTAAAAACCAGATGCCCTTACCACTTTCTGATGAAGAAAATCCAAGAAGAACTTTAACTCCTGTCAGAGTTCCCACTTGAGGCAAAACAAATTCAGATTTCTTGCTGCTTTTTAATGGAAAAATACTGCGTTCCCTGAAGTCATTTACAAGTCTCATACGGTTTTGTCCATTCTGTTAAAATCAGAATACTCCTGAAAGATTCTAAATTCTTACCAACGCAGAGTTCTGGGTCAATCAAGTCTGGGACCCATCTGGAAATAAGTAACCTAAACCCAGAAAGATATGTGTGTCTCCCCTACAAAATTTCAAAATAACAAGTTTTCCTACTATGTTAGGATTAATTTCAGACAGCTGTGGGAAAAGTGCAGGAAGAGAACAACAAGTGCGTCTAATTAAAAAAAAAAGAAAAAAAAAAAGGTGGAGACAGAAGAGCTCAAGATTGCAATGTAAAGAAGAAAATATATAGGAAAAAGAAGAGACGAGACAGAAGAGCTCAAGATTGCAATGTAAAACAAAGAAAATAGATAGGAAAAAGGAGAAAGACACCACCCCAACTCTGCCCAGCGTGGTGTAGACATGCTTGAGGAACCTCTTGGCCCCATTTCTCAGCTGAAATCCCGTCCTTTGAGCTGACCTTAAAATTGAACTGAACAAGATATGAGCCACTTTATTCCAACAGGACCAGCTAAAGGCCCTGATGAAGGTTTAGGTTTGGCTTTCTAGAGATTTAAAGGACTGAAATAGAAGATTAAAAGACATTGATTTAAAAAATATATCTAGTATTGCGAAAGAGCTTTGGTACCTCAATGATTTTTTTACTGCCTTCTATCAGAGAACACACGCGGGGCATTTTCAATTACTTTAATTACGTGTCAGGGTTATTGATGCACTGAACCCTGCCAGACATTCCACAACATTATCTTTGATCGCTAGCATTTTCTTATCTCTGTTCCACGTAAAACTATTTTCAGTTATTTTTCTGGATAAAAAGAGAACGAAATACAGCTTTTTAGATGGAATTTAAGAAGATAAAAAGCTCAATTTTCTCTCTCATCATAACAAAATAATTATCAAACTGGCATTATTTGCCTTTGTAAAACTTTAAAAAAATCTTTCTGGCATAACACCAGGACTAAAGTTCCTGCAATTTCTTTAATACCTTACAAGTCTCCTTCAACTCCAAAAGTTTCAGTGCCAAAGAAAACACCAATATCGCTAACTTTCTTCCCAATCCAGACTATCCTCAGATACAATGGAGACAAAAAATTGAGCTGGTTATATCAATTTCCTTAGCCTCTTTCTTTCTGTCACCTACCAGAATTAAAAAGAAAGGGGGTTCTGAGATGAGGCCATCAGTGTAAATCAGTATACGCCCACTGAAGTTCCATTCTGGTGACTGAAATTCATAGACATGATTACTAGAGGGTGAAATGCTGCTCTGGGAAAGATTTCTGGGTGCTGCTGTAACAGCATCCAAAGTATACATGCCTAACAGCATTTGCATAATTCCAAGTTAAATGGCAACAAAATGACTTCATCTGCAAATCACTGCAGAGAGCAAACAGGAGTCCCAGATTGAAATGATCCTGCCTATTCAAACTTCAAACTTCCAAAAAGGAAAAATTCGATAGAGCAGAACAAGCCCACTGAGGGAATTGCACGTGTTGATACAGGGATCAATACACTCTTGCTAGCCAGCAAGAGGAATCAAAATTGCATCTACTGCAGTAGCAGAGGGAGGGCAGGTGATGCTTGCACTGCATTTCTGTCTGGAGAACTCAGCCAGGAGATGGCAACGCTCCTTCCACAGCAGATGGCCCCCAGGACTTCGTCCTCTCCTCCCTGAAGGCATATTGTTGAGGACAGACAAGGAAAGCAAGACAGGAAGTAGGATGGATTCCAACCTCAATGATTCTATGATTCTATGATTCTATGATTACAGGAATTGCGTATTTTACAACAGGATGAGATTTTTGGTAGCAGTTGATAATCTTGAGGTCTCATTTTTGATAAGTGGAAAAATTACAGGAATTGCATATTTTACTACAGGATGAGACTTAAGCCTATTATTATGGAGTACAATCAGCAGATGACCACCTATACTCACTATATCCAACAAACCCTCGTGCAGCAGGATGCTTTATGGTTCTTATTGTACAATGGCACAGGTAAAGCCTGTTTAGGACTTCACAGAGAGGTCTATATAGGGTCTCTGTGAAGAACTCAAATTCTTTTTACATGCTTCTGAGTCCAGCTCCTTCCAGGATCTGACTAGGAGGCAGCAACACCTTGAGGGAAGCAGAAGGCAGCCTGAGCAGAGAGGACTTCTCCAATTTCTGCTATTCTCATCAGTTGGGAAGTTTGCTCTCTCTAGAACTAAAATAATTTACTTACTTTTTACTGAGAAAACACCAGGCAGCCAAATGATACAGCAGTCTGACATGCTGTTGCACAAAAATCCCCAAACAGTAAGAACTGCCCCTCCAGTAGCTACGATCCAAAATTCAACCTCATTATGCAGTCCTAAAGCACTCCGCAATATTTGTGCTATAATAGCCACAGAGCATATTTCTGCTCCAAAATAGATTTTCTCTTTCATTATGCTCAATTTTACCATTAGAGCTATTCCAGTTTACGAGGGACAAAATAAACAGCATGTCTACAGCTTCCTGCATGGATCAGCTGAACTACAGGTCCCTCGTTCTCACCAGCAACCCCCAGCCCACCACAAAACTCCTGCAGCTGCCCCCCTGCTAGTTGCCAAATACAATTTTTATAATCGCTTACATTCAGCACTATGCTGCATTCCTAGGCATACACACATGGGTTTTTCCCCATTTTCCAGGCTGTTTATCTTATTCCCAGTCTGATGAATACCCTTGCCCAGCCAGAGGGTAGGATGTCCCAGTCCTGATGACCGGAGAGCTAGCCTGTACCCAGAGAGAGATGCTGTGGCCAACTACCCACAGGGGTCTGCAAGTGAAAATTCCTGTCTGAGATGAAACTCAGCCTCCCTCCACTTGTATTTTCCCACCTGCTGCTATCCTAAAACCCAACAAAACCACCAAAAAAACCCCCAACCAAACCACATCCCAGAATTCTGCAGCACAGCTTTGCACGGTTTCTGATTTCAGCTGAAGTTATGGGAATGGCATTTTAACATGCTGCATAATTTCTCAGATGCTGAATAAGACAGCAGGATAAGAAAGCAAATAAACAGAACACGAATAAAACATTGCTGTTGACCCCCTCGGTGCTCTGGATTTGAATGACCTCTGAAGTTCACAACCCAGCACCTCTGCTTCACGCACTCAAATAAATAAATCAGAGAAGAAGAACAAATTGCCAAACCTAAGGAGAGCTGCAGACAGTATCAGTGGGAATTTCTCTCATTAATATTTCCTTTTGTTAGCAAACAAGTTTTTATTTCTTTTAATGACTTCTTAAGAATGATCAGTGAGGACATTACCTCCACCTTCAGGTCATTGCAGTTACCTCTAAAACCTTGTAAAATCACTAGCAAGTTAGGTATCTCATGCATCCTTAAACAGAATAGGCTTTTGAACACAAAATTTTCGATGAAGCTCTGCTTCCTCCTGACAATATTAACTCGCACAATTCTGAATAACAGCACTATACAGGCGTTTGACAGCCACAATAAAAGAAAAAGGTTGTGATTACAAACACAGTTTGGTCAGCAGTTTGATACAGCTATTCCAGCGTGCAAGACAGCCAGCAGACACTGCTACACCACTGCCAGGCTCAGAGACAGGTACACAGCATTTCCACTCCCTCCTCTGTTTGACTTAGTTAGAAAGCCACATCCTGCACTTACCCAGACATACCTACATTGCCTGAAAACAGAAGATCAAGGTAAGAGTCAGCCAGCAGACACTGCTACACCACTGCCAGACTCAGAGAGGTGGTACACAGCATTTCCACTCCCTCCTCCGTTTGACTTAGTGCAAAAGCCACATCCTCCACTCACCCAGACATACCTATGTTGCCTGAAAACAGAAGAACAAGGTAAGAGCATGGTTTTATACAAGAATGGAATATAGTTCAGGACAAGAAACCAAGGAGCTACTGAATTTTGCAGAGCTGTGGAGGACCAGAATTTTTTGTAGGACCAAAGCACTTTACAGGTGTTTTTCCTAGAATGGCTCTGAAATCCTAATTGTACAAACTCATTTATATACCATGGAAATATGAGAGAGGAAATGAATTTTTAAAAAAAGCTGTCAAGAAGCAGCATACTGTAGGGGAGGTGACAGGATTCAACCTGTTAACTCTACTAACCTGTTACTCAACCAGCTCAACGCCCCTCTCCGGAGCAGAGCCCAGCACAGGGACAGAAGAGACCTCTGTACCTTCTGAAATCCTCATCAATGGTTTGCCCTCAACAGTAAATTATTATCATTTCCAGTTCTCCCAGCAGCAGCATCCTCATTTCATTTATAGAGCAGCAATTCCCACCTACACATAATTATTTGCCAAAATATAAAAGGACCATGCAACTGCAAACAAGGTGGAACAGGATCAGAAATAAGGAGCCAACGCCACAATATAGAGCAGCAATTCCCACCTACGCATAATTATTTGCCAAAATATAAAAGGACTATGTGATACAACTGCAAACAAGGTGAAACAGGATCAGAAATAAGGAGCCAATGCCACAGACAGAAACTCCACTCCAGGCATGACCAAGCACACGTCTGCCAGAAAGAAAAAGCCAGTGCCAGACATCTAGTTAATACTCTGCAGACTGCATTGTGATTTTGAGATGTCACACACAGACTGCATTCACCAAGACATCTTTCAGGCAGGTTAAATCCTGTGAATTTTAGAAAAAAGATCAGAGAAAGCATGCTGTACAGAAGGGAATTCAAGTCTAACTGGTGAGGAACAGAGTTCCACATCTCCTAGCTTGCATGAAAACTAAACACCAAAGAGAAATAAACCCAACATACAGTTGTGTGTATTTATGTCACACACAGACTGCATTCACCAAGACATCTTTCAGGCAGGTTAAATCCTGTGAATTTTAGAAAAAAGATCAGAGAAAGCATGCTGTACAGAAGGGAATTCAAGTCTAACTGGTGAGGAACAGAGTTCCACATCTCCTAGCTTGCATGAAAACTAAACACCAAAGAGAAATAAACCCAACACACAGTTGTGTGTATTTGCCTGTTTTTCATTTCTCACAAAACTACCCAAGCCAGTGTGTTTATAGTAACATACTGGTGTAATAACAAAAGAATGATTTTTTAAAAGCCTTATGATTTCAGAAGCTTTTGGTCATTGTTTCCACCGTTATCAAACATCACTATGGTAAAGTGAATTCTCCTGGGAGCTATGCACACTTGACTGCAGCTGGAGTTTGCTTTTCAGACTGTTTGAGCTGGCAAGGTAAGGACCTCTTGATCACATCCATTTTCTAATTGATGAAAAGTGATAAGCTACTGTAGGAGGGAGGAAAAAAAAAAACAACCAAAAACAAACACCAAACTCCAAAACCCCCTTGAACTAGAGAACATGCACATTTGTGTGGGAGCTGAGGAGCTCCATTAGGAAAGAAAGAAACAACAAAACCTGAGCAAGGGAAATAATTAGGTTAATTAATAAGTAGTGAACAACTGATTGACAGCACATTAAAGATTCACCAGAGAGATGCAACATAAGAATCCTGCCTCCAAAGCAAACATCAGCACTGTGTGATATGAAGTGTGTATAAAATCATTCACTCCATTTTCTAATTGATGAAAAGTGATAAGCTACTGTAGGAGGGAGGAAAAAAAAAAACAACCAAAAACAAACACCAAACTCCAAAACCCCCTTGAACTAGAGAACATGCACATTTGTGTGGGAGCTGAGGAGCTCCATTAGGAAAGAAAGAAACAACAAAACCTGAGCAAGGGAAATAATTAGGTTAATTAATAAGTAGTGAACAACTGATTGACAGCACATTAAAGATTCACCAGAGAGATGCAACATAAGAATCCTGCCTCCAAAGCAAACATCAGCACTGTGTGATATGAAGTGTGTATAAAATCATTCACAGGAGAGTAATAATCATGTTAAAAAAAAATGCAAGCCAGTTTAGAAAATGAAGTTTTGCACATCTTTAGCTAATTTCTAATCAAGTGGAATACTTAGTTACAGACTTCAAAATAGAAATACACTTCAGGCTTTCCATTCCATAGGTGAAAACAATTTTGAGCAACAAACCCTCTCCTTTTTGCACTTGTGGTTACAATATGTTCAAGCCATACAGGAATAACACTCAGAATTACTCTCTTCAGTATTAAATCAGAAATTAGCATTATTAATAGCCAGGGCAAAGGCCCACCCACCTCAGCACCCCATTTCTGACACTGACCGAGAGCGGATGCCCAGGAAAGACAGCAAGGCTTTCCCAGCTAATGAAACCTCCCAGGGTCTGGATGATTAACTGAAACCAGATTTTTACATAACAGGAAACAAACCCCATAAAAACACCAGAAGGCGACAGTTCATATTATCTGTCCATATTCTTTCATGTTTGCACCAAGCTGATACTGAACTCAGAATGAATGGGGAAAAAAACAACTTTTTTTATATTGTTTTCAGGGCATATCAAGGAGATGAGCTGATTCCTGCAGCAAACAAAAATTAGGTTTCTGGACTCCTCATGATTTTGTGGAAGGCATAATTTTTCTCCCTTCTCCTTCCATCAAGTGGCAGAGGGTGGACGCCAAGGCAGGTCTGGCTCAAGACACCAAGAGGGTAGGCAGCTCCCTGGGGAATGGTATTTGCTGCCTTCTGTGCCTGGATGCATTCTCTCTGCTGATGCCTGACTCACAACCAGGATAACCATCAGCGGCTGCTGACGACAGAGGACTTACTGATGGGCTCTGGCCTCGGTATTTTTAGGCATTGCCTAAAAGACTTTGAATCTGAACTGGAACATCAGAGGATCAGGCCAGACTCTATGAGTCACACAAAACCTGCAGAGCTAATAAGGATCCCAGACTCATTTTTAGAAGCCAGTTTGATGAATACGAGTAGAGAGCAGCAAACAACATTTTGTCTTTATGAGAGAAACTTAATGATACCACCATTAGCTCTTGGAAAACCTCGCCAAGATTCTGAAATAATCCCCCCAAATTTGTTTTTTTTTAAGTTGCCTTTGTGAAAAAGCTGGGAACCACACAACAATTTAATAGCAAAGCTACAGGATCAATAAAAGCAAAAGAAACCAAAGCACATCAACAACGTCTGACACAGTTTGGTCGTGAATTCCTATCTAATGGGTTTGTGTTACTATGAAGCATCAGATCATATGAAGAAACCTGCCAAAACCTGAAATTCTCTCAGAGAACTTTGTACAAGAAAAGCTCTACAGCCCGGGCTGCATTTGGTTTGGTGAAGCTGTTTATAGGAAAGAACATAAATATGACATCCTGGTCTATATCACAATGAAAGCCAGTTCATTGGGACTGGAAGCGATTACTTCCAGCTTTAGGCTTCCATAAATAAGAGCACAGATGTGTCTTTTTCACATCAGCTTAATCTTTACCCTCATTATAGTTATTTCACCCACTTGTGCCAATATAAATATTTAGTAAAGATATAAAGTGCATCTCTAAGTGCAGTGTAACTTCACTTACCCTTGTCACAGAGGCCCACGTGCCCTGGCTGGCGAGTGCTGGTCTTGGTTTTTGTATCACTGTCTATGCCCAGCACTAGAGTGCTGTTTGCTCCCGTTGTACTAACACCCGATAGAACAGCAGGATCACGGGTGTACTTTATAGTGGTAGTAATCTGGGAATCTTCAACAGAAAATATGGAAGCCCCATAATCTACATTCTTCAGCAGCAAAATATTCACTTAAGAATCACCAGAGAGGTGATTCGGCCACTTCACTCTGCTCTGGTGAGACCTCACCTGGAGTATTGTGTGCAGGTCTGGAGCCCTCAATATAAGAAGGACATTGCCCTGATGGAGAGGGTCCAGAGGAGGGCCACAAGGATGATCAGGGGGTTGGAGCACCTCTGCTACGAGGACAGGCTGAGGGAGCTGGGGTTGTTCAGCCTGGAGAAGAGGAGGCTCCGGGGAGACCTAATAGCAGCCTTCCAGTACCTGAGGGGGCTACAGGAAGGCTGGGGAGAACCTGTTTAGAAAGGCCTGCAGTGACAGGACGAGGGGCAATGGCTTCAAGCTGGAGGGGAACAGATTTAGACTGGAGATGAGGAGAGGGTTCTTCACTGTGAGGGTGGGGGAGCACTGGAACAGGTTGCCCAGGGAGGTGGTTGCGGCCCCATCCCTGGAGATATTCAAGGTGAGGCTCGACGAGGCCCTGGGCAACCTGGTCTAGTTGGGGGTGTCCCTGCTGCCTGCGGGGGGGTCGGACTAGATGGCCTTTGGAGGTCCCTTCCAACCTGGACAACTCTATGATTCTGTAAAGAATTCATTTTAAAAGTCTATTCCTACAAATTTAGTGTATTTTTTTTTTCATAAAGGATTAAAGGGATTTTATGCTCTTTTCACATCATCCTCAGACAGTACTCTTTGTCTCACTATTTGAACAAGCACTAGTAATAACTACAAGTAGATTTGGAGTTACAAATAATCACTTTATAGATAGACATTTCACAGAATGGTAAGAAAATATTTCTGGCTAACTTTTTCCTCTTCAAATATCTTACTATACTTACAGGATAATTTTTAAAACATTCATCTCCAGACATCAATATTAGAATTCCAACTATGATGTACCTAAGTCTAGGTGTTTAAGTCCTAAAACAAAGTGTTTAAATCTACTTTTCCTTATGTTCAGGCACAAAGCTCTTCTACCAGATCCCATCTGCAGATACTCAGCCTGCTTGATTACTTCATTTTGCCTGCTCATCAGCTTCATTATTCCATCACTTGATAACCTACATGCGCTTGATGCAGCTATGCTTAAGTCCTTTATCATGTACTAGATATTCTCCAGTGGTCTTATGTCCTTTTTATTTTTTCTGGTTTTATTAGGTGTCTATTGCAACTGAATATTTTACCCTGAGGAGTTTCAATTATTTATGAACATAGAATATTTGCTGGGTTTCACAGTATATGGTTTCCATTCACCATCTAAATGACTTTGTACATGAACAGAATAATCTGTACTTAATTTTCCAAGTGCTTTTGTAGATCTCTTTAGAGTTCCCAGTTCGGCTAATTTCCTTCCTCAATCATCAACTTTAATAGAGTTTTATGTCTTTTATAGAAGAAATTTAGCTAAGTAAGGCAGCTTGTATTTTACCTAAGCCCTTGCTTTACTAAACTGAGCTTTCGCATTCAGAAAATCTTTGATTAAAAAGAAGTGAGGCTACTCTAGTGACTACATTCTCTTATCTGAGAGTTCCTCAGCTATACTGTGGATATGATGCGTTCATCAAAGCTGCAGAGCTATTTCAAAGCTAGATTTCAAACTACTTACTTTTACTGACACACAACTACTCACATCAATACTGAAAATGATTTTAGCAGGACCATTCGCAGGAGTGGCTGCTCACAAATTTAAGAAAAGAGTGCATAATAAATTGTAATTGACTGATCTTTCTCTTGAAATGCTGCCAAAATTTCACTAACATGAATGATGATATTCAATTACAGCCTCTGTTCCAAAACAGGTAAGTAAAATCGTTCCAAGAACCAATATCTATTTTAGACTACTTTACACTGGCTGAATACATTAAAACAAGGAACACAACTTTTTCCTCTGCCTGAACAACACAATTTGCATATAGTTATGAAGCAAAAAATAAAGGTTGTATCACCCAAAGGAGAAGTAGACAAATTCCATTTACATGCACTTATTCTTAGCATCACTACTGATGTCAATACAAGTTAAATAGTTTAAACCATACCTTCTCCAGGGACAGGTAACCTTGTTTTCCAGCCTCCTAGGCTGCACCCCAGGAAGTCTACAGCTCTCCTCCTTGTTTTCAGTAATTCTGGAACAAGTAACACCTGTGCAACAGGATCGTCATCTTCAGAGCACGACCAGCTGAGGAGGAAAGTGGTGACCACACACAGCTGAGCAGCTATTCCACAGCCAGCCAGGAATATCTATGTACAGGGTATAAAAGCCAACACACTTTTGCATACAAACCCAAGCAAGTGCTATTCATGCACCAAGCCTGGCAGGTGACAAACTCAGGCCCACTTAGTCACACTGATGTCGTCTGTCCCTAGTCTAACACGCTCAGCAATTCACAAGTGTCTCAAGGAACAAGGTGTTTTCTGTTATTTCTAAAAATGAGCATCCAGAGAAACATCCGTCAGTCCATTAGGCTAATGAATGGGACTGAATCCCCCAAGTCTTTGTCCAGCCTCCACTGGGACTTCTTGGGATGACGTCATTGGGAACATTGCTGGGATCCTACAATATATCACCCGGAAAACATTTTGCACAATTTGTTCTCCTCCAGCACGTGACCTGACTTCAAAGTGAAATCAAAAAGGACTGAAAGGGAATTTCCATCCTACTTCCTTTCCCGTCAACAGCTCTGTCATAAAGGTTCAACTCATGTTGAAACCTAAGTACCTAACACCAAATGTAATTGTCAGCTTTTACCTGAGCAAAACCAAACCTAATTAAAAACCCACAGATGTAAACCATAACCTTTGTTTAGCAATACCCAAAATAGCAATGTCTGCTGATTTCATAGTTTTTTCCACTAATCACCACAGCCACCATAAACCGTACGGATAGCCTCATATCTGAATCAACTCCTACTCTGAAGAAGCTTGGCATTTGAATTTCATTTCCTGTTCTTTTCTGCAGGAAATAGGAAAAATAATTACAGGTATCACTGCTGTGCACATGAACAGTCATGATCAGATAGACTGAAATGTGTAGTTCATCTGGGTAAGCACAGGGCCTTGTGGAGGTGGGTTTAAATGAGAATGACAGAAAGACCTAGTGCACGTGAAATGGTAAGAGGGATGCATTAAAAAAGTTACCTCAGCTTACGCTAGATTTGAGATAAACTTATTAGATATTTTTAGTACTTTCCCTATTTAATAGGTAACACTTCTTTTCATTTCCATGGTTCTACAAAACAGCACTGGCTTCTGAAAAAGACAAAGTTAAATATGAATACCTCTGATCAAGCCCAGGGGAGTGGCACCTGATCTGCCCTTAAATATGAGCTTTACTGAAGACATGAGAGCAGTGTTTTGCAGAAAACAGCAAAATTACCTCCTGAACACACCAAGGGACAGTACTGTCGAGATGGAGCACTGCAGAGATGTGGAGCTGCATGCAAGCAACACAATCTGAAGCAGAGTAGAGTCCTTCTATTTTTCCTTTCACATCCTTAGTTTTGTTTTCAAAAACATTTATACGTTTGGCATTTTGTAAATAAACTTTATTTCCCTTTACAACAACTGGGCTTGAATACAGGTGGGTTTTCAGCTCCCTGACCTACACCAAATCACTGGGAATTGCAAACGTGACGGCTGTTTTGCCAAGCACTATGGACCAGGTACAGCCACACCAACAACCAGGAACCCTGAGAGAAGCTGGTTGCTTTTGGTGTCCAACAAAAGCTGGGGAAGATCTCCAGTATGTGCCAAGTCAGCAGATGAAACACCCCTGATACCCAACAATTTTTGTAACAAAGACCTTCACTAATCTAATGCATTCCATAAACAGACACTGCCAACAAAAGAAAACACTTCAGGGAGAAGGAGGAGCTCAGACTGAGTTCGTATGAGCAGGGAAGTAGCCTTGGAACAGCAAGTGGTGGTTCTGACCTTAAATAGTCCAATGCCTTCATCATCTGTCTGCGTGATTCCCTACGGACTAGGAGAGCTTCTCACTTGGGCAGAACTGAAGACATCAGGACAAGTGAACATCTTTTCTCCTAGTAAACCACAAAGGTAAAAATACTCACTACTTAAAAGCCACAGATGGAATCCAACTAATGAAGTCTGTCTCCTATCCGAAAAGACTAAGGCTCAAATATACTCACAGCAAAAAAAACATATTTAGTGTTGTTATCTTTTTTGTGTATTGATGATATAAAAACAAATTCAACCCTTATTTAATTACTTGCAACGATTGGCACATTCTTCATAACAAATAACTACGCTTTAGAAAAAAATCCCAAATTGATCACTTTGATCCTCAAGCTGCTAACGCCTAGGATGTACCCAACTAATAAGAGCTTGCAAAACTGACAGACGTGTTGTTTACATAAATCTCATTAAATTGCCTCTGTTCTCCAGACGGATGGCTTAAGTCACTCCAGTACAAATCTCAAAGCCTATAACTCCGTGCAGAATCCGATATCTTACAGATTAACCAGGAATCCCTTAAAGGCAAACTAATACTGTTGAAATACATCTTTAAGGCAAGAGCAGAACACTGGCAGGAGATGTTCCTGTGTTGTCCACAATGGTTGGGAACTCTTGTGCCATGATGCATGGGAGAAGTGGTCTGCGTGTTACCAAGGAAATACTCAAAGAAACACTAATTAAGTTTTACTTTATCCAAATAGTGGCATAGCTTCACAGAGCTGGGGGGTCGAAGGAGAAGGAAGGAAATTTAATTACGCCAGTTCTGCTGCTTTTTCTTTAATTTAGGCAGGAATAAAAATAAAATAATGATGAGGTATTGTTTCTGAAAGAAGTGAGGCATGAAACATCCCACTGTTACACAAACTGCTCATTCTCCTGTTACGCTTTAGAAAAAAATCCCAAATTGATCACTTTGATCCTCAAGCTGCTAACGCCTAGGATGTACCCAACTAATAAGAGCTTGCAAAACTGACAGACGTGTTGTTTACATAAATCTCATTAAATTGCCTCTGTTCTCCAGACGGATGGCTTAAGTCACTCCAGTACAAATCTCAAAGCCTATAACTCCGTGCAGAATCCGCTATTTTACAGATTAACTAGGAATTCCTTAAAGGCAAACTAATACTGTTGAAATACATTTTTAAGGCACGAGCAGAACACTGGCAGGAGATGTTCCTGTGTTGTCCACAATGGTTGGGAACTCTTGTGCCATGATGCACGGGAGAAGTTGTCTGCGTGTTACCAAGGAAATACTCAAAGAAACACTAAGTTTTACTTTATCCAAATAGTGGCATAGCTTCACAGAGCTGGGGGGTCGAAGGAGAAGGAAGGAAATTTAATTACGCCAGTTCTGCTGCTTTTTCTTTAATTTAGGCAGGAATAAAAATAAAATAATGATGAGGTATTGTTTCTGAAAGAAGTGAGGCATGAAACATCCCACTGTTACACAAACTGCTCATTCTCCTGTTACTTTCCCAGCGAGCTGGACCCAGCAAACACTCTGCAGAGAGAAAACAGTTGATAAAACTGTCAGCCCCTGCCTAAATTCAGTCCTGAGAGAGGTGGGAACGGCACTTTGACAAACACCATCCATCTCCCACTTCCCAGAACCTGAAATAGTTTGGAGCCAAGGGTCCATGGAGAGAAGCTCAGTAAGAGAGACTAAATTGTAGCTGATATTCTATTTTCTGTTGGCATTTGTCAAGTATGCATGACTGTATTATTCAGTATCAACAGACAATTAACCAGTTGTAGTCTACTGAAATATAAGCTTCAGTTTAGCATGTAATTAGACTGACATTGCAACAGTAATCGTTAAAACTGCATTCCTGACAGGAATAAAAAGAATTCTTTCATTTCTGTGGAGTTTATACTGTTTGGGCCCCAAAGACCCTCTTCTGCTGGCTATTCTCATGCAACAGGTGAAAAAAATAGCAATTGAGAAGTGATAAATCATGTAATTCTTTTTCACGTGTGCCTGGTTGACAAAAGAAAAAAAAAAACATTTACTAAATGATTGTAACTCCTCAGGTGTCTCCAGGACATCTGGATTCCTCAGGTTTCTGTCAAGCCTGTCATTTTCAGTAAAACAGTGCTGTGAGCAAGTGACTCAAATACTGTATTAAATTAACTCTTCATGCTGGAATTAAATTCCCGGCTCATACATAGCACAAAGTTGTTTAACCATCTCAGTTCTACGACCAGAAAAGGCCATAGAAAAGGCCTTGCTGAATCAAAACATTTGAAGGTTACAGAAATGATGATATTCCACATGAAAAATGTGCTGCACTTAAAGAAGAGCAGTAGACTTTCCTGTCCAGAGACATCACCAGCTCAATCACCAGAAAGATCAAAAGCAGCTATTTGCTCAAAGTAATTGGCTTCTTCTATAAGATTTTCACACATCAGTGATTTTGCCATTCCTACACCTCCACTCTTGAAAACTCAGCAGTTGACCTGATGATCCATCAGGACAGCTGAAGAATGGATTGTTTGTATATAAAATATCTATTCATGGTCTAAAATATTCACTGCACACAACAGTGATTTGAAAATATTTCATTTGGTCAGCAGCAAACATCTTCTTGAAATATAAATGGTGCCTATAGCTTTTTGTAATCTTCTAAGTACAGTACTGCTTTTGCTCAGAAATGAAGTGGTGTAGTGGTAGACGAAAGGATTTGTCATTCTCCAGTGTTTCATTTTTATGAACCTCAGAAAGGTTCCCAGACGTCCAGCTTCTTATCAAGCAGCTGCAGGAATCTACAGCTTTATTTTAAAACTCATGGTTGTCCTCTGCCTCAAAGTTTCTTGCAACAGTCCAAGATGAGTGTTCATTATAATAAGGGCCAGCATTCAACTGGCCAAGAACAGCGACCTAAGTACATGAGGGTTTTAAACCATCACCTACAAAGCAAAGGACAAGGTTCTTTGTCCAGCTGGAGATAAAAGGTTTTGGTGAAGAAGTGTGAGAGGAGAATGTTAAACTGAGCTCTTATGCCAGGTGTACAGGATTGTAGGTAAAAAGACATGTGATAAAGAAGGCATTTTAACTATTGCAACAGCAAAAAAACAGAATGGGGAAGAGATGAAAAATTAAACAAGTGGATAAATGCTTCCCACAATGCCACTAACCACTGACAGTACACAGATTTTTTAATATAATTCTCATGCAATTTAAGAAGGGAAAAGGAAAGCAGGGGCAAAAGTAAGCATAATGGGGGAAAAAAAACTTGTTTAGTTTACTTGCAAAGGGAATAACAGCCGTTATCCAGTGACAGATGTCCTGTCCACATACCTACTGCAGGACTGCTGCAACACCAAGTTAATGAGACTTTCCAAATTTTATGCCATTTTGTAAGCCATTATCCCCCCGGGAAAACATATTTCATAATTAAAATATTCATTTCCCCACAATAATCGGAAGGAAATCTCAAGCTGCAAGGGCCACATCTGAAAGCTGTTACTACTTTGTCCTGAACAGAATTTTCAAAGCACTTGGTTGCCAGCCTTCGAAAATGTGAAACAATTTGGATTCCGTAGGTTTTTCCCAGTTTAGCAGAGATTATTTGCCAAAAAAACCAGTTCTCAGTCTGCCATCAAAATTGCAGGTCAGGGTCATTTTTTTCTAGATTTACTAGTCTCAGGTGCCTGGGTTTTGAATTCCAGACTGTCCAACTCCTTATTATGCTGGCGGCCTCGCAACAAGGCATAGAGCTCAGCTTCCATGAAATTCAGGTATGGGCCATTTGAGGCACATTATGCAGAATGACATAGCTCCCCTGAAGTAAGTGGCTGTGTAAAAACTGGTTACTTCTTCTAATCTTGCAATTATCTTTCAGTATCTCCTCTCTTCCCCTCTCTCACAGCATCACAAGATTAAATACAAGATTAAAACCACATCTGACAACTTTTCTGAGTTTTTTTTCATCTCTCTTGCATAGTTGAACAATTTTTCCTCCCAGTTCAATAATTATTTTTCCACTTGCCAGTAGGATGCTTGGCATTATTCATTCCTAAAGACTCTCGTCTTCCTCAGTGCATGGAATTAGTCATTGCGGTATTGAATGCCTTTCCATTTTCAGCAAAACCAAAACACTCCTCTGCTTAATTAATTCCATTAGGTCTTTGATTTATATAAAAATAATTAAGAGTAGAAGCCAATACTGAAAAAACTCCAACGTCCCCCATTCCAAGTCAAGGGGCACACAAAAACCTTGACATGGAAGTCCTCTTTTGCCCAATTTCTGCCCAAGAAAAGAAATTTCATGGTGCTATCTCAGATACAGAGTATCCTACTAAATTCTAACACCACAACTGTGCAAGCAGAGGGACAAGGTGGAATAAAACCCTGCAGAGGTACAAACCATGCTAGGTGGAGGAAAGGCAACAACCTTTTAGCTCTTTTTTGCCTGCCACTAGATGCTCACCCATCTCACAGAATATCACATACTTTCCTTTACCATTTAGACCTTGTGGTTTTCACTCATGCAGTTTTAGATTTCCTCAGATGCAGAGTATCCTACTAAATTCTAACGCCACAACTGTGCAAGCAGAGGGACAAGGTGGAATAAAACCCTGCAGAGGTACAAACCATGCTAGGTGGAGGAAAGGCAACAACCTTTTAGCTCTTTTTTGCCTGCCACTAGATGCTCACCCATCTCACAGAATATCACATACTTTACCATTTAGACCTTGTGGTTTTTTCACTCATGCAGTTTTAGATTTCTAAGTTTAACAATTTTCTGAACCCTTAACACACAGTTCAAGCGATGTTCCAAACGAACAGGAGAGGCAGAAGTGACAAGTTCTGCTATCAGCTATTTACTGTTTTCTTTTTTAAGGACCTCATGAGAATTAATTCTTCCCTGATCCACTATAATTATCTCAGCCTGGTCTAGATGCAAGCAAATGCAAGAGAAACATCAGAGGAACTACAAAGTCAGGATGTGGCAGCTCAGCACTGACAATTAGTCCCCTTACTCTAATGAAGGTAACAGTAACCACTTCAGAAAACCCTTCAGTCACTCACTCTACATTTTCATGTGAGCTCCTGTCTCCGTACAGTACTAATTAGGTGAAGTACAGCCCCAGCAATATGAATAACCACCTCTTTTATAATATTTTTCAGAGTGGGAAGGCAGTCAGGAAACCAGCAGTTCCAGTTCCACTGATGTGGACAGTCTGCCCAATATGGACTGGAAATATCTGGATTGCTACTGGGCAGTTCATGTTAACATTAAGTTATCATGATACATGGGCACTTCTACCAATTTGTTCCCCTTTAGTTTCTACTTTCAAAAACTGCACATTCTTCTCGTTGTAAATTTAAGATACTGAAAAAACATCTTTTAGAAGACATAAAAATGCATTGTTTAAGAGATGGTCAAAGCTTTAATGTATGACAGGGAGGTGCCTGGGAAATGACACTATGCATAAGAGATTCATAGAGACTTACATCCTCACCCCTCTTGAAATACACTTACTGGTGTCAAAATTACACATTAGTCAAGGTCAGGGAACACCTCTTCTAATTTCAGCTCTAACTGCAGTGAGTACAAGCATGTAACAGGAAAATTAGCTGTTCTTCTGAGACTTGTGACCTGCGGAACATCTTGAGCATTATGCACACTAGAGACCAAACATTTGAGGACAAAGCCAGAAATAAAAGAAAGAAATTTTCACACATCAGTGATTTTGCCATTCCTACACCTCCGCTCTTGAAAACTCAGCAGTTGACCTGATCCATCAGGACAGCTGAAGAATGGATTGTTTGTATATAAAATATCTATTCATGGTCTAAAATATTCACTGCACACAACAGTGATTTGAAAATATTTCATTTGGTCAGCAGCAAACATCTTCTTGAAATATAAATGGTGCCTATAGCTTTTTGTAATCTTCTAAGTACAGTACTGCTTTTGCTCAGAAATGAAGTGGTGTAGTGGTAGACGAAAGGATTTTAAAAGAAAGAAATTTCATGAAGGCAGAGTAAGAATCTGCACATTAAGGAAGATGAGAAAGTTGAGGTACAGCTGCTGCTTCATGCAGAAAACTTCCCTTAGAAGGAGTTTAAGCTGAAGAAACATCTAAATTCTTAAATTGAGAAAATGTATCACCATGGCTGTAGGTTCCTTTCTTAAGGAAATAAAAAGTTCCTTAAAAACTTGGAAGCAGACAGCAGCTCTGTGTGCTTTGCAACTTGTATCACCATAAAACTGAGCTTATTAGGGCTAAATGTCTTTTGGTGAAGGGCAAACACAAAACTTTTCATTTCTCTCTAGCCTGTATGTTATCGGTGGCTTTTTCCTCTTAAAACTGGGATTTGGTCAAAGGAAACTGTGCCTGCAGGAAACGTCAGCTGCACAGACTGGGTTTCAGGCAGGCATCCATCCTCATCACGGCAGGCTCAGCAGGGGCTGGGCTCCAGAACTGCAGCATCAACACAAAAGGGCAATTAGATCATAAACGTAATTAAGAATCTCTGTATGTTTCTTACGTGTGCGACCTGAGAGCGCCTTACGTGTTCCAAAGAGCACAACGTGGCTGTTTGCCTCTCAGAAATAACAAGAATAACCTGTGAGGAAATCAGGAATTTAACTCATAGGTGAGCGTTTGGTAAACACAGATCATCTCTTCAGCTGATTTTCTGCCAACCTGCCCATTTCTTTTTCTCTTCTAAGGGCAGACACCTCAATGGTCTATGAATTCAGTGCATGAAATAAAAATACAGTACAACAAACGTATTCTCTGCAAAAATCTCAGGATGAAGGACTGCTTACCTGCACTTGTCGTGATAAGGCAAGCCCCTAATTTACACTGTGGTGTTATCACGAGCACATAACAGTGCAGCCTACCCATAAAAGCATGGCAATGGGAACTTTATAAGAAGCAATTATACTTCATGTACAATGATAACAACCACTCCCGAAGGGAACGAGCCAACAGCCACTGGGCAAAGGACATATTCCACCACTGAAGAGAAAGGAAAACTCAGAAAAGCAATTTTTTCTACAGCTGCATTACACATTCAGAGAAGCTGCACAATTATTTTTGTGCTCATGATAAAGACAGACAACTTTTTCTTTTTTTTTTTTTCCCCAATGAGTAGGCAGAGAAAACAAAAATTAACCTATGGCTTTCTAGGAAGTACTGAGTGAGTTGCTATGGTCTAAAATTTATTTCAATAGCACAAAATGGTAATTCAAGAAAATTTCACTAATTATGATACTGATGCCAAACATGTAAAACCCAAATGTGGGCAGGAGGTCCTACAGCATTTCTCTTCAAAGAAATACAGAAATCCTGATGATCCAAATCTAACTTCCTTTTTAGCTTTGCTACAGAGGTGATTTCATTTTATTTCTTTTAAATTGGAAAATAAGGAAAACAATCTCTGGAGCTTACGGTCATGGATGAGAGAACAGGTCTTACTGGTCTGCCAAGCAGTAAACTAAAAGGCAAAAATATCCCAATTAACAAGATTTGACGGTAATAAATACCTGTCTCTGAGCACTGATTTCCCCATGAAAACTCCCATAATAAAAAAAGAATAGCAAGAAACACAAGATTTTCGTTCTGACTCAGGACATAAATAACTCTCCAAGAGACTTCTCTGTAGCTTATAATTTTTTTCAGGACTGTTCTTTCACCTTTCCACGCAAACCACGGCACATTTGTGTGTGCTGAGAAGTAAATCTCTTCATGTTTTAGCTGATCAGCTGTGGCTCGTAGCCAAGAGCCAAAAAGTGATGGGGCACTAACACTGCAACTTCACTTTGAACAGCAAAAAGTGTAGAGACCCATCAGCTGAAATGAAGCAGGGGAAGAGACAGATCTGAGTGGCCTGGCTGCAAATAGTCATCAAGACATAACCATTTTAATGTGGTTTTGTGTCATACTTAGGAGAAAAAGTGGCAGCTCACTGGGATGCTCTGAGTTTTGCACATGTGTTAGCAACTTAAAAAGCATTTGTAAACACTGCGGAATTTTGCTCTTTGATTCACGAATTGGGAATGAAGCCGATCTCCAGAGGAAATTATTTTCTTCAGTACAGGAAGAAAACATTCCTGCTGATATTTAGGAAAGGAGTTTATTGCAAGCTGCTCAGTTTGTTTCTACAGCTTCTCCCTAGAGCTCTCCTTCCCTCCCTCCTATGTGTTTCATCCCCCACAGCACTTGGGTGAATAAAACCAATATTAGAACAGGTGTAACTGGCAGGATTCAACTTCAGACCTCTCAGGATGGTACGAATCTTACCCAGACTTTGCCTCATTCTTATGTCTGTGAGATGTTGCCACCTTCTCACAAGAACAGAACACGGTGGTTTCTACATGAGGCTGGAAGCACAGAAATCTAGAGTTTCACAGCACCCAATATAAGAAATACCCAGAAAAAAAAGACTTTTAATGCTCAGGAATTAGAACGAAGAAGGAAGGGCAAACTCCCCTGTCGAGTGGGCACAAGCTCTGCTTAAGATTTGTTCCTTCTCAGCTCAATGCCCAGAAATGCACAGTGTATAGGTGCAGAAAAGTAAACATGCACATAATTCCCTCTTTTCTCTCATTGTCTTCCAGAAAGACACTCCTTTTCCTTCAGTACAAAGGATAGCCTTTGTACAGAAAAAGGCAACATAGCACATACTGCCCATTGCTTATTTTTTAACTTGAATAGGATGCCTTTAAAAATGCAGAAATTATTTCCCTCTCATTAAAATGTATTACTTTTCTTGCAAAAAAGACTTACAAATTTATTTTTTTTTTAAATGGAGTAAATTTCCATGGCAATTCTGTGTGTCACAAGTGGAATACATTTTCAAAGTTAAATTTTTTCACTTTGTCCTGCAATGGCATCAAATTTTCGCAGGCCTTTAGCTGTCAGAACTGAAAACCGAACAGAAATAGAAACAGATTCCTTTCTTCAACAAATGTGAGTGAGGCCATCCTAATTCTTTCAAACCTGGAAAGCTTTTTTGAATTTCTACTTCTAATTCATATAGAAAGCCCTAAGTAGTGTAATTATGCTGGAAGGGCTGGATGTCTCTGGGCAGAAGAGCACACTCTGCACAGCCTGGAGACAGGAGAAGTGCAGCTTAAGCTGTATCTCTGCTCGTGTTATCCAAAGATCTTGGCAAGGTCTTCAGTAAAGCCAAAAAAAAAGAAGAAGAAGAAGTAGCATTTCAGCATTATTAAAAAATCAGAGGAGAAGAGTACATAAAACGATTTCAACATGTCTTAATACATCATATCAATCTGCAAATTGCCACACACCTCTTCATACTTCCCCCTTATATCATCTTATTTAAAGCCTGTGTTCAATTTCTTTCCGAATTTATTTCTCCCATCTTTCGTTTGTCTTGAACATAACGGATTATGCATCTAGTAGTTCCATTCATGCACCAGAAATAAAAAGGTTCTTTACATGGTAATGTAAGCCTGCTTGTCTTCAAGCCTTGCTCGACTTGAAAAACCTTGCAAAATATGTCTCTTCTTTTTCAAAACTGTTAACACAAACTTGGAATGTGCTTGTGTGTGTTTTCACACATCGCTGAAGGATTTAGTTATCCACAGAGGGTGCATCCATAACTTCATTAACTTCATTCAGCTGAGGAAGAGCCCAGCATTCCCTCCTCCTTCATCTCCAGCCACAGTGAGAAAGCTCTGAGCGCAAAAACTGAAGGAAATTTTCACGTTGAGAACTCTGACGTTGTTGTGGCATATTTCAGCAATATTTAATATTTTCTTTCTAAAATGCAAATACTAGTCTGTCTCTGTGCTGACCAACTACATACTTGGAAGTTTTTTAACATGGATAGAAGATAACCGTTCTCTTTATTTCCTTTAACACAGAAACTCCCAGCACTAGGGTAAATAGAAGCAGTTGCAAGACTGACCTATATACTTTTGTCTCTCCAAGTCCCTTGCTCTTCTTGCATTTCATTTATTCTTTGAGGTATGAGCACACCAACACCCAACTTCGAGGCCAAAAAGCCACTGCCAGCTCCAAAACTCTCTTCCAGAACATGGGGGTGACCACCTGGGAGCAGCACACTCATAGGTGCTGCCCTAGATGATGGTGTTAGATCCCAGTCTGATGGATCCAGGAGGGGTTCGTAATGATTCCCAATGGCCAAATCTCATTTTCTGCTGAGCCACCCCCAAAACTCCTTTGAGTACAGCATATGAAGCCACTCTGTTTACTATTTTATACCAAATAGGCACTCTGAGCAGCAAGGTGTCACATAAAGACACCACAAAACAGTTCTCTCCCTATTTTCTGTCCCACAAGAGCTGTGGGATACCTGCTGCTCCATGCAGAAAGGGATAATCCTGAGCAGGCTCTCGGGGCACACGAAATATTCCCAGTGCTCCCACCTACCCAGGCAATTTCATAAAGACATTCTGAGCCCTGCCAGATATGCCTCAAGGCCATCCTCAGTGATATTATATAAAACAATCTTACACTCAAGCAAGTGACTTAGGAGCTCTTCTTGAGAAGAGACCTGGGGAGGGAAAAAAGTGAGAATCTGTCATTAAAAAAAAAAAAAAAAACTAAAATAGAAAGCCAGCTATTATGTCAAACTCAGTCATATTGATTCCAGCTTGTTTTCTCTGAAATATTCCCAGTGCTCCCACCTACCCAGGCAATTTCATAAAGACATTCTGAGCCCTGCCAGATATGCCTCAAGGCACATTAACCTCCCAGCCACAAGAAGAACCAATACACAGTGTCTTAAAATCATACCACCATCAATCAAGTGCCTAATTGTCACAATTCAATGTATTTGGATACTAAGCAGAAGGCATTAAAAAAAAAAAAAAAAATGAGCAGGCTCTCGGGGCACACGAAATATTCCCAGTGCTCCCACCTACCCAGGGAATGTCATAAAGACATTCTGAGCACTGCCAGGTACACCTCAAGGCACACTAACCTCCCAGCCACAAGAAGAACCAATACACAGTGTCTTAAAATCATACCACCATCAATCAAGTGCCTAATTGTCACAATTCAATGTATTTGGATACTAAGCAGAAGGCATAAAAAAAAAAAAAAAAAACTAAAATAGAAAGCCAGCTATTATGTCAAACTCAGTCATATTGATTCCAGCTTGTTTTCTCTTCCTTGCATTTCATAATCTCCCCTGTCAGCTCTTGTTTTCATTCATTTAAAAGGCTGAGTGTGACTGTGAAGCTGCGTGCTGCCCCTTGCAAGACATGGAGCCCACCTTTTTGGCTGCTGTACCTCACCCTCAGAGGGGCTGGGGAGCAGGTGAGCATCAGGAGCCACAGAGCAGAGCTTCCTTGAAAGGTTTTTAACGATGCAAATCACCATCACAGCTGGATGCAAGGTTTGTAGCAGCTGAAGAATGCTGGGAGAAAACAAGATTATGTGTGTAGCTACCCGGGAGAGCCCCGAAAGGTAATGACTTTGTAGAGTCTATGGAAAAGAAAGGTCTTAGTTCTTCTCATGAATATGATAGGGGACTTTAACAGTCAGGCATTTGTCACTTTGATATGTGCACGGTCTCCAGAGCTGTCTAGCTGACAAAACCACATCCATTAAAATACATTCTAAATAAAAAGAGACACAACAGTACATTATTCTTAAGGCTGCTATGTGTCAGACAGATTTACAATAGAAATGCCATCCTGTCCCAAGCATACCTCTGGCTCACAGTTAGCAAATCAGAACAATGGAGATCATGCTACTGTATACTAAGAATTCAGCAATACATCATATCATTTTTCATTCTCCTGCATGTATTGCATTACCAGAATTTCTCCTGAAGAAGGTAATTTGGTTTCCTGCTATAGATAATTGGAACACGTTTTATCTCAATGCAAGGTCCAGTCAAGTGAAACACTAGAGGACATGAAAAGAAAACAGAAATCAAAGCACCTAATAGGTTTCTCTTTTCCTGCTCATGGACCTGCTCTGCACTGACGTTTTTCTACTTCACTGTCTTTATATATGCAACTTGAAAATAACTCATGCAATGCTTACTCCTAGATTTATTGGGTAGAGCATGCCCTAAAGTGACAGAAGTAACAACGAAGGCAATTAATTAATAAAAATTACAAAAAATAATATAAATGACAATGTCACCACACCATACTATACTTCTCCAAAGAAACACGTCTCCCAGAAAAGAAGTAAGCACGCTCAAATGTTAAACTTATTGAAGCCATTACAGTGAGATTTCATCTGGCTTTATTTATCCCAAAGCACACCTCTTCCTTCCCAGCAAGCCTCTGCCTTGCAAGACCTCATTCTATTCTTCTGTCTAAAAAATCCTTCAAGGATAAAGACATGCAATTCCTTACCTACACAGACACAGGCCAAGGAACTAATCCCCTTAGTTTAACTTTGATACGACATATGGTTCAGCATAAGCTATCTTTACCAAATTTGTTAAATAAGACCAGTTCTGGAACATTTGCAGTGTCAGAGACTATCTTCCAGTCCTGTCTTTTATTAAATATCATAGAAGCAGAGCAACATAGAACCATAGACTGGTTTAGGTTGGACAGGACCTTAAAGATCATCCAGTGCCACCCCCTGCCATGGACACCTCCCACCAGACCAGGTTGCTCCAAGCCCCATCCAGCCTGGCCTTGAACCCCTCCAGGGATGGGGCAGCCACAGCTTCTCTGGCCAACCTGGACCCACCCTCCCACCAGACCAGGTTGCTCCAAGCCCCATCCAGCCTGGCCTTGAACCCCTCCAGGGATGGGGCAGCCACAGCTTCTCTGGGCAACCTGGACCCATCCTCACAATAAAGATTTTCTTCCTAATAGGTAACATAAATCTCTCCTCTTTCAGTTTAAAACCACTACCCCTTGTCCTATCGCTCCACTCCCTGATCAAGAGTCCCTCCCCATCTCTCCTGTAGCCCCTTCAGGTACTGGAAGGGGCTCTAAGGTCTCCCTGGAGCCTTCTCTTCTCCAGGCTGAACAACCCCAACTCTCTCAGCCTGTCCTTACAGCAGAGGTGCTCCATCCCTCTGATCATCTCCGTGGCCCTCCTCTGGCCCTGTTCCAACAGGTCCATGTCCTTCCTGTGCTGAGGACTCCAGAGCTGGACACAGAGCTCCAGGTGGGGTCTCACCAGAACATAGCAGAGGGGCAGAATCACCTCCCGTGACCTGCTGGCCACACTTCTTTTGATTCAGCCCAGGATGCCATTGGCTTTCTGGGCTGCCAGCACACATTGCTGGCTCACGTTGAGCTTCTCATCCAAGAGCACCCCCAAGTCCCTCTCCTCAGGGCTGCTCTCCAGCCATTCTCCACTCAACCTGGATTTGTGCTTTGGATTGCCCCAACCAAGGTGCAGGACCTTGCACTTGGCCTGGTTGAACTTCCTGAGGTTCACATGGGCCCACCTCTCAAGCTTGTCCAGGTCCCTCTGGATGGCATCCCTTCCCTCCAGCGTGTCGGCTGCACTACACAGCTTGGTGTCGTCAGCAAACCTGCTGAGGGGGCACTCAATCCCACTGTCCATGTCACTGACAAAGATGTTAAACAGCACAAGTCCCAGTACTGACTCCTGAGAAATGTCACCCTTCACTGGTTTCACTTGGACATCGAGCCATTGACCGCAACTCTTTGAGTGTGACCATCCAGCCACTGAGGAGTATTAGTCACTGAGGAATGTTAGAGACACATTCAGGTCTGCAATATATGCTAAACCAGGGAGCCAATCTTTCTTTAGCATGAGAAGAGGTAATGCTCCCAACTGAAAAAAGTAAAGGAAGACAAAAGAAACCAAGCACATGCCACCGACATGCACTTCTCATGAACAATATAGTTTGGGGGTCAATTATGGTCAACACAGAGACTCAGCATCAAGTACAGCATATCATTCACTGCAACAAAGGACTTCTCTAGAAAAACTAGATAAAGCAGATCCAAGAACACAGGGCACGCTTGGAATTTCAGATAATGTAAGTGAAAGGCATTAAGATGCTCTTAGAAGAGCACTTCTAAGAATTACTAGTTGCTACATATGCACCCAAATACTGTATTTTTTCAGTGCCATCTTGCTCTTCTTTGTAGCTATAGCTCTCAGCCCTCCTGTATTTCTTATTTTCAGGGCATTCCCCCATTGCCTTAAGAGCAATTTTGCTCTGTACAAATCTGTGAAATACAATTGAACACAACAGTAGCACAAACACTAAGAAATGCTAGCCAGACTCTTGTCATGAGTTCTGTATAGATCTTGATGGTATTGGACCAATGATGCTTTGAAACAATCAGTATTTGTTCAATACGCAGTAGAAACTGGCACAAACATGCATTCTCAAGCACTGTAATAGATGTGTCATTGTCAAGGGTGTCAAAAGCACTAGAAAAATATCTTTTTTTAAAGACTCACAGAGCCCTTGAGTTAGCTTTCTTAATGGCTTGAACTCTTCTGCTTCAGAGCACAAATGATACTGTCCAAACTGATCTGCTTCAACACACCTAAGACCTCTTATCCCATAAAGAAGTAATTTAAACCAAAGCACAATTTTTTTACTGGACATGAGGTTACCATCAACATCTGAAAATTGACTGACTTACAATACACCACCACTTCTCATCCTTATCATGTTTTCCAATTGCTGATGACTTCCTTCAGAAGAAAAAGGCCCTTTCATTGTGACTGAGGAGGAAACTTGGCAACGGTGAAAGCTTTTTCCTGTGACTGACTTGAGATTAGATATATAAAAGGAGAACCACAGGCATTAAATTCTAGAAAAAAAATAAGTGTCAGTTAGAAAGTCTGTATCAAGAGGTGACGTCCACCATCCCTCTAATTAGGCTACAAATAATGTAAAATACTTTTCCCCTTCTATAAAAAGCTACAGCTGCACAAGATCTCAAGCAAGCTTCTTCACAACTGTTCTTTCCAAACACATTGGTAAAGCAAGAATTTCTTGTCAATAGCACTCGTAATAACGTTCCTACAACATAATAAAACATGGGCAATTGCCAAAATTACTACTAGCACGTCCACAGGGTAGCAAGGAAACCCAAAATGCAGTCAATGGAAAGTCAAAATGTAAAACCATAGTGCTGAAGAATCACTTCTACAGAATGTACAACTGAGGAAATACTGACACTTACAATTCACAGTTATTTGGTGTTTTCAGTAAGAAAGCACTCAATAAATCACTCCGGAGAATAAACACTGCATCCAAGATTAGAACCAACTCAAAGTCAGGTCTCGTGTATTTTGACCAGATCCAGGGGTAGAGAGGAGAGAGAGTGACAACAGTCCCTCCAAATAGGGAGAACAGTTTATTAAAAGAAGGGATTTGCACAAAGTGCTGTGATCAAAATCGTTGTTGTGGCTACAGGATGTTTATAAATCTACTAGAAACCAGATTAAGGTGAAAAGCCAAGTTAAAGGCAGTGAACTGGGTTCTTTCAGCCTCTCACCAAAGCACCATTAGTTGCTACAGAATCTCTCTGGTTTGAAATCTGGTTTGAAAGATCTGTACTCCCTTTCAGTTACCAGTACAGCCCAGCGGCCATTTCCAAATGTTCTGCACCATAACTTTCTTGTCTTCAAACCTAGTAAGCCTAAGAACAGTTTTCTCTAGGCCCAGGATGGCTGCTGTAAGGCCCAAATGGTATAGGACATCTGATGCTAAACTCTATGGATTTGTGTTCAGGAGTACTGGAAGAAAATTGACAATCCACCTCCTACTCACAGTGGCACTCTGCAGCCAGCCCAGAAGAAATATGTCTTTCAATTTCCACTTAAGAAAACCAGAAATTTGTGGCCCATGCAGAAAAATTTAGCTGAGAAATACTTAAATGTGAGTTACTATTTAAAAAGAGAAACCCTGTAAGTCAGGAGCACCGTACGTCAGAAAGGTCTGAGGAGATTAAGCAGAGAGATCCCTCTTTCACAACACCTTTCCCACCTCTGTCTGTTGTCTTGTGCCTTTTAAATGAGCACGCAATTTTTTTCTGTTATGAGATTATGGCAAATAGACAGAACAATTTACACTAGATGCTCAAAGGTTAGAATAAAAGGAGAGAGAAAAATAGTCAGTACAAAAAGAGTTTAAGAAGACATCTTTCACTGACACTTCCTGCACATTTTTAAAACCTATCCAACTGAGAACAGCTCAGTAGGATGTGGGGACATGTTCTTACTGTGTATGTCAAATGTCTTCAACAAGATCATCAGTCTTGGCCTCCACAACTAATAATTACTCTAAGAATCTGTTATTAATAAGCATTAGGTAAACTCACATTTTAAAATCTCCAAGATGAAATACAATTAAGGTGTGATGTCGGCCCATAAAGAAACAAAATACTGAACAAGTTTGAGAAGAAAACTCTTACATTCTTTTTAGTTCATTTATTGCACTGGGAGACTGGGGAGAACATGGATTAAGCTTAGATATATGTGCTGCTTGTCCTAATACCAACATGCTTGGCAGATTTTGTAGGCAAGCTGCCGAAAATACTTTGGTAAAAAGAAGTAGGTGACCTAAATGTGCACTTTGCTGTTTTAACAATAGCAGATATTTACATTTTATACCATTTACCACTGCCATTGTGAAATAAGACCTTGAGACAAGGTGAAATTGAAATAGAATTTCTGAGGAACGATAAACTGCAGATGAAACCTACAGTGTTAAATGGAGAGGAGAGCACGCAATATATTCTGGATGATAGCTGGAAATGTCAGAGAATAAAACAAAAACAAAAGTTCAAAGCATATACAAGCATATATACATACAACCTTGCATATGGTGTCTTTTTTCCTCTTCCAATGACTCACACTGATTTCTTTACACTGATCAAGCTTCTGTCAGTGTAGCTGGACAGGATGCTCTCCAGTAATGTAATAATATAGGTTACATAAACAGAACTCAAAGATAAATCAGACAAAAATTTATGTCCTCAGATAATACTGCATGACTTCATGGGGGAGGGGAGTTGTAAACATACAGGGATTTGTTTCTTTTTTACTTATTTAGGGAAAAAAAGGGCAAATATTGGGTGAGTAAATATAAATAAGATGTGATGTTTTTAGAAGGTTTGGGGTTTTTTTTTTTTGGTTATATGCAAATACACTCCAAAGCATCAGGACATGAGGCAGCATTAACCCAGCATAGAACTAGCAAATACATTGTGTGCTGTGGCTGCTGTGACAGTCCTGAGGAGCTGCAGGTTGTGTTCACTCCTTATTTCAGAAATGCTTTTGTAACTTCTGCAGAGAAATGGCATTGAATTACACCTCTGTGATGAAGATATCACTGGTGGCAATGACAGGTGAATAGTTTTTGTTGCCCACTATATGCGGACTAAACACAATATTCCAGGGCTGCTATTTATTTACAAACAAATAAGGAGATTGCTTTAAAATAATAGACAGTAAGATATTGTTTTCCATTCTTAAAATCATTATGAAAAGGGAAGGAGAAGAAGTGAAGGTCATGCTTTGTGCTGCAGCTAACAAGAAAGAATCAGTGCTTTTGTTACAAATGGAAAGGATTTAAAAACAAGTATTATAAGCAGTATAAAATACCATCCTCTAACAGATATGAAAACTATTCCTGTATGTTCCTAGCAAATCTTTTGGCTGTTACAAACAAAGTTCATGATGACTTTGAGAGAGTGGTTAATATCATGCACAACAGACAAACTTATTTTCTTCTCACACATAAAGAAAGAAACTTTCAAGGTAGAGAGGCCACTGTTCTACCACTGAATGCATAATAACAACATATCTATCAGAAAACCATCATCATAAACCTGGTTTGGTTTTCAGTCCACATACAGCACTCTATTCATTATGCAAAGCACACAGGAATAATGTGAGGAACATCTCCGACTACAAAAAAAATCATTTGATTCACATACAGGAGAAATTCAGGTTTTGCAGGAGGCCATACCCGGGTCGTACTGAAAGGATGCATTTGTTTTGTCTTGCACTACGAGAGAGAAGGTTTTCTTAGCTAAAGCAACTTGGCTTCAACTTTTTTCCCCCTTTACTCAGCCCAACTCCATGCAGAGCTATTTGTGCTCAAAAATAACCATTTCATATTCTGGGAAGCTATTTTCAGGACGTATTGTTTCGTTATTCAACCATACTGATCCACCTACTGATGTAGGAAGTTTAGTGGAGAAAATGGGAAACTGAGGCTGAAGGGAAGGTGGAAGGGGGACGTCAGTATTTCAAACTAAATCTGCTGTGATTCTTCACACCCATGCTCCTGACATAGAGTCAAGTTGAGTCCACACTTCCTTTTAGCCACATGAAACATGGTGCCTCTGCTATTACAGAATCACACAGAGTCACAGTATGCTATGGGGGTTGGAAGGGACCTCTGGAGATCATCCAGTCCAACCCCCTGCCAAAGCAGGTCCACCCAGAGCAGGTCCCACAGGAACATGTCCAGGTGGGTTTGAATGTCTCCAGAGAAGGAGACTCCACCACCTCCCTGGGCAGCCTCTGCCAGGGCTCTGCCACCCTCACAGGAAAGAAGTTCCTCCTCATGTTTAGATGGAACTTCTTATGTCCAAGTTTGTGCCCATTTCCTCTTGTCCTATCACTGGGCACCACCGAAAAACTCTGGCCCCATCCTCCTGACACCCACCCTTGAAATATTTATAGGCGTTGATCAGATCCCCCCTCAGCCTTCTCTTCTCCAGACTAAAATGACCCAAGTCCCTCACCCTTTCCCCATAAGAGAGATGCTCCAGGCCCCTCATCATCTTTGTAGCCTCTGCTGTCCCCTCTCCAGCAGTTCCCTGTCCTTCTGGAACTGGGGAGCCCAGAACTGGACCCAGTGCTCCAGATGGGGCCTCCCCAGGGCAGAGCAGAGGGGCAGGATGACCTCCCTCCACCTGCTGCTCACACTCTTCCTGATGCCCCCCAGGATGCCATTGGCCTTCTTGGCCACAAGGGCCCATTGCTGGCTCATGGGCATCCTGTTGTCCACCAGGCCTCCCAGCTCTTTCTCCTCAGAGCTGCTCTCCAGCAGGTCAGCCCCAACCTGTCCTGGTGCAGGGGGTTATTCCTCCCCAGGTGCAGCATTATACTTGCCTTTGATGAATTTCATCAGGTTCCTCTCTGCCCAGTTCTCCAGTGTGTCCTGGTCTGGCACAGCCTACTGCTTACCATACCCTCTAGGGCCTTCTACTACAACTGTTCTTGTGGATGTTCCTGAGCCCCATGACAACCGTTTATGCAAATTCAGGTCAGGCTTGTGATGCAACAACCACATGGGGAGCTGAGGGAGGGAGAACCTCCCTGAGGTGGATGAGCAGTGACCAGCAAGCCCCTTCTCACTTGGCTGCAGTGTCTCTATCCCTGGCCTCAGCCTTTTGCTGGCACCACTTCAAAACCTTCTGCTCTTGGCAGAAGGATGCCATGAGGATCAATCATGTCATCGCTCATACAAGCAGGACAATGCCAATGTCATGTTCACATGGACACAGGGTTTCTTGCTGCTTTCAACAGGCAAGATGCTGTGCCAAGATATTTAGAAACTTAAGCCTGTTAATTGGGATAAGGATATTTTTGCTCACTGGCCCAGTATTGACATTAATGGAGTTATGACCCCCTCTGTCATTGTAGGAGACTCATCCTTACTGAAACCTTCCTCTCTTCCTTCTCAAGCCTTTTGCCAGGTACTTTGAGAAGAGATTAGCTTAGTTTTCCCCATGAGCAGTTTCAAAATATTATTGGAATGCATTTCTGTAAGAATAAAGGATGAGTTATTGGTGATTTGTCATCAGCTTCTGCCTTCTGGAAGTCCAGTTCAAGGTGCTGGTTAGATTTGCTATATTTATGTCAAAGAAAGGGCATATTTTTTGCCTCTCATGATCCCTAGAAACAAGAATTAAGCACTGTAAACCAGCGCAGTATTTACAGTAATCTAAAACTTCTGAGAAACAGGAGAGGTCTCTCCAGCTTTAGGTAAATCCACAAAACCTATATGGCATTCCAAGACAGCAAAATAATACCACAGAAATTATATAAAGATGTTGATTCTGCTCTATAAAGAAACATAATACTTATTAGTTCTGTTCTCTAAAACAAACAAATAAAACAGTAAAAACAAAAAAAGCAAACAAACAAACAAAAAACCAACCAAACAAAAAAACCCCAAGCCTCAAACATATTACTTGTTAGTTTTTAGGCATTCTAAGAGTGTCGTGTTGTAAATAAAAAACCCCAAAACATTTAAATAAAGATAATACAAAATATGTTTTCGCTGAAAGGAAGCAGCAACAAGAAGAGCAACTGGATATTTTCCAACCATCAGTTTGTATCACAACCCACAGTAACATACCCTCTTACATTTCTTCCCAAGTGTGAGCACAGATGTGTCTGCAGCTTGCTCTGGGACACAGCACCCTTGGAATTGTGAAGAGAGCACAAGCCTATATTTTCCAACCATCAGTTTGTATCACAACCCACAGTAACATACCCTCTTACATTTCTTCCCAAGTGTGAGCACAGATGTGTCTGCAGCTTGCTCTGGGACACAGCACCCTTGGAATTGAGAAGAGAGCACGAGCCTAGGACAGGTCAAGTGAACAACAGAGTACCAATATTTAAGCAGAAAAAATGGTTGGCATGAACCGTTCAAATTAGAGGTAAATAGGACAGGTCAAGTGAACAACAGAGTACCAGATGGAAATATTTAAGCAGAAAAAATGGTTGGCACGAACCATTCAAATTAGAGGTAAGAAAGATTCCACTGAGGCTGTTAGCACTGTCATTGCAGACATATTAATGATATTTAATGATCAGAAATGGCCCAGCCCTTTTATTACCTCCCCTGCTTAATGTAAAAAGAAAACAAAACCTCACTGCTTAGCATCATTAATGTAATTTGTTCACCACCGTTCCTCTCTCCCTCAGTCACATATAACTAAAATGCAAGACTGAATCTATTTCAAAAAGCACCCTGATCTTTCCCCGTTGAAGCTCAGATATTGAGAGCATCTAATTGTGACATCTCACAAGGGAGCAACGCAGGACTATGGGGAATACTTGCACTACAAACATCATTAAAAAGATGGCAATATTCATAATTATTAGGTTTGCCTGAGCAAACAAAAAACTTGCCTGCAATACGTAAGGGCATCCTTGTCTTCCATAATATATTCCCAATCTGGGATAGAGCAGAGGAGCTTGCTAAAATGTAGAAAGGATTAAAAAGGGAGCCAGTGTACCTTGAGATCCCTTACAGGAAAAAAACCCACTAACATACCAAAAGGTACAAGTACAGGCTTTGCCAGGAGGAAGTCACCTACTCACCACCTTTGTAAAGAAATGACAGAGACGGGTAAGAAACTTATCCTGATAATTCAGTCTAAGAAACTGATTGTTAGTTTGTCACCACTTTGAAGCATTGGTCCATCTTTCCTGTTGGCAAGGCCATGAGCTCACAGGGGTCTCCAAAGCCCCAGGAGCTTCCCCCAGCCATGGCCAAAGCCAGCCCAGACCCTGCTGTTAGAGGATGCCCTGCAGTACAGGGATATTGCCATGGGTTTTAGCACACTGTGGAAGGGACAGTCACCTAGAGTTTAACTTAGTCCTCTTGGCTGTTTGTTCCTGGCACATCCTCATTCTAGAAGAGGTTGACCCTCGCAGTTTTCTTCTGACAAAACTACTAAAGTTTTGCTGCTGTGTCTCTTGCTACCAGCCATTCCAAAGTAACATTTTTTATGAACGCTTTAGAACATTGTACTTAAATATTCACTGACGTTTCCTTCGAAACTGTAGGTATTCTTTACCTTGTCTAATTAATGCAACGTATAATACACAGGGGAAATTAAACTTCTGGGGCTTTTTTATTACCAGCTGTAAACATATAAATTCAGATTGTACCACTCTTTTGTAAATTTTTAGTATGTCATACCAGACTGTTAAGTGAGTTGGATTACAAACTGATTTCTGAGAGAACAACTCAACTGTTTTAAAAATCCCAGATCCCATCATGCAGCTGATGAAGAACAAGCTCTTGCACCCCTGCAGCTGTCCCACTGTTTCCAGCTATTGCTCATGCCTCGTGTTTGAACAGCCAAGGAATTACCCAGTTGTTCTCCTACAATGCCTGGGGTAGCACAGCACTGCTGTGACCACGGGGTAAGGGGGTAGTCTTAGATATTTAAACCACTTTTTGTAGTGAGTGCACTTTTTTTGCCCAAGTATCCAATGCCACCAGCAGAGTCATTCCATGGAATGGAGAACTCTCCTCCCTGGGGAGGGACTCTCTATCAGGACAAGGGGTAATGGTTTTAAACTGAAAGAGGGGAGATTTAGATTAGATAGCAGAAAGAAATTCTTTGCTGTGAGGGTGGTGAGAGCCTGGCCCAGGTTGCCCAGAGAAGCTGTGGCTGCCCCATCCCTGGAGGGGTTCAAGGCCAGGCTGGATGGGGCTTGGAGCAACCTGGGCTGGTGGGAGGTGTCCCTGCCCAGGGCAGGGGGTTGGAACTCGATGATCTTGAAGGTCCCTTCCAACCCAAACCATTCTGTGATTCTACGACAAGATCTCAGAGGTCCCTTCCAACCACTAAGATTCTGTGATAAAGTACTGCATACACTTTACAAATTGCTATCTATGCAAAATAGCATTTGTTTCAAAAAAACTGAAACTACTTCAGCACAAATTGCTATCTATGCAAAATAGCATTTGTTTAAAAAAAACTGAATGAAAGTACTTCAGCACGTCATGGCAGGTCTCCTTGTGCTCCTTAATATTCTTAGTAGTTCTGCTTTGAATTGCCCTCATTTCCCTTTATACTTCGGGTTTGCATTTGTGCAGCTGTTTATTCCAAAATTAATTTTGCTGAGAAGTTGTTTGTGCTTATGTAGGTACCTCCCCAAGTTCTTGCAGCCTCCTCAGCATCCCTAGGTTTTACTTTCCTGTCTCAGTGCAGTCTTTCCCCAGGTCTGGGTCTGTTAGAGGGGTGCCAGCAAACCTCCCCATGCTGCACTACTTCAAATGGATATTTGCTGAGCTGATGTCTTCTCCAAGCAGGAGAAGACAGGGTTCTCCCTGCTGTTTCCAATATGCTGCTCTGGGTGAGCTGGGGCAGACTGGTCTGGCAGACTGAAATTGGTTGTTAAATTCACAGAGATCATAGAATCATAGAATGGTTTGGGTTGGAAGGGACCTCAAAGATCATCTAGTTCCAACCCCCCTGCCCTGGGCAGGGACACCTCCCACCAGACCAGGTTGCTCCAAGCCCCATCCAGCCTGGCCTTGAACCCCTCCAGGGATGGGGCAGCCACAGCTTCTCTGGGCAACCTGGGCCAGTGTCTCAACACCCTCACAGTAAAAAATTTCTTCCTGAGATCTAATCTGAATCTTTTTTCTTCCAATTTAAAACCGTTTCCTCTTGTCCTATCATTACCCTTCCTGGCAAAGAGTCCCTCCCCAGCTCTTCTACAGGCACCCTTCAGATATTGAAAGGCTGCTCTAAGGTCTCCCTGGAGCCTTCTCTTCTCCAGGCTGAACAATCCCAGCTCCCTCAGCCTGTCTTCACAGCAGAGGTGCTCCATCCCTCTGATCATCTTCGTGGCCCTCCTCTGGACCTGTTCCAGCCGGTCCATGTCCTTTCTGTGCTGAGGACTCCAAAGCTGGACACAGAGCTCCAGGTGGGGTCTCACGAGTGCAGAGCAGAGGGGCAGAATCACCTCCTGAGACCTGCTGGCCACACTTCTCCTGATGCAGCCCAGGACAGGGTTGGCTCTCTGGGCTCTCAGCGCGCACTGCCGGCTCATGTTGAGCTTCTCGTCCATAAGCACTCCCAAGCCCTTCTCCTCAGGGCTGCTCTCCACCCAACCTGTATTTGTGCCTGGGGTTGCCACGTCCCAGGTGGAGGACCCTGCACTTGACTTGGTTGAACCTCATGCAATTTGCACGAGCCCACCTCTCCAGCCTGTCCAGATGCTAACCCTTCTTCCTGACTAGGGATCAGATACATTTCCTTCCTGGCTCTACTGTGCACCCTTAGCTTCCAGGGGTAATGCCAAACATCACACCTTCAGACAACCACCTCGCACACATCCCATGTGCTAGATTTATGCTAATACAGCCTCATGCATTCATTGGTTTGTAAAATGAGGTTGATGAGGTTGATGTCAAGGCTCAGTTAGGCTCTGCAGGCTTTGGTGGTGTCAGGAGCAATCATTGGTATATTCCCAGCCTTACACGATGGGACACTTTTTATATGAGTATCCTGCTCAGCAAATTTCCCTTACTCAACAAATGGCAAAATACTGTGCTACACAAAATCAACTTTAATCAACACAATGGCTTCTAGGTAGACAGTAAATATAATTCAAGAAAATATATAACTTGTATCCTTTTTGCCAACATTTTTTCCTGTAAATGAAATAAATAAAAAACGCTAGAAAAAAATCTGAATAAATAATCTGCTTAGAAAAGCAAGCTGCACACTAGGAACGAGGATCAAATCTTTCATTTGCATACACTGAAAGAATATTTTTGAAAGGCATTCAGGACACTGTACCAGGAAAATCAAAAGACAGGGGACACTGATGGTAAAGAAGGTGATATGCTCATGAGCTAACACTGAACGCTGGCATACAATTCATACTCAAATATCACAGTCTAGGTATTTCTTGTTATATGACTCTGAATAATTATTGTGGAATTTTCTAGTAGAAAAGTACACACTCCTTAAGTTGCTCATGGCAAAAGAAGAATAATCCACCTATCTGTGGAGTGGTTGAGCGAGATACAGGACATTGGTCCTATTAAAATGTTAATTTATCAATTATGGATACAACAGAAGAAAGGACAAATAGACATTTAAAATTTGATTACTGTTTTATCCACTCTGAGCAGAGCTGGCTGCAAAATCCCCTGCTATGGTTCAATTTAAAAGTAAATGTTTAGAACTTAAAATAGATCTGCTATGGTAGGCTACTGGATCTTAAACTTGAATGTAAATATATCTATTTAAAAATACATGAACCAGCATAAAAGGTGGCTAATGCCCAAGTTTCGTTAGTACTTCACTTCCAAAAGGTAAAGCTGTTACATCAATTCAGAAGCCTTCTGAGGCAAGGAGTGACAAGTATTGTTATTTTTGTAATGCTGCATTCATCAGCTGTTTACAAATGAGACACACTTCCAGAAACACACATTGCCGGAATAACTAATTTATCAACTTGGATTCAAAGCGGCTGGCTCAAGGCTACGGCTTAGCATTTAATCAAACAAGTATATAAAATCATTAATTAGCTGATCACATCTCACTGGACAGGCTTCCTGAGACAGCCCTCTTGATGCTTTCTGTCCCAGGGCCACGAATGACTACTGCAGTCAAAACCACAAGCGGTTTTAGTAGCTCAAAGCTGTTGGGTCATTTATCTGAGTTACCTTCAGAGGGTGGGTCTCTGCTGCCCCTGTGCCATTAGGAAGTTTCTCTGTGCAAGCATCACACCCCAGGAGCCTGCCACCATAGCACAGAAACCAATCCACTTACCAAATCACTGCCATTGACTTTGCATGACCTTCAGAAGGGATCCAGCCACTCTTGGATCACTCAGCTCTCCAATTCTCTAGTCTAAAACCAAGCTGATCATTCACACACACAGTGGGTCATCTAACCTCAGGTGTCAAAGGACTCATGGTCCTTTGTTGTCTTAGGCTGCTTAACTGAGTTGCAAGGATTGACACATTTTCTGACCCTCTAATAGTCCCAAAGTAGAGCAGGATCACTCTGCTTTCTTGCCAACGTTGCCAAGGACAACATTGAATGCCACCATTGAAAGGAGCTGCTCCACATGTTTAAGTTTATGGTCTCTTTGTTATCCTCTGTATTTCATGTGCTTTTTTACACACCATAAATTAACATTACCATTAAATTGGTATCTTGGGTTGTATAGGGAAGAGTGTAACCAGCAGGTCAAGGGAAGTCATTCTCCCCCTCTACTCTGCACTGGTGAGGCCACAACTGGAATCCTGCGTCCAGTTCTGGGCTCCCCAGTTCAAGAGGGACAGGGAACTACTAGAAAGAGTCCAGCGTAGGGCTACAAAGATGATTCAAGGATTGGAGCATCTCCCTGATGAAGAAAGACTGAGAGAGCTGGGACTCTTTAGTCTGGAGAAGAGAAGGCTGAGGGGAGACCTTATCAACGCCTACAAGTATCTCAAGGGAGGGCTGAAGGAGGAGGGAGCCAGACTCTTTTCAGTGGTTCCCACCGAGAGGACGAGGGGCAACGGGCACAAGTTGGAACATAAGAGGTTCCACTCAAATATGAGGAGAAACTTCTTCACGGTGAGGGTGGCAGAGCCCTGGAACAGGCTGCCCAGGGAGGGGGTGGAGTCCCCTTCCTTGGAGATTTTCAAAACCCGCCTGGATGCTCCTGAGTAACATGCTCTGACAAGCTCTAGGCAATCCTGCTTCAGCAGGGGAGTTGGACTAGATGATCTCTATGGTCCCTTCCAACTCTAGAAATTCAGTGAAATTCAGTGAAATTAACACTAATGAAATCTGTCTGACCCTCTAATAGTCCCAAAGTAGAGCAAGATCACTCTGCTTTCTTGCCAACATTGAAAGGAGCTGCAAACTTTTGAATTCCACATGTTTAAGTAAATTTATGGTCTCTTTGTTATCCTCTGTATATCATATGCTTTTTTTACACACCATAAATTAACATTAACACTAATGAAATCTATTCTTCTTTTCATAAGCTTTGACAGACCGTCTTAGCATCATTCACTAAAATACACTCTCTAGATCTCCACACAAAGGACCTCTGCTAACAAACATCTCTCCCTCCATGCTGATGGGGACCAGCACTACTATTCTGTCAACAGACTATTGGCTTTTCTAACTTTATTTGTCACACAGGTCATATAACCCAAAATCTCAGTCCTATAACTTGACAGTCTAAGCCCCCCAGTCCCTGTAGGGTGACACCTTTTGTATTTGCTGCATTGTTTCAACAGAGGATAATGTACTGTTCAGAGGGATACATACATCTTCCTCAAATAAGATAAAATATTCTAGCAATTTTCTTGCCCTTACACACACCATCTACTGATTTTCATATAACTAGTAATCTGACCAGAACGTTTTGACTTACCACACTCAGGATTTTTGGCTTTTTGGGGGACAGCAAAGGTTTGGCAGGACAAAGGAAAACTGAAGACCTCCACCAGTCTCCTAGTAGTGACAGATTGTTGAGTATCATTTGCAAAGAATTAAGTGCCAGGAATATATCAACTTTGGAAAAATCATTTCATTCAATGTTAAAAAAAATGAACATCGTTCCTCCTCCCCTCAAAAAACTCCAAGCAAATATATTAAAACATATAAGGGCAAATAGGTAAGTAGTGACTAGCAACATGAGCCTAACACTGTCATTTCTCTAAACTGGACAAATAGGTAAGTAGTGACTAGCAACATGAGCATAAGACTGTCATTTCTCTAAACTGGACAAGATTATAACACAAGATTATTTGAAAGTCAAGAGAAACATTTAAAAGTCATAACTGGAAGCCTAAGTAAGTTGAAACTTGATTTGTGCGTGGTGCCAAGTATTCAGTGTGACACTTCAAGCACTGAAAGGAACACAAATCTTTTCAGACTGGGTGGCTCCTATACATTCAAATAGCTATTTGATCTAGAATTTGTAACAATGACTAGGCAAGTAAATTCCTCTGCCTCAGCCTCATGTCTTTTAACACATTTAATGGGTTCTCGTCCTTTGAGTCTTGATGATGTAGCTTTCCTGCGTGATGGAATGGAGCAGGAGTCCAAAGAATAGAATTTGGTTTTATGTCTCTAATACCCAAGGTATTCCAAAGCACTTCAGAAAATAATGAATTAGATGCCAGTGCTGCAGTGACTGTAGGTAACTATAAAAGTGATTACATGCCCAGCAGGAGTTCTCAGACACTATAACAGTATAAACAAATAGAACAAAACATTACTTTGTATTTCTGGCATTTGGGCTAGATGACATCTAGTCAGTATATTGTACTTCTGACAAATTTCTCTCAATTGCACTGTATATAATCTTATTCCAGCTATTCTTCTCTCCCTATTTGCATTGTCCTGTCACGTATACACATTTACCCTCATGTGAGTGTTAGTTATCTTCGATGTCGCTCATTACTGTTCCCCAAGACACAAATCATCTTTATTATTTCTCTAGCTTTTATCAGATTCCATCCATTACTTCTGACTGGATCTGCCCCTGGAGTTTCTCTCAGTGCTTGGGAAACAGTATATGGTTTTCCATTTGCTCTCTAAATGACCTTGCCATTTGAAAGCACTTCACAAATCTCGTCTCGATGCTACCTGTTCCCTCAGATGTGATCAATGCACTCTGGTAGGGAGCAGAGTGTGAACCTTTTCATTTCAAGCCTATTAATCAACACTGAAGATAGTCCACTCTTCTTATACAATGATTCTTATTACTTTCCAAGACACTGCCTCTTCAGATTATCTCCGTTCCCTATTTTTTTGAGTCTTCACTTTCTTCTACAGCTGTTTTTTTTTAACGTTTCCGCATTTCAGAATTAAATAGCATGTTTAAATTTTTCCCCTGTGCAAGCCTACATCACTCTTACCCCATAAAAGCCCGTGGGTTTTTTCACTTTTAGTTATGCTACCCTCTAGCTAATGTGCATGACTAAAACTGATCCCAAAAGCCCTCCCAGCAGCTCAGCACTGCGTCGCCACACTTTGCAAGAAGATCCCTCAGGGCTGAAGTTAATGAAGCCCAAAGTCTGGCTGAGCAAAGGGCAGCATGGCGACATGCAAATCCAGGCTAGGTATCTAGGCCAGAACCTACATATCTCCCTCCAGGTTGCCAATATAATTATCCAGGGTTTCTATAGAAAGTAAGAATTCTGAGACATCAGCCTTCTGTCAAATCCTGGTGCTGGCAGAAAGGGACCGACAGCCAGACAGAAAAACACATCCTCAGAGAGTACTGGCACTGGCAAGCCATTTCCTTAGGAAACCAGGCTAAAACCTTCCTCTCTTTTCAGCTTTTTGAATACATTGTTGTATTATTCTGTGATCCTGTTTCATAAATTGGGAAATGGAAGCTTGTGGTTGTGAGGATTTAAGCTAAACGGGATCCTACTCACATCAGAGTAAGGCTGAAATTTGGTTTTAATTGATGTAGCCTGGAACAGGACTGATGTCATAACCAAGTTTTTTCCAGTTTTAACCCTTGTGCATAATCTCCCTTTCCTCAGGTTACCTTGAAAGCAACAGTTTCTTGACAATCCACCCTCATAAACCCTGGATCATGAAGATGCTTCAGTGAAGCTAAAAAAACCCACTGCACTAAGTGGATTTTTTATTTCAGGGGGGGGGGTTTGTGCTTTTTTAATCATGAAGATGCTTCAGTGAAGCTAAAAAACCCCATTGCACTAAGTAAGTGGGTTTTTTACTTCAAGGGGTTTTTTTGTGCTTTTTTTTAATTTTAAATAAACTCCCTAAATTTGCTCTTCATTTTTATGTTTAAGGGCTACAGGCCTCTCTCAATTCCAGAGCAAATAGCTTTCACTGATGCTTTTCTTGAGCATTTACAAGGTGTAACATTGTTTATCTTGTATTCAAACTCGCATCCTTCCCTGTAGTGTTTGAACCACTCTTACAAGGATGAATTATCTCTCCTTCCGGTTGTCATGCATTATTTATTTTAATACCATAAACTCTTTGTTCTATTTTCTGTTGTATCTTGGCCACAGTAATTTTATTTACCCAATGGAAGATCGTGTCTTTGCATACGCCTCTTTTCTCTGAAATTTGGTTTTAATTGATGTAGCCTGGAACAGGACTGATGTCATAACCAAGTTTTTTCCAGTTTTAACCCTTGTGCATAATCTCCCTTTCCTCAGGTTACCTTGAAGACAACAGTTTCTTGACAATCCACCCTCATAAACCCTGGATCATGAAGATGCTTCAGTGAAGCTAAAAAAACCCACTGCACTAAGTGGATTTTTTATTTCAGGGGGGGGGGTTTGTGCTTTTTTAAATTTTAAATAAACTCCCTAAATTTGCTCTTCATTTTTATGTTTAAGGGCTACAGGCCTCTCTCAATTCCAGAGCAAATAGCTTTCACTGATGCTTTTCTTGAGCATTTACAAGGTGTAACATTGTTTATCTTGTATTCAAACTCGCATCCTTCCCTGTAGTGTTTGAACCACTCTTACAAGGATGAATTATCTCTCCTTCCGGTTGTCATGCATTATTTATTTTAATACCATAAACTCTTCGTTCTATTTTCTGTTGTATCTTGGCCACAGTAATTTTATTTACCCAATGGAAGATCGTGTCTTTGCATACGCCTCTTTTCTCATTTTGTACACGACAATCGCAGGTTCGCTAATTCCGCATTGGCAGTTCTTCATCATTCCTTCTAAATTTATTCTGCTGTGTTATATTCAAACACCACCCCCACAGCTCTTCATTTGCTGTTCTCCCAAGCAGCACCATAACCCAGGGTCTGCTCCAGCACCCCCCAGCCAGCTGTGGTTGGGGGGAAGAGGGGTATTTCATTAGGACCTAACATAACGACTCCTGGGACATAACTAGGCAGTTGCTGGGTACTATCAGGATTTATCAGGGAATAATAATTACTCTAATAACAACAGCTACCATCACTGGCCTTCTTTAATACACTTTAATACACTTCTTTAATACAATTCAGGCTCAGGACTGAACGGCTGTTAGTCAGAGGTATGCCAAAAATAAAAAGACCTTCATTTCTAGTTAAGCGTTTTGTGGGAGATTACAGCGTATCCATGTAACACAACAAATTCATAAAACTAATCATCTTTTTGCAGAGCACCCATACACATGATAGAAGAGCTACTAAGAGCCTAGGTGAAGCACATTTTCATTACACTATGAGACCATTCTTGTAAAATCTCCACTTCCATAAAGAAGACAAACTCTGTTGTTGAAGGGCAAAGTAAGTGATGGTCTAACATTTGCAGCGCTGGGATGCATTAACTAGGTCTTTTACATGTTTCCTGATTTTATTAAGCTTTATTACCAGACCGTGGTAAAGTTTGCAAACTGCTAATTTTGGTGATCTACAATAAGTAATGAAATGAGAAGAAAATCATGTTAAAACAACATTAAAAGGGAGAGCCGTTCTTAACTGCAGAGCGTAGGAAGCTGCAAGCAAAACTCCCATTAACAGTAAATACAGCAGATTACAAAAAATATCCCTATGTATTTGCTAAACCAGCCTCAGTGAGGTTTCCTTGCATTAATGAGGACTACAAGAGTCCAAGTTATTTTCTCCTCCTTACTTTCCTGGGCATACCTGCTGTTGCTCACTTCTATAATTTTAATGCCACTAACAAACTCCCTATTTTAAATTTCACACATGCCATACATATAAACCTCTGTACACTTATATATAAACCTGTGTACACTATGGATTGCAGTGGAAAGTTTATTAGCTGACAGAAGAGTATTTAGGAATCTGTGCTGTGCCAGATCATTAATAAGTCTGCTTTATGAAGCTGACTGGTAATTTTAGAAGCTGAACGTAAGTTCCTCAACTAAAGAAATCCTGAGGTGCTCAGAACATTCACTGGTTTAAACTGTATTATGTTCAGAAAAGCGAAAAATTAATGTGACTTCCTGAAGGAATATTACTTAGGTGCTTCAGGCCTCTTAAGAAGCTAGAGGCTTTTTTTTTTCTTTCAAATCTTTTAACTCTTTGTCACTAATTATTGTAATGTTTGCAGTGTACTCAAATTCACCAAAACGTCCAGCCCTGCCCTCTAACAATCACTATTTATCACTGGCATTTTCTTTTCCCTGTGATACCTGCATGTCACACATAGCATTTTCATTTCCAACACAACAGCTACAAGCTAAAATGTAGGGATGGTATTTTTACAAGTCTGAATGGCAGAGTCCCTCCAGTAGGCAACACCGAAATCTCATTAAGTAGGAAGAGAGTCTAATGGTCACCAAGTAAGAGGAGATAAAATCACCAGGGCTGTGAGGGGGGAAAAAGGGGGTAGGTGGGAAGATTTGTTTAGAAAGGCCTGCAGTGACAGGACGAGGGGCAATGGCTTTAAGCTGGAGGGGAGCAGATTTAGACTGGAGATGAGGAGAGGGTTCTTCACTGTGAGGGTGGTGGAGCACTGGAACAGGTTGCCCAGGGAGGTGGTTGAGGCCCCATCCCTGGAGATATTCAAGGTGAGGCTCGACGAGGCCCTGGGCAACCTGGTCTAGTTGGGGGTGTCCCTGCTGACTGCGGGGGGGTCGGACTAGATGCCCTTTGGAGGTCCCTTCCAGCCTGGACAACTCTATGACTCTGTAAGATGAAAGGTGTACTTTCAGGTGCAGTGGACTCATACGGAGGCAGTTCTACTGTCTCACCATAATTCATCGGTTCCTTCAGTAGAGATAAATGCAATTCAGCATCTGTCATAGCAATTCAGATGGAAAGTCCCAAGCACAGTAATTTTGGAGTGGACAGCACCTGGATGTTTCACTACCAGAGCAGGGAACGGTGTGAGAGCGATCACATCCCTCACGGGCAACGAGGCTGGCAATCAGGGTGACACCCGCAGGGGCAGGCCCCATTACTGAGGGTCTGGTCACAGAAAGGGAAAGAATTAGCAGCCTGACCTCATGTATATATTTATTCACTTGATGACAATGTATACCTTTTTTTCCTCCCCTGTGGGCTCTCATTGCCTGTCTATATATACTTTGTAAAAACTTGAATAAAGGGACAACGATCATACTCATAATGAGATTCCATCGTTACTCCAGGTCCGTCTCCCACTCCAACACTCCCCAATTCAAAATTATCTTCATTTTGACTTCACAAAAAGTGAAGAAGAAGAAAAATGTTCAATATCTAAATGCCTCATTCCAATGAGTTCCTCAATTCCTTCATACTCTTTAGTCATCCAGGTACTTCTGGAAACAACTTTTAGCAGCAAACTGAAACAATGATTTTCCAGCATGCTTTTCTTTGTTTTAATGTAGGGCCATGCTAAGTGCATATATTCAGCTTTTCTTTCCATAAAGAGTGAACGTCACCTCTGCTAGAAGCCAGAACAGCTACACAAATTAAATTCCAGTTGTAAGAGAGACTCTGCGGGGCCTTTGGCTCCATGTTTGCCTTCCGAAGAGCAGCAACTTCCATACTAAATTAGTTTCCTGATAAACCCCTGATCAGCAAACAATCATTTCAGATCTGACTCCTAACACGGATTTTTACTGACAACAGAAGATGACAAAAAAAAGTCCCTAAGCATGATAACAAGCCATCTGTCACTGTACTCTGCTTCAGACAATTAGTTATCATGTAACAGTCACACTAATTTTCAGCATTTCATTCCTACAGAAATATTCTGACAGTTCTGCTTCCATTTCATTCATGGGTGAACAAGGTTAATATTTTCTGAAGACAAAAACTAACTTAACTGTTTAATTTTCTAGATGTTCATTGACACATTTCTTTTAATCTAATACCTAGGTTTTGTGTAATTCTTAGAGCCAAAAATCCCTGATTAGCTGGAACAGCTTCAGAATGAATAATGTGAGAACGAGTTTTGGTTTATTTTCAAAATTCAAAGGACGGATTTAATTAAAATGCAGAGTCTTTTCCAAAATTCCTCATAGTCCTTATTACCAACCTACCCGATGCATATCAATTCTTGAAAAATTAACTCCCCTTCTTTAGCAACATTTGAGGGAAAAATATTTTGCAAATTAATTAGTAAGGGTGGCACAAATAATAGGTAAATTTATGGACATTAATTGGAATTTTTATTATATTGTGTACAAACCTAAATTCTCAGATTCCCCTCTGAGTTTGCTGGCTGTATTGCTGTAGCAATACACAAAAACAAAGCCATAGATCTGGAAGCTCCCAAGGTCTGCACAAGCACAGCCCAAGTTTACCTCTGTGATACTGCTTACAGAATCATCTAGCTTGGAAGGGACCTTTAAGATCATCTTGTCTAATTTATTGACCAAACACTGCCAAAACCTCCACTAAACCATGTTCCTTAGCCCCATGTCTACCTGTCTTTTAAACAACTCCAGGGATGGTGCCTCAACCTGGGCAGCCTGTTCCAATGTTTCTTAACACTTTCAGTGAAGAATTTCTTCCTAGTATCTATTCTAAACCTCCCCTGGTGCAACTTGAGGCCATTTCCTCTTGTCCCATCGCCTGGGACTTGGGAGAAGAGACCAACCCCCCCTGGCTACACCCTCCTTTCAGGGAGTTGGAGAGAGCCAGAAGGTCTCCCCTCAGCCTCCTTTTCTCCAGGCTCAACACCCCCAGCTCCCTCAGCCTCTCCTCAGGAGACTTGTTCTCCAGACCCCTCACCAGCTCCGTTGCCCTTCTCTGCACCCGCTCCAGCACCTCAATGGCTTTTTTGTGGGAAGGGGCCCAAAACTGGACCCAGCCCTCGAGGTGGGGCCTCACCAGTGCCCAGGACAGGGGGACCATCACCTCCCGAGTCCTCCTCCCCACGCTGTTCCTGACACAGGCCAGGATGCTGGTGGCCTTCTTGGCCACCTGGGCACACTGCTGGCTCCTGTTCAGCCCACAGGCCACCAACACCCCCAGGTCCTTTTCTGCCAGGCAGCTCCAGCCACTCTGCCCCCAGGCTGGAGCGCTGCAGGGGCCCCGTTGGTGGGACCCAAGGGCAGGACCCGGCACTTGGCCTTCTTCAACCTCATCCCATTGCCCTCGGCCCATCCATCCAGCCTGTCCAGATCCCTCTGCAAAGCCTCTCTGCCCTCCAGCAGGGCGACACTCCCACCCAACGTGGTGTCATCTCTGAACCTATTGAGGGTGCACTCGATCCCCTCGGCCAGATCATTGATAAAGATGTTAGAGGACTGGGCCCAATACCGAGCCCTGGAGGACACCACTTGTGAGTGGCCACCAACTCCATTCACCACCATTTAATTCCAGTCATCACCACTTTTTGGGCCCAGCCATCCTGCTTATACTATCTTTCACTTGCATCTTTCTCAGTTTTCAGATCAGTAAAAATAATTTTTCATTTCTTTGGAGATTTTCAAGACCCGCCTGGATGCAGTCCTGAGTGGCATGATCTGACATGCTCTGGGTGGTCCTGCTTTAGCAGGGGAGTTGGACTAGATGATCTCTATGGTCCCTTCCAACTCTAAAAATTCAGTGAAATTCAGTGAAATGAAGACTCTTGAACAGTTCTTGAGTAAATGCCTACCTAGGAATCCAAAGATTGGGTACTCTTTGTGCTACATAAAATGCTTAAATGAAGGTAGATGTTCCTCACATGATCCACTCCACAATTACTCATTACAGATACATGGCTGAAGTTGAAAGCACAAGCCTTGTACCACAAGTAAACTGTTGCTTAGATGATATAAAAATTGCCTTTGCTCTCAGGTAATTCACACAGCTTTAATCACCTTCCCATAGTCAGAGATCTCTCTGCAGTTGTAATAAGCTTCCTCAACAAAACTGATGTATAAAACCACAACCTCATGTAGACAGAACAAGATTGAGGAATGTCCTCGACACTAGTGCCCCAAGTAACGTAAACAAGATACTTTCCTCTCCTGATATAAAGAACAGAGTCCATGCACCACCAGGCCAGCCCTCCAATGGCACACATACAGTATCACTCCAACTGGAAAACTTGCCCAAGAACTAATCTAGGTATTACCCTTCCCCAGTTCTCCTCCAAATGTCTCTCAGACTCAAGGATCCTCCACACAGAACACTGTCCTGGTGGGGAAACCTAGCCCTTCCCTGCAGAGAGCAACTCCACAGGCTCCACACTGCCTCTTCAAAAACATGACTGCCTTCCAGCATCTGCACCTCCAAACAGCCTCTGATGCTTCTCCTCAGTGTTTAAAACCAAAAGAAAACCGAACAAGCTCTTTCATGTTATATCATGAAGACACTTGCTGCTTTGATTTTCAAAGGCTTCTCTTCTTTCACTTCATTTCTAATCTTGTAATGTGGAACTTTCATGTTTTGTGGTCACGAATTTCTTTTGAGGGTATCGGCTACAGTTGCCTTTCATCCCCATTGCAGAATAGTTGTTCACACACCCTGAAAAATTTATGCTACCTGCAATGTCTGTGAATCAGAGTTTTAAACATGAACACAGCCACAAAAGCAATCTTACCTGTATTTATTATACATTTTTAAGAAAATTCTCTATCTCTTCTGAAAAGTTTTTGGTGCATCAAAATGAAGAGGTTCTCTGGAGGAAACTGATTGAAGTCAAAACGAAAAGCATTTTCTTGTTGCAGGAAAAATTACATGTACTTTCCCTATTTCTGCAAGTAATGGTGAGGTGAGAGAATACGCATCCAGGAAATCTTATCCCTGAAAAGCACCATCATCTATCTAAGATCAGAAAAACATTCTCAGCCCTGTTCTAACTCCTTAAGGCGAGAGCTGAGATGTAAAGGAGGGATAGATGAAATGTGGGGAGACTACAGAGGTCCAGAACCCGGGGGATTACAGTAATAAATTCAAGATCACAGACAGCTCTGCATCCAGGTCCCTCCAACCCGAACCTCCACCTGGAATATCCACCAGAGGAAGCTTTATGTTTCTTGAGAGATGCCAGATTCCCTGAAGAAAAAGACACTTCAGGGAATTATATGCAAGAATCCAGACTTATTTCAGCTCATGTGCAATTTTGGCTGACTAACTCTTTGGTCTTGCTGAGCAGCAAACAAGTGACTTTCCTATCCCAAGCAAACTAAGATGCCAAACAATTGCTCTTACTAGAGCAGAATACTGAAGTAGATGGCTTCAGCAATGATTTTTTGGGTGGGTTTTTTAGAAAAAGACAGACCTCTCACTTCCATATATTTGTGTGTCTCTTAGCCTGTGCTAGCTATTGCACTACACATTTAAAAAAAACTAAAAATATTCCAAATCAAGGACTTGAATATGGGTTTCCCTTTTTTCAAGACATGGCCCAGAGGCAGATCATACCCATGCTCTCCACTCTCACTTCCAACAAAACTCCCAGCCCCAGTAAGGGGATCTGGCAACTAGTGGTCCCATCAGTTGGGATGACCCAAGGGAGTAAGCGTCTACAGTGAGCTGATATTCCCCAGGAACCAGTTACTGCCACCTCACCTAGCCCCCGTCTCTTGATAAATCACAAAAAACCCTAACGTGAAGCAAAAGCTGCTGAGTTTGCTTAGTTCCAATAGTCAACCAACATTTTTACTTTCTTATTTCAAAAGGATGAAAAGGTAACAAGGAAACCAGACTGTGACACAAGCAGAGCCAAAACAGTAAAACATTTAGAGTCAGGAGAAGATTGTCTCATGCTATTTAAAGAGCAATATGACCTGTGGTGACTGCATCTGCACAGTACAGAAATGGGTTCTTCCCATTGCTAGGATTATCTACAGACCAAACTCAACTCATGCTAGTTCTCAAACAGGAAAAGGCACACAGCAGAAATCTGTATATTTCATAGAATCATAGAATGGTTTGGGTTGGAAGGGACCTTAAAGGTCAGAGAGTTCCAACCCCCTGCCACGGGCAGGGACACCTCCCACCAGACCAGGTTGATCAAGGCCCCATCCAGCCTGGCCTTGAACCCCTCCAGGGATGGGGCAGCCACAGCTTCTCTGGGCAACCTGGGCCAGGCTCTCACCACCCTCACAGCAAAGAATTTCTTCCTGGTACCTAATATAAAACTTCCCTCTTCCAGTTTAAAACCATTACCCCTCGTCCTATCACACCACTCCCTGACCAAGAGTCCCTGCCCATCCCTGCTGTAGTCCCCTTTAGGAACTGGAAGGCCATTATAAGGCCTCCCTGAAGCCTTCTTTTCTCCAGGCTGAACAATCCCAAATCTCTCAGCCTGTCTTCATAGCAGAGGTGCTCCAGTCCTTGGAGCATCTCCGTCCTGGCCTTGAACCCCTCCAGGGATGGGGCAGCCACAGCTTCTCTGGGCAACCTGTTCCAGTGTCTCACCACCCTCACAGGAAAGGATTTCTTCCTAGTATCTAACTTAAATCTCTCCTCAAAACCATTACCCCTCGTCCTATCACACCACTCCCTGACCAAGAGTCCCTGCCCATCCCTGCTGTAGTCCCCTTTAGGAACTGGAAGGCCATTATAAGGCCTCCCTGAAGCCTTCTTTTCTCCAGGCTGAACAATCCCAAATCTCTCAGCCTGTCTTCATAGCAGAGGTGCTCCAGTCCTTGGAGCATCTCCGTGGCGCTCCACTGGACCCATTCCAACAGGTCCATGTCCTTCCCGTGCTGAGGACTCCAGGACTTTAGCAAGAAGCTAAATTCAACTTTAATTAAAGTCTTAAGTCTTTTAAAAAGACATTTAGAGTCTTAATTTAGGTGCTTCCAGAACTAGAATATCCATACCACCCCAATGTAACTCCTACACAAGTTAATGAGTTTCAGTCTGGACCTTTTTTCTGTTTTCAATGAGGCCACTTCACTTTCAAGTTATCTTATTTTTTTTTACTTTTTTTGTCTAGCTCAGTGAGAAACCCTCAGGCTGTTGACTGTCTTCTCCTTTTTTGTTATAATAATTTGAAAGAGGAGACTTCGAAAGCGAAAAAGCTGAAGGACAATTCCTACCTGAAGGCACATTTCCACAGGCTGTATTTCATAGTTGAAGCTGTTCTGGAGCCCTACTGAATTTTCCTACGCCTTTTTTAAGATTTGACAATCAGAACAAGGCACAAAATAAGGCTTTTCTTCATGGAAAATTCAGCAGAGCAAAGATGAATTAAAGATAAAAACCTGAAGGATTCTGCATCGCATTGTAATCTCTGAAATGAAGATGTAGAGGGGTTGTCACTCAGTTGAAGTTAATCATAAAGCATCTTTACTACACATCTTAAGTCATAACAGCTTGGCTGACTGTTTCCCATGGAAACAAACCCTTTTACAAATCACACAATGCCACCAATGTCAACCACATCCACAACCAACACATTTATGCCTTAATAAGAAAAAACCAGCACATTTTTTTACCTCATTTGGATGCAGCAGCATTATTGTCACCATCATGGAAGTCTGTGGCAAAGTGGCACTGAGCTTGAGAGAGAGGAAGACAAGTCATATTCGCTAGGCAGGATGAAGGCTGACCTTCATCAGTACCCCCAGCATCCATACGTACTCAATCACCAAAGAACAGAGAGAGGAAGAACAGCAGCAGCACTTCAGTCTGTTCCCTCTCAGTGCCAACGTGGTAAAATCAAGGATGTTATAACAAGATGGGGAAATGTGGAAAAAGAGTGTCATATATGAGGAAAAGTTGCAAAACAAGTTTTAGATCACTGGATATAATGTACACATAGCAATACAGTAGGGGAAAAAAGGGTACCTCCTGATCCTCTATATGAACCTACATTGCTTTAGTTTTGCCTATTCTCTGTTTTAACTACAGGCACCCCAGCATAGGTTAAAACTACTGCTTATTGACATACAATGTGCATCACTTTGCCTTCATAGGCTGTTCCAGTTTTGGAACTGTTACAAGTTTTAGTTGGAGAGAAAAAGTCTTCCATTTTCAAAATAGAAGGGAAAAACGGCAAGGAAGGTAAGTAGGCATGAAGAAACCATTTAAGAAGCACCTGTAAATCCTCAATATAATCATATTCTCCTCTTGATCAAACTCATCTCTCCCATTTTCTCCTTCCCTTCTCTTCAGTTTTTTGTGTAGTCACGGTACAGTTGTATAAGAGGAGTTGTCACCTTTTCATACTGCAAGAGAATTCCACACTTGCAAGGATTTGGTAGGGGACTGAGGGGGAAAGAGGGAAAAATACTGGAAATGAAAGGCCATCTTCAGGAACCAGAAAGGCTGGAAGGAACATAAAACTACTTTGAGAGAACAACAGGCTTGGGCTGCAATCTCTGCTGCTCCAAAGCGTGAACTGTAGAGAAGAGACATTTCAAGAGCTACATTCTGATGGGTTGGCCTTTGGTGGGCCATAAAGCAGGTGCCCATCTCGTTGGTCCCCTTCGCACACACTGGAAGTAATTATGGCTTTTGAGCTTTTGGTCCCCTTCGCACACACTGGAAGTAATTCTGGCTTTTGTTCTTAACTGTTTTTTTTCAGAATGGTGTGTTCTTCGTGTTTACACAAGAATTTACAAAGGGCAAATTTGCAGCTAAGGTTACAGTGAATCAACTGGCAGATTATCCAACAGGACAAAGTCAGATCTTTCATTGTGTCCAACTGCACTAACAGACATGTTGGTATAAGGCAACTTTGATCTTGCTTTCTGCTCCGTGGACCTTGGGTAGTTTGTAATTCGTATCAGCTTCTGAAGTGTCTTTAACGAGAAAAGGAACTCAGCACCCAACAAAGGAAAACCTGCACAGCACAGCCAAGGCTTGAGTGAAAAGAGGAAACCCTGTCACAGAACACCAGCTGCTTTCTCACTTCAAATAGTTTCAGTAAAAAAGCTGAAGTTTTATGGTCAAGAATTTATACAGTTTCTTACCTCTGTGCTTTCAAGATAAAAACTTCCTTAGAGGTGTTTTGTGACTATGAGTGCACACAACATCCTGCTGTTGCAGAGGGTTGGTTACCACGGAAAAATTGGGTTTATGCTGTGCCTGCACTCCAATGGACCACCAGCCCCCAAGCCACCAGGCTGCCTGACTCACATCATGGCTACGATGCAGCCACGCTCTCTGCACTGGAGGTTTAGCTTAGGAGAACACTGCAATGATGCAATAACTAAGATTAAGCAAATTGGAAAATATACGTGAGAGCTCAGAGTCTTCAGAGAACAGGCATCATCAATCACTCCATGTATTAGTGTTCTACAGACGGATCATTTTGCAGGATTTTTATAAAACTAACATGCAACAGCTTCTTTGTCTTTTGGCTACAAAGCCAAGTTAAGGAAACTTTGCTGACCAAATCATGAACAATACATACAGACCCATGTTCCTGAAGGGGGCCTACAAGAAGGCTGGGGAGAGCCTATTTCCAAAGGCTGTCAATGACATAACAAGGGGTAATGGCTTTAAACTGGAGAAAAGCAGATTTAGATTAGACATTAGGAATAAGTTCCTTACTATGAGGGTGGTGGAGCACTGGAACAGGTTGCCCAGGGAGGTGGTTGAGGCCCCATCCCTGGAGATATTCAAGGTGAGGCTCGATGAGGCCCTGGGCAACCTGGTCTAGTTGGGGGTGTCCCTGCTGACTGCGGGGGGGTCGGACTAGATGATCTTGAAGGTCCCTTCCAACCCAGATGATTCTATGATTCGTAAAACACTATACATTATTACTGCTTCACCATGATTCTGTTCATTAAACCAATAAGAGTTACGGTTTAGAACGTAATAAAAATACATGCTTTGCACAGTACCTGCACCTCTGCAGTGTGAGTTATATAAGCATGGATAAAGAAACTAAATTTAACAACCCTTTAGGTTCTGGGTGCCCATGGCAACACCCTTACCATGTTTTCTTCAGAGGGCTGGGGAACTCAGGACTGGGACCTTCAGCTACAGCTCTGCTGCTCAAGAGCTCATCTCATTAGACCTTCAGAAAGTTTAATGGGGGTCTGCAAAAAAATTTGCTTGTTAGAGTTTTAAAGATGTCAGGAGTAATTTCTGTACATGTATTTCTTTAATTTCAGGTGACTGGGATTACAGCATCATTTACCATTTCTCATAACAAATCATTCAGCCAAGCTGTATTTTTGCGTTGAAGTTTTCTCCCCTAATGAAATGTTGCAGCAAGCTTTATATATTTAAGAAGAGACTTATGATTGAAAAGTTCCATTTTACCTAACACCACAGTTTTTAGATCCCAATTTCTTTTTTTTTTCCCTCATGCACTCTCCTTATTAATCATCTTCCCTTTGTGGGGGAGAAACAAAAGAATGGAAATCCAGTTTCATGCTTTGCAATTATGAAAATATGCAAAAGTTTCATTAAAATTATGTATCTTTTGCCCGTATCTTTTGGACAGACACTAGAGAAAACAAAGGTGGAGAAACAGTCTTAGTCATGTTAGCTTTCTGTCTGTATTTTAGTTCACCTAATGCCTGGTCAGATTTCTAAATGATGTGAATAAAAACCTTAGGCAACACATCAGTTGTGATTATCACATCTCCAACGTGACTGATCCAGTCAGACCGAGCTGGAAAGCTGGCTATCTGAAGCTTCTTTGCTTTATCAATTCTAACTCCTATTAAAGCTAAATCTCATTTCCTGCTTTGCCTCTTAATTTCTCTCTCTGCTTTTATCTATTATTTATCCCTGTAAATATATTATTTAGCTCTGGAGTTCTATTATTCATCCTGCAAGCACCTAGTTATATTTTTTACATGAAAGATGCTATCCAGTGTGCTGTACCCTATTGCCTTCATCCTGCAGGGAATTTCTGAGACACACAGGTGAATGGCAGTAATTGCACCGTGTATCTATATGGAAGGAATGGTTTGGATGCTGGCTGGAGAACACAGGGGTAGGAGGTTATTGATATTATTTTGTCTGCTACTTTGGCAAACACCAAAATATTAAAGAGAGCTAGACAGAAAACAGCTCAGAAGCAAAGAATGAGAGAAAGAACAGGAAACATTAGAGAGGAGTTACAATATTTGATACAGCAGGAACACTCCCCTTTAGCAACAGAAAGCTGAGGAACAATAAAAATAAAAGCTCTGCTGAAGACTTAAGTAGTGGAGGCAGAAATAGCAACTTCCTTCATCTTCGGTCCTTTCAAATAAAGGGGGCACTGGAACTACATCCTGAGTAGTTACCTTTGATATTTATTTCCTTCTTGCATGAACTCTTGGCCTCAGAAATTAATTACAATATAACGACATAAGATAAAAACTTCCTTAGAGGTGTTTTGTGACTATGAGTGCACACAACATCCTGCTGTTGCAGAGGGTTGGTTACCACGGAAAAATTGGGTTTATGCTGTGCCTGCACTCCAATGGACCACCGCCCCCAAGCCACCAGGCTGCCTGACTCACATCAGGGCTACGATGCAGCCACGCTCTCTGCACTGGAGGTTTAGCTTAGGAGAACACTGCAATGATGCAATAACTAAGATTAAGCAAATTGGAAAATATACATGAGAGCTCAGAGTCTTCAGAGAACAGGCATCATCAATCACTCCATGTATTAGTGTTCTACAGACGGATCATTTTGCAGGATTTTTATAAAACTAACATGCAACAGCTTCTTTGTCTTTTGGCTACAAAGCCAAGTTAAGGAAACTTTGCTGACCAAATCATGAACAATACATACAGACCCATGTTCCTGAAGGGGGCCTACAAGAAGGCTGGGGAGAGCCTATTTCCAAAGGCTGTCAATGACATAACAAGGGGTAATGGCTTTAAACTGGAGAAAAGCAGATTTAGATTAGACATTAGGAATAAGTTCCTTACTATGAGGGTGGTGGAGCACTGGAACAGGTTGCCCAGGGAGGTGGTTGAGGCCCCATCCCTGGAGATATTCAAGGTGAGGCTCGATGAGGCCCTGGGCAACCTGGTCTAGTTGGGGGTGTCCCTGCTGACTGCGGGGGGGTCGGACTAGATGATCTTGAAGGTCCCTTCCAACCCAGATGATTCTATGATTCGTAAAACACTATACATTATTACTGCTTCACCATGATTCTGTTCATTAAACCAATAAGAGTTACGGTTTAGAACGTAATAAAAATACATGCTTTGCACAGTACCTGCACCTCTGCAGTGTGAGTTATATAAGCATGGATAAAGAAACTAAATTTAACAACCCTTTAGGTTCTGGGTGCCCATGGCAACACCCTTACCATGTTTTCTTCAGAGGGCTGGGGAACTCAGGACTGGGACCTTCAGCTACAGCTCTGCTGCTCAAGAGCTCATCTCATTAGACCTTCAGAAAGTTTAATGGGGGTCTGCAAAAAAATTTGCTTGTTAGAGTTTTAAAGATGTCAGGAGTAATTTCTGTACATGTATTTCTTTAATTTCAGGTGACTGGGATTACAGCATCATTTACCATTTCTCATAACAAATCATTCAGCCAAGCTGTATTTTTGCGTTGAAGTTTTCTCCCCTAACGAAATATTGCAGCAAGCTTTATATATTTAAGAAGAGACTTATGATTGAAAAGTTCCATTTTACCTAACACCACAGTTTTTAGATCCCAATTTCTTTTTTTTTTCCCTCATGCACTCTCCTTATTAATCATCTTCCCTTTGTGGGGGAGAAACAAAAGAATGGATATCCAGTTTCATGCTTTGTAATTATGAAAATATGCAAAAGTTTCATTAAAATTATGTATCTTTTGCCCGTATCTTTTGGACAGACACTAGAGAAAACAAAGGTGGAGAAACAGTCTTAGTCATGTTAGCTTTCTGTCTGTATTTTAGTTCACCTAATGCCTGGTCAGATTTCTAAATGATGTGAATAAAAACCTTAGGCAACACATCAGTTGTGATTATCACATCTCCAACGTGACTGATCCAGTCAGACCGAGCTGGAAAGCTGGCTATCTGAAGCTTCTTTGCTTTATCAATTCTAACTCCTATTAAAGCTAAATCTCATTTCCTGCTTTGCCTCTTAATTTCTCTCTCTGCTTTTATCTATTATTTATCCCTGTAAATATATTATTTAGCTCTGGAGTTCTATTATTCATCCTGCAAGCACCTAGTTATATTTTTTACATGAAAGATGCTATCCAGAGTGCTGTACCCTATTGCCTTCATCCTGCAGGGAATTTCTGAGACACACAGGTGAATGGCAGTAATTGCACCGTGTATCTATATGGAAGGAATGGTTTGGATGCTGGCTGGAGAACACAGGGGTAGGAGGTTATTGATATTATTTTGTCTGCTACTTTGGCAAACACCAAAATATTAAAGAGAGCTAGACAGAAAACAGCTCAGAAGCAAAGAATGAGAGAAAGAACAGGAAACATTAGAGAGGAGTTACAATATTTGATACAGCAGGAACACTCCCCTTTAGCAACAGAAAGCTGAGGAACAACAAAAATAAAAGCTCTGCTGAAGACTTAAGTAGTGGGGGTGGAAATAGCAAATTTCTTGATCTTTGGTCCTTTCAAATAAAGGGGGGACTGGAACTACATCCTGAGTAGTTACCTTGGATATTTATTTCCTTCTTGCATGAACTCTTGGCCTCAGAAATTAATTACAATATAATGACATAAAGCGTAGCTGGACAGGAGGGGGATTTTCTGACTGGGGTTGTATCAAAGAAGAGAAATATGTGGCCTGCTACAGAGCGGGTGATTGATGGATGTTCATAATACATCCCTTTTTCTCCTCTTACGTCGTGTTAAACTGAAAGAGCTGACATTTATTTCACCACTAACCATCAGAAGCACTTGCTTCTCTATTTTATGGTTTTGCATGTTGTCAGCACTTTGACTGGCAGCCTCTTTGCATTTTAATGCCGTCATTGTACAAACAACACGTATAGATTGACTTTATACACAGCATCCATCTTCCCTCATTAGAGGCTACAGCTGTTTGTGTATCATGGCATGATTCCCTAACTTGCAAAAATAAAATATTTAATACATGTATTCCTTTGTTTATATCATAACAATCACTGACAAAATGCCTCAATAAACCCCAGTTTTTGCCAATATGCAGTGAAAACAAGCAAATGCTGGATTTGTAACCTGAAGTCCTTACTCACAAGACAGCAGCAGAATGCAGAATTCTATAAAAGTTTTGCTAAAGACCTAGTAGAAATAGAGATGAGAAGCATCCTCTCTCCTCTCCTCCACTTGGTGAGGACTGCTCCTAGAGAGCCTTTCACCTCAGCACCCGTGACGCGTCTTAGAAGGATGGGGTAGAGGAGGGAAGAGGGAGTAGAAGGATGGGACCTAGAGAACAGGATCCCACAGGTCCACAGTGTCCTAGCACAGTGCTGGGCACACGTTACTTTCCAAGCCTGTGGTTGAGAAGGTTCTTACAGGAAAATTCCACATTTTAGGGTAAATCTGCGACAACAAAGTACCCTGTATTTTTTCAAAATCCTACAACAACATGTGTTACGGGGCTATCCTGGTCCAACATGTGGTCACCACAGAGCTTCTGCAGATTCAAGTGTTTATTTGCAGGTCCCAAAAAGAAGTAGACAACCCAGATATGAGGTTACAGTGTGCTTGTGGAATATAGTCATTGGAGCTGAAAGTATGGAGCACAAGTCTTATGAGGAGAGGCTGAGGGAGCTGGGGGTGTTCAGCCTGGAGAAAAGGAGGCTGAGGGGAGACCTTCTCGCTCTCTCCAAATCCCTGAAAGGAGGGTGTAGAGAGGTGGGGGTCGGTCTCTTCTCCCAAGTCACAGGTGAGAGGATTAAAGGAAATGGCCTCAAGTTACGCCAGGGGAGGTTCAGGCTGGATATTAGGAAAAATTTTTTCACCAAAAGGGTTCTCAGCCATTGGAATGGGCTGCCCAGGGAGGTGGTTGAGGCCCCATCCCTGGAGGTGTTCAAAAGACGGGTTGATGTAGTGCTGGGAGACATGGTCTAGTGATGGTGTTGCTTTTTGTTTGTTGTGTGGGTGTTTATTATTGTCAAAATTAGGTTGATGGTTGGACAAGATGATCTTTAAGGTCCCTTCCAGCCTAGAAGATTCTGTGATTCTGTATTGCACTGTGCCCACAATTCCAAAATACTTAACTGTTCTCTTTTTGCTGCAATTACTCACTGTGCCCACAATTCCAAAATACTTAACTTTTAAGTACACTGCTCTCTTGTTGCTGCAATTACGATAAATAGAGATGCAATACTAGAAATTAAACACAATATAACTGTCTGGTTTCAGTAATTGTATGCTAACTTGCTTTCAGAAATGGAGGGGATACAGAAATAAGTCTTACACAACAGCCCATTACATCAGGTTCACAGTGTAAGCAACGTACTTGAAGTCAAGACATGCAATAACCTACTGTCAACTTTTGGAATTCGAAGCAAAAAAGGACAGGAAGAAATAGTGCTATGCTTAACTTGGAAAGACAAGATAATGGAACAATAAAAAAGAAATTATTGTGTCATGACTTTGACCTCGGAGTTGCCCAGCCACTTACAAGCATTAAAGGGAGACACAAAAGTAATGACAATGCGCTAAGAGGGGAGCAATACTGCCCACAAGAAATTCACATTTTTATAAAATGCAGTGGATTTACAACTATAAAAAGTCATTATTACTGTACAAAAGCAATGCATAGCCTTATTCAGAAGATCAGATTAGAAAATTTATACACATTTGCTATTGGCTGCTAAGGAAAAACTCCTGAGCTGGCACAGCAGAGAAACACCATCTAATTTCTCCTCCCCACATCTGGCTTAAGCGGGAACAAAAGAAACTATTCAGAAAAGTTCTTCTAGGGCTACAAACCAGACTACACAGCTTGTGGTAGTCACAGCTGTAAACTTGAGATGATCCCAAAGAGGTCATGCCTGAAAGGCACCATGAAAGAACTGCAGTGAACAGGGGTCCCAAGGATGAGGGGAAAGCCACAGGCCACGTCATATGGTGAAGAGTGATGTCTCCTCAAATCCAAATGAAGTTTTACAGCATTTTTATACTCTGCCATTTGCAAAACTCCAAAAGCTATAAAATTCAGCCTAAGGCCTACATGATGAGTTGGCTGATAGTGACAAACCACACAAGTCCCTGCCAAAGGCACAGCAGGACTACACTGCCTGTAAGGGTACCTCTTTTGCTCTGGCTAGGGCAAGCATCTTCCACAACCTGGCTACTAATCTGGTTGCCTTAGGAAATATCTAAGTTTAGATGGTACAAGTATTGTCTTAAAGGTATTTAGCTAAAACTCCAGCTCCAGAGAGAAAACATACTGGTTTATATTCTAAAGGTCTGAACTTTATGCAAAAAGTAGGCACAGAAGATTCAGAGACAGGTGGCTTAGTTGGGGACAAAAGCACAGCGCACACACTATTTGTCACAAATCAAGAATTAAATACATATTGAACACAATCTTCCTTATCGTTACTACAGGAAGCAGGCCAATTAAAAAAAAAAATAGAAATGCCTTGTATTACAAAGAATTCGTACGTGTAGGAAAAGAAAATCTAACACTTGATTTTTTTCTTTAATTTTTTTTTTCCTATAAACTTTTGAGAAGAGTCATCCAAATTCACTTTATTAGCAAATTATTTGATTTGTTCAACACTACAGGCAATCCTGCCTGGTATATTCGATAATATTTATGCTAAAGGAAAGCTGTATAAATAATATGACAGTTATGTTTTCTATGTTTACTTGTTAATTTTTATTCGTTTGGTAATAGAAGTATTGCTAATAGTCTGTTTTCCATTTTTGGCTTGTCCCTATTGCTTCATTATGTGATTTTATGGTTTCCATTAATGAATCAAAATAAAATTTAAGCAATATTATAAATGTAGCAAGCAACCATCTGCTTTGCCTTAATTACCAGAAAACTTTAATGCATCTGTGTGTGCCTCTTTTGAATACCAATATTCTCATTTCTCTGTGAAAGCTACCTCCTAGGGAAAAATAGATCAGAAAAGGCAATTCCGTCCAACAATAAAAGGTATGGATGTGGTCCAATTGTCCCTTTTTCATGCTAAACGTCCCAATAAAACAAGACACTGTACTATAGATATGGATTAGGGCTTCAAAGAAACCATGAAAGCAAGTTTTACATGCTGTCATATTCAAATTAATTTCACTGTATCTCCTCAAATGACAAGTTTCAGATTTGCAACCCAGTTGAGCTGAGTGCAAATCCTTTTGCTCACCGAAGACATCTACATTCAGATATTTTGCAAACACTACATTTTCTTTCTAGATGTCTATCATTATCATGATCATTCATAACTATTTAGTCGCATTGCTATACGTTCATTTTCCCTACCAGCAACCAGGCCAACAAAAATTAGTAAGATAAGGGTATTTTAAATATTTAACTCTTTATAAAGCCAAACAACCAAAGCAGAAGTTTTCAGCATACTAACCTCAGATTTAAAAAAAGCAATTTTCACAAAGGAGAGATGTCTCTACAAGAGCATTCAAACTAAACAGGGAGAAAATCACAGCTTCAACATTGTTCCTATTTCACACGTTCAGAAATTATTTTCAGATATTTTGGAACAGAGATCATACATATTGAGATGTCACTGAACACAGCAGACAAACCTATTTAAACAGCACGTTTTAGGTCAGCACTCAGTCAGTACCTTTAAGACCCTGCCACAATTTGCATTAACATTCCAAGCCAGCAAATATGCTTTGAACAATGAAAGGCAGGAAAATAAAGTAACACACATGAGAAGACTGCACAATAGTAAACATTAGAGAAGAAGAAAAGATGGCAATGCATGAAATAAAAAGACCATGTAAAATGACTGGATTACCTGCACTCCCTTGAGTATGGACATTAAAACCACTGCTACAATATCCTATCTAGGCACTAAAACAGGCATCAGAAATCAACCGAAGCAAAAGGTGTGCTTTCATCATGCAAAATACGCACAATATTCATCATGCAAAATATCTAACATACAAAAACATACACCCATATGTCCACCATATCCTTTAAATATGCTTCTTCCCATAATTATCAACTCGTTAACACAAAGAACCACCAAAAAAGATTTTAAAAAGCCCTGAATTGGAAACATACTGGAAGGGCAACAGAGGGGAAAAAACTCCCCAGAGAAGTGCTGAAGGAAGGAAGGAACTGGTGGGCTGGAGATAGAGTAAAATGTTTGTGCCATATTTATCTTAGCTAGTCAAGGACTCAATTATGAAGGGCTAAACCAAGAAAGGTTAGATTGCAATTTGAAAGGAAGCCAACAATGTGACACAATCTCGACTCACCTGTTTAAATAATATTTTGGCATCATCTTTCCAGAGGAACAGAGAAGAGCAAGTTTGGAACGGTCTACATTGGAAACAGGGACAGAGTCAAAACAAGACACAAGGATGAGAGAGGAGTTTTTGTCAGTGGATGAATGGACCTGTATTTCAGGGAAGTCAGCAAGATTTAGAAATAGCTGGAACATGCTAAACCACAGAATGACATGGGGTTGGAAGGGACCTCTGGAGATCATCTAGTCCAACCCCCTGCCAAAGCAGGTCCACCCAGAGCAGGTTGCACAGGAACGTGTCCAGGTGGGTTTGAATGTCTCCGGAGAAGGAGACCCCACCACCTCTCTGGGCAGCCTCTGCCAGGGCTCTGGCACCCTCAAAGGAAAGAAGTTCCTCCTCAATTACCCAAAGTTACTCATGGAATAAAGAACGGGAAGAGGAAGAGGCTCAGGCTCAATTTCAACCATGTGAAGTTCAGCCTAATAAGTGAACATCCACAATGAGATATTAAGAAGAAGGTCCAAGGCACCTTCTCAAATACAAAACAGCTGATAATATGAAGCAGTACCCCATGCAGATAAAACTACCTAGGAAGAGGATGAAACAGCAGATGGCAAGAGTACCAGCTTGAAAAAACTGACAGAAAAGGGAAGAGTAGAATTGTATATTTTCACATGATTAATTCTTTAAAACTATATGTAATGGGATCCTGCAGGCCATGTCCAACTTTCAATTAAACAGTAAAGGGTAATTCAAAAATCAACAATAACTGCATAGCTTCCATAAAGAGCATCACGATCAAACCGTACACCTTCCTAAACTTGTGGTGTGTCAGATTCCACAAATCTACAGCTTACTGAGACTCTACTTGATTGAACTGTTTAGCCAGTCAATAATTAAAGGTAGCAAAATATACCTGCTACTATGAGCTTATTAGAATGCAAAAATTCTACCCATATTTTTCCATTCCACCTCCCTTTAGTAAGGTCTTTCAACCTTTTTTTTTTAAATATTAATTTGATTAAAGTGGGTTCCCTCCCCCCCTGCATAGCACCACTAATCTTGAAGGGCAAGAAAGCCTATTTAAATGCATTGAAGTGCATTACCATGAAAAAATAATGTGTCCTTACAGCATTCTAATTTAGGAAGGTGCACTTAAATTTGTTATAACATCTGCTGTCAAAAAAATCTACCCAGACTCTCTTCAATAAAATCTGATTTTCACATTTCTGATAAAATTGCCCTGATGGGCTCTTCTGGCATCAGTGTTATAGGACCTAAGGAGGAGTCAGCAGCCAAAATCCTCAGCATTTTGTTCCTTACCTTCACACTACTTTTTCCTTTCTAACTAGCACAGAATTATGCTGCTCTCCCAGCCCTTCACGGGGAAATCGGCTCGCAGTGAGGTCAGAAAGCTGATCTAAAAGAACATGTGCCAAGAAGCAGATGTTACCAACACACAGGGACAATTCTCAGAGGTGCATCTACTGAACGTCTCTCCAGCCAGATGAGTTTGCATTAGTCCATTATTTTGTATGAACCTTTGAAAGTAACCTGCCCTTTTTTAAATCATCTGGAATATTAACTCAAGTAATAGAGAGAACAAACTGAAGCCTTGTTTTCAGAAGGAAGGAGTGGGAGAAAAGCCTACTATAACTAAAGCAGGACAGATTAAAGAAGGATCAAGTTGTCTGGATACATTTGTTTCCCCAAAAAAATGAACCTTTGAACCCAAAGGTTCAAAGCTGTGCCAATGAAGCCAGCACACTGTTGGGTTTTTTATTTTCTTGTGAAGAGTGTGAAACCCCTGCAGGGACCTACTCCACCAAGAGGTGGATCATATGAAAAACCTGAATCCTGGTTTTGTGTGGTTCAGCCACCTTTTCAGAGCCAGACATTTTCAGACTTTGCAGAGCCAAAGCTACTGAGTACCACAAGGCTGATTATTACCAGAAATTGAATGGGCTCCAAGGATTGTCACTCAGGCAGGTAGATGGTTTAGACTTGGACAGACTGAAAGTAAGTCATGAGAACACCAGCAGAGAGTATGGAGGGAAGAGAGAAGTTATTTTTGAAGGCATCTCCCAGCAGCAATTTCTTTCTGCAGATCACCGCTGGGAGGTAAAACTAAGACCTGGCAGAGGATGATGGCAATGCAGACCTTGGATGACCAGGAGTAGTGGCAAATGACAAAGGCTGCTTTCTGCACAGGTTGGGGGGAGGGAAAAAAAGAAAAAAAATTCTTTGCAGAAAGCAAGAAATGCAAAAATAGGAAAACAAACTAGCTTGGTCTGAGGTCTGTCACAGCACAGCAACAGCAGGAGCTCCCCTCAGGGTGCACAAGCGTCATTTCACTAGCACAAAACTCACCAACCCAACCCAAACACCACCCTACGTGTTCCTGCTCTGTGGGTAATGACCAGTGGTGTTGGCAGACAACCTGCCAACATCATACTGCTGGATTATATCCCACTGCTCAAAGTTCAATGATGCACAAAGGTTACTGCTGGATTTGCAAGGTTAATTCTCTAAATTGTATTAGACCACTGATGGATCTCATTTCCTTACTAAAAAGAGAGAGATTTTTTCAATAATAGGGTGAGTCATAATTCAGGAAGTTGATCAATATTAATTGGGCATGGCCTGGCATACTTATTGAAGTGGAAAAAGGGAAAACAAATAAATGAAAAGGAACAACTGCACCCAGAACTATTAAAGCCTATTAAGAGCAAAACCTGAAAGCATGAAAGGTAGATGTTGAGATGAGAGGGAGTTAATGAATTCTTATCTTCTGGCTGCAAGAAGGAAAAAAAAAAAACCAAAGGCAGCTACAGAAATAGAACAAGCACATAGCACTCAGCTTCCAGAATTAATAGCCCAATAGCATGACCAGAGCTAGCCAGAGGGTAACATTAAAACTAGTAAGCTAACACTAAAAAGATTAGTTTTTAATTTACTCTCTAGTCTTTTTAATATCCTCCAGAAGTTTTTTAAAAAAAAAAAAACAACATACTTTTCTGAACTGTGTTTGCTTTATAGAATTCTGGTACCACAAGATGCAATAGAGCCCATTCCCCACTCAGCCACAGCACACACTGGGATTTTGCTGTGTGCTAACCCTCTCTGCCAGTGCTCACCTTGGGAATCCTCACACGGACAAGCAGCATCGTGTTTAACCAGGATTCCCTTCTGAAGGAGCAAAGGTGGAAGCACAGTAGTCACTATTTGTACAGAGTTCTTGTTCCTACCTAGGTCACTAGAGAAGAGGAAAACCTGTCTACAGAATACAAAGCTCCATGTTTTCCTGCAATAAATTCTCCCAAGAATTGCCTATACAGTTACTGTGATGTTTGACCTATGGTCTTCAACAATTTTATTTCAGTACTAGTGGAAACTCAACTATTAAGCTTTGGCCTCAAGTGGCAAAGGAGTTTAAAACCATGTCCTACGTAAACAGCATTTCTCTCTGGAAAAAAATATATATGCAACAGAACCATTAGTGTTACCTTCAAACCTACAGGTGAAGGTCAACAGTTTTCATACAGTGACCATTTACTCCTCTCCCATTGAGACTGAGCATACTCCTATTCTGATGAAACATAAGGAATGCTTATAATCAAAGTCATCTCTGCCCTTCCTGTAGAAGGGAAGTCACTCCCATCATGACCCACCTTGATTGCTTTTTCTGTACAAAGATCCAGTCCTTCCACCATTTCATACATCGTCCTGTTTATTTAAATTCCGATCAATCACAGAAATCAGATGGAAATTGCTTATTAAATCACACTGGGGGGACACACAGAGTAACAGACTGGAAGTGTGCCCCTATTCACAAAAAGCCTAGTTCTGCTTGTGAAAAAGAATCTATCAAGGAATACATTTTCGCTTAGCTTTTTATCATTTGCTGCTTTGCCACTTGCCATTTGTCTCTCCTGTAGGCTTTCCCCATTTTTATCTCACACTGAACGGATGCACAGTCCACACAGTTTTCTCAAGGTGGCCAGAGCATGCTGGAAATCCCTACAGCAGCTCCAAGAACAACTCCAAATGCATTTTACTCCAGAAAGGTCACATCAGAACATCTCTACTTAAAAGGCATAGGTTGACTCACAAGGATCTTTTGAAAAAGTTACAGCGGGCATCCAAGAATTCTTGGAGCCAAATTTCATTTGGCTCCAAGAATTCTTGGATGCCCGCTGTAACTTTTTCAAAACGCCTAAATTACAAATTCTCTGGGGAACACTGGGCATTTGTTCCTGGTTACCACAGTGTCCAGAAGGACGACACCTACATCTCTGCCTGGAAGCCTCTGGTGCTGCTGCCACGTAAATAATATTCCTCACTTCCTGGTATTTTGGAGAGCTTTCCAGCAAGATTAAAAGGCTGAGGAATGACCCTTCTGGAAGCCAGTACTGGCTTTGAACCAGCAATCTAAAGGCAATTCAGTATTTCTTGTTATCATCTTGGCATCATAGGGCAAAGGCAGTTTTTCTGCATTACATTTTGTTTTCAAAGAACACAGGAAGTTTTTTATCAGATATCAGTTTTTTTCCCCTGTCTTTAAAAAACTATTTAGAATCTGTAGTTTTAGCATAGAATAAAATAGAAGTAAGGCTGTGTTTGTTTCTAAGCCTAGAGCAGGAGCACCTGTAGGCACAGCAGTGCCTGCCACCATCCTCAGCACCTCACACAAGAGGAGTTCCCCGTAGGCAGAGGCTGTTCCTGTAGGGACATCGCAAATAATGCGGAAAGGATCACCAAAATACACAAAAAGATAAACTATCCTAGAAAGAATATAAACGAAGGAAACCTGGGGACACGCGCTGCTAAATCTCTTGGGAGCCATTATACCGGATGGCCATTTCCTCAGACTGTTCTTTACAAACAAATCCTTCTCAGACATTCAAAGCAGCTTCTACAAATTCTTCCAACAGCAAGGGAGAGGTAACCTGTGCAGCGAACACAAAGTACCTTCCTAAATTAAACTTTGTTCTGTGCACTCTGCTTACTCCATATATCTGTTGTGCAGCAGGCTACAGCATGACATACACAAGTGCACTAATTATCAAGTCAGGGAATAAGCTTGGCTGTATATTCTGAGTCCTGCATACAGTTTACACTCCAAAACTAATTTCTCTATTTCTCCTTTGTGTTCTGGTACACAACTTCTAACTGTAGTCAGGTTAGACCTCATTAATTAGGTACCTTAACCTTGCAAAAAGACTGATGGGAGACCAATATACTATAATTAGTTGTTACAAGACCAGAAAAATATCATTCAGTAGGTCATAATAAACTACTGCTCTGCAACTCTGGAGGCACACACACACATGCAGCATAATGTCAGACGCGTTGCTCACAGAAAAGGTGATGGGGAAAAAAAGTGGAATCTAGACTCAAATCACCTCCAGTTCCCAGAGAGGTCACAGCTCTTTTCCACTGAGCCAAGACACCTGCTCCAATTCTCTGCATGCTTTCCATCCCAATAAATACCCCTAAAAACCAAAGTTATGGCTGATGGAAATACAACAAATCTGTTCCTTCAAGGATGCTGACACACTGAAGCACTAAATCAGATTTCAGATTTCCTGTTGCTTTCAGGAACATGCATGAATGAAAAAAAGCATGCTTTCTCCAAACTAGCCATTACCCAGTACCAAATTCAAGTGATTGCTCCAAATCACATGCATGGATTTCACTCTCCCACATCTTAGGCACACGGGATGACTACTTTTTTAACAAAAACTTTCCTGACTAGTTCTACCCAGCAGAATACTAAGCACAGGATACAAATCTCCATGCATGCAAACTTTCTGCCTTTCCATTTGGAAGACAATATTCCCAGGATACAGGTTAAGAAGGAACGACTGTTGCACAGACACATCTTCTTTTGAAAGGGAGAAAAAAAATGAAGTAGAAGTAGAGCTTTTAGGTATCACTGGAGGGGATGGATTAGCGGGGCAAAGAATAAGGTTTCAAATATATAGTCTCCCTGGAGCTTTAACTTCAAATTGAAGCCAGACACAAACCAATCTTTCATCTTAAAGGCGGAGAAACTGCATCTCCTGCTGTTTGCCAACGTGGAATTTCCACCAAGACCATAAACACTGAAGCCTGTTCCATTCCCTGTGGATATTAAAGGACTTTAGTCTAGTTTCTATGAAATACACGTGCTCAGCTCATTTACTGCCTCCACTGAAAAATCTTCCCAGCACAGAAAAGACAAGGGGTTTGTGCACAAGTGGTATTTTCCCCATCCCATAAGATCAGTGTGAGTCAGAGTGTCAGGGCTGTGTAGGAAAGCCTTGTTACTATCCATGGAGCTTGACAACAAAGCCATTTGTCACCAGGAATACTCACCTGCTACCCTCTGGAACTACCACAGAATTCACTTAAAATAGAGCCAAGAACATTAAATCCTGCTGTGCTCCAGCTTCATTATTCAGTACACCACTAAGCATTCTGCACCAGCCAAAGTTTCCAGATTGATTTAAGAAACAGCCACAACTACTAATCAAGTTATGAGGGTGTAAAACATGGATGATGACAGGCCTGCACTGAGAGGGAAAATATTTATAACCTCAAGGCCAAACTAAGGTGGAAAGTGCTGTTTTGAGTTCATCCACATGAACAGCCAGCCAGCCTTGAAACATGGAGTTCCTTAACTCTCAATACTTACCTCAAAAGCCTGTACGCCTCATCAAGGTAAAGAATTCTTAATTTCCCATTAATCACCTTTTATTACATGCAAATATTAAGTTAATCTTTTTAAAAATTACCTGGAATTCACTTCTATCACCAAGTAGCCCTAAGAGCTCTTTAATCAAGGAGAAATAAGCACTGCTGTCAGAGAGCAACCAAACTCAAAATTCTACAGTAGAGAAATACACTTTATTCATGTTTCTTCTAACACCCCCCCCCAAAAAAGTTCTTTTCTCAAGTGGTGCACATTTAAAAGGAAAAACACCTGTGCACAGACAAAAGCAAACATTTTGAGTTAACTCCCTCATTTTTTTATGCAGTCTTTCCCCATGCCCAAAAGTATAAAAGCCTTATGATTAGCCTTTGCTAGTAATGATAGAAAAGAGCAAGGGATTTTTATTTGATGAGCAGAAAATAAAAGCAATATTTGGTTTTCCCTAAAAGCAAACCGGATGTTTTGGAATAATCCTAAAATGACCACGATTTCACTCTACTACAGAGAAATTGAATTTCAGACTTCGAGTGGTAAAATTAAGACACCAACTCTGGATTATCAGATTAAAAAGTTTGATTTGAAAAGCTTGAAATGTTCATCTGCATTTTTTAATATCTTACCAAAGTATAAATATATTGTGAGAATTGTCATTCATGCCAAATCTACGTATTTAGCTGCACTAAATGAATGCCAAAATTCAGACAGCAGCTTTTCCTTACCCCCTGCCAATAAATCAACAGAACTGGCTGAGGTACAACGGAAAATTTATATAATAAATTGTAAGCCTTATTATCTAGAAGGAAACCTAAATCCTAGTGTGTTGAAGAAGAAATTTCTTCCAGGAGAAGAGAGATTTTTTCAGCTTATATTCTAAGTATACACATTTCTGCTATATACATTTCCAAATCATACTCAATAGCAAAAGACAAGTTATACAAAAATCCTCAGTAAAGGTGAGGCTTATAACTGATAGCTCACAAAGACTGTTGTCACGTCTTCTGTGATACTTAATTCTCCTTAGTTCCAATCACAGAGAACAAAGACAGAATGGAATCCCCTACAATTTCCATTCACAAGACTCCAAGAGCCTTGGAGGTGAAAGAGAAGGAATAAGCATATTCAATCATTGTGAAAAAGGTAGAGAGATAAAGGAGGACAAAGGTGGACAGTAGCAGGAAGTCTCCATCTCCAATGTCACCCTGTGGGGAAAAGAACAATGCAAGGAGCCCAACTTTTATCCTTCCTTCTACATTGGTAGGAAGCAGGAATGAAAGAACTCACCATACTGGCTTGAAGATGCAGTGGTCACTCAGGTACAGAGGAGAAATGCAGACTGGAGCTTCCTCCAAATTTCATCAGCCCTCAAATCCTTGCAGAAAGGTCTGAGTAGACTGGTACTTCAACAAGAGCCGCTGCTTCTTGAGAGAATCTATTAGACAAACACAGGCAACTTAATTAAACACCAGTTTAAGAAGGTGGAGGGGAAAATAAGTCTTAACTCGCAAGCAGTAGCATCAACCCAAGAACATCCCTTCTGGTGTCATGACATTGGTCTGTTAGGCATCCATGGGCAAATGAAAACAGTAGCAAACTAAAAATATTCAAAAATAAAGTGCTATTCTCAGTCAGCCTGAAAACTGTACAAGTTGGCAGCATATACTGGTGGCAGCATGCCCAAACTGTGAGGGACAAGGTTATGGCCTCAGTCCCTGAGTGCTTGCCAACATCTGGCAGCAGATGCTACGGGAACACATGCTTCCCATTACGCCAGCAGTTGGAGGATACATTTGATAGCATCCTGCTCCCAGAACCATCAAGCATTAGCACAAAGCACTTATGATCAAGACCGTCAAGGCAGAGGGGGCAAAGCATCTTTTCCGAACACCTCCCTTTATCTGCTGCATTTAAATGCATTCCAATTGACTACAGACTACTGCAGCACTTGGAACACCATTTCTTCTTTTTTTCTATACATCTTACTATGTCCATTTTTTTTCCCCTGTACATTTAAGGATCTGAATCAGATAACAAGCAGAACATTAATTTCAGAATACCAAATACAGCACACGGCTGTTCCTCGGACATTCTTTTGTGACTGAATTCATAGAGAAATTATGATGATTTGGCAGAATCAATTCTAGGACTTCAACATAAAGAAACAGGCTGGTCACAGCTGAGCAAAGGAGTCCTTTTCTTAGCTGCTTTGCTAACTTCAGCAGCCAGCACCCCCATGCATGCTGATGGAAGGCGCGCCGTCGCTTGGCACGCGTCTCCATCCCCCTCTGCATCTGATCAGAATGAATAAGGACAATCAGATTTACCAAGGCACAAAGATGCAGATGCCTAAGCACCCAACCCCCATGGACACACAGGCTACAAATAAACAATCCAAGATGACAGGAAATATTGCAGCTACACAGAGGAGACGAGCTGAAGTCAACAAGCACTTGAATTCTCCTGAGACACGCGGTGATCAAAGCCTTGACTCAGTTCTACACCCTACGGTTTAGACGTATCTCCAGAGTTGACTTAAAAGAATAACCTAACTGTAAAGAATGCATTTTGTATCATTTTAATTTAGAACACTCGATCCTTGAAAGGAGGACATTTCATTAACAGTTTTCAGGCTTCTGACAAAAAGATACTGGTGTACTGAGCATTGATGTCCTTTTTCTTTTCATTTTCTTATTCAAAGGAAAAAGAGGTAGAAGTACTGTTATCGAACAATGTCTGTACATGGAAAGCACATTAACAGACAAATGAACAGCATGAGACTGGTACTGCACAAAGGAGTCTTTGCTAAAATTAGAGTTGCAGAGCAGCAACACAGAATTGCTCATGTCTGGTCAATAGAGAGAAGAACAAATGACAGTCAATCTACTCCAGCTCCTATTCCAGGATATACCTGTACCAACAAGACTTGGTTTGGCTAATATTTTAAAAACTGACTGAGGATGAGGACTGCATACTCTGCCTGGCAATCCCTGCTAGTATTTCACTATCAATACCTTGCACAGTTGTTCTGCACACTCACCTGTACCTCCTGTGTTCAAATTTACACCTGCAACTTCACATCCAGCGAGGGAATATGAATAGCTGGGTACTTCTTTCCTACCCACAGCAGTACCACGTCTGAAGGCTGCTACTGCTTCAGTCAGCCATCACCACTGGTTCAAGAAAACGATGTGCCATAACTCCAAACTCTCATAACTCACAGCATTCTGAGAAAGCACCGAGTTACTGGTGCCCAGTTTCTACACTAGGCTTCTGCCGTGGGCTACCATTAAGGAGAGTTCACTAGACCAAGCTGTGACCCATCATAGTGGTTCTTACACTACACGTTCTCTGGATAACTCAGTTCCTTCTGTGAGGGGACACTGCTCATGTTTCCTGCACTTTTGGCAGTTGTGTTGCACTAGATGCAGTAGTTATTAGTCTTCCTAGTGCTAAGGAGACCGAGACGATAATTTCTGTACTTCTAATAGGAAATATTCATGTTACATTCTATCCCAGTGCAATGGTTATCTCTTTTCTTACCAAAGTGACATTACTGACCCATGATTACCTCGCTGCTTTTCTGCAGAACTCTCCGTGTTGCCCGTCCTGGTTTTCTGTGGGTTGTTCTTCCTGCTTTAGCCTGGAGCATCGCACACGTCTCTTTCAGCTTCTCCTAAATGCCCTCTCAACTTTGGCAATAGCATTTTGGATTCCTTTGGGGAAGGGTGAAAAAGCCTGTAACATTAAAAAAAACAAAATTGATGGTGTTCTTAGAGTAGAATATGGAGGACAAACATGTCCATTCCCATTTCTTGGGCTACATCTTTCCTGAGACACAAATAAGACAAGCTCCCTATTTTCCCATTGCCTTCTCAGGACCACATTGTGTTTTAGGAAATGTAATCCTTCCAGGATCTCAGCTCACAGGAGACAGAGTGAGAGGAAAGGTGCACTTCCTTGCCTGCTAAAGATTTACAGAACTACATTTGAATGTTTGAGGGTTCTTAAGCTAATTCCTATACTTCAACACATCCAAACACTTCATGTCAATTTGATAAAGCAAAATACTCAACATCAGTTTTTTTGGACTGGGCAAAAATATTTTCGGTCAAATGAAATGCGGGGCAACGTTTTCCATGAGGAAGTTTCTGCTTTGTAACTACTCCATTTTCTGTCAAAACTCATTGCTACCAGGCACGAAGCAGGATTCCATGGCAGGGAAACGTGATGGAAGGAGAATGTAAACATGGGAGAGGTAGGAAAGCAGTGAAGAACAGACTCATTGCTACCAGGCACGAAGCAGGATTCCATGGCAGGGAAACGTGATGGAAGGAGAATGTAAACATGGGAGAGGTAGGAAAGCAGTGAAGAACAGAAGTGAAACTTGACCAGATATTTGATATAAAGGAAGCCTGAATGTACAAAATCCCGGTGGATAATGCTTTTTTCCCTTATAACTACTCTTTGGCAACTGTCAGCCACCAATGCACAGTTTAGCAGGTGCTATTTTGTTTTTCAATAGTGTTACTTTAAAAGCCAGAATATCATATAACAGGAAAACAATTGTTCCTTCAACGTAGCCTATTTTCCTCAATACATCAATTTTGCATTAGTTACACCAAATTTCTTTAATCCTTTACTGCAAGTACACTATAACCATCACTTTCAACATTTTACAGCTCTTCTCAGTCAATAGCCCATACTTGCCTTATATTAAATTACCTGGACAAGAAAGAGAATCAAGAGTGCTCTCTGCAACAACGAAGGGGAAGAACAAGCCTTAGGAAACTACTGGAACAGCCTGCAACCCTCAGAGCTTGCTGAAGCTCAAGGCACATCTGAAGATTGAAGCCCAAAGTAAAGCATTCTTAAATTTCTTTAGCTGCCTCCCCGACTACTCACTGCCTATCTGGCCTCAGATCTCCTCTGTTTACCTAGCTTAAAAAAGCACACTGAAGTAAAGCTCCTCCAAGTACATATTGATCCCTTGCTTTCATGTGTCTCTGTTTTGAAAGCTCTACTTTCCTGGCTGTGATCTACCAGCTATTTTCAGAACTGTTCCCAACTCTATCACCAAGATAAGAAAGTTATTGTGCTATTGAGCACAACAGTTAATAACCATTTGCTGTCAGGCTTTCTGAAGTCACTTATTTTACCAGCTGCTTTGCATTCCATACCTTCCTGCATGCTAATTTGGAACATAAATTATTTTCAGCTGCACCTCATTACTACACAAAATAAGCAGATCACTCCTCTATCACAATTACTCAAGTTCATCCTCCCCTTCTATTATCTTCAGTCACAAACTAACAAGAGAACTTAAATTTTGCTGGCTTTTATTGTGCCAACAGCATAATAAGTAAACCAAGAATGGGTCTTCCAAAGGGTCCTGAAGGACTGCAAAAGCCACAACCCCCTCAAGTTTCATACAGCTGTTGCCTATTTCGTTTCGACTCCTTGAAAACAAAAATCTCATCAACTCCCTCTTTTTAACAAACACCAATCACTTTACCTACAGCAGTAATTCTCCAATAGATCTTGATTAACAACAGTATGAATTATGCTTATGCCATATGTGCTTTAAATACCGGGGAAGTTACCTAAAATTATAATGATACAATTTTGTGTGTATTATATATACCAAAAAAAGCACAGTGATACCTGAAGACTTATTTTTCCCTAATGTTGTAGTTCAGCAAATGGATGTTTGCACTTTTTCAGTTAAGGAATCGTTTTAGAAAACTGCATGCTTGCTCTTCTAGATACCAGGGGATGGAGCATTTCCAGGCTTCCCATATAGCCAAGGACTGCAACCAGGCATTTAAGAACACCAGGATTACTCGCCCCCGTGAAGTCGAACATTAATAATTGAGAAGAGGAAAGAGGATGAAAATTTGACAGCTCCGTCTCTAAATGACAAGGTTTAGCACACACCTCCGTGTGCAGCTAAAGTTGTCTCTTGAATGTCTATCTTTTATTAAAAATAATAGGATCTTGAAATATTTATCGAAATATCAAAGGAAATCAGGCAAGTCACATTGATTTCTTTAGCTTGCAAAACACTTGGTATGATGCCACTCCACGTCTTCCAGACAAAGGAGTTTTTAGGATTTCAAGTCGTACTGTTCCGATTTTGAATTATTTCTTGATGTAGTTCTGCTTTGGCATTGTGAAGCTGATGTGGCTATTTTTTTTTAAGTCACCTAATGCTCCTCTTCACAAGCCAAAGTGCCCCAAACTGAGGAGAGAACCCCATCCTTTCAAAGGAGGAATATCATCTAAACCTACACCATCCACAAACAATTGCTAACAAGGGTTTTTTAGTGAAATGGCATAGTATTCTGTTACCATTTGACAGTCAGGTACAACCAGCAAGTGTATGACAAAGATACTTTCTAGAGGTGTACCTGATTCCCCCATAACACATCCAATGGGCAATTTTTATCCATATTCCCAAAAGGCCAGACCTTCCCTAACTCCCCTTCAGACTGGACTTGTTTTTATTAGGAAATTTTAAGCATACCTTCATGATAATCCACCTAACCATCATTCTCTCACTTTTGGTCACAACAGACATCCTTTCCTCACTTTCGATGCTAATATTTAGCTATTTTTTCTTGTTGCTACTCACTTCCATCAGAGCAAGTCACGCTTAAACAGTGAGGAGAAATTGTAGCTTTGCTTGTTAGTTGGCAGTAATCATTTTGAAGGATTTCTTATGCACCAAAGGAACACAGCCTTACCATTTAATTGCACTTAATTACTATTGTATGCTCCCAAGCTGACACTAGCAGACAGTTGGATTTTTTCATTACACTAACAATATATTGACTCCTCCCTCCTGCCGATTGCCCAGGTCACCGAGACACTAAACACCACAAAGCTGGTTTCCATAAATCCAGAGCATCCTTACAGGTCTCTCACCAGTAGGCTCAGCAGAAGAAAAACACTATGCTTTTTTTCTTTCCTGTATTAGACACGACTAAACCATGTTCTCAGTTGAAGACAGGAGACTTTCTGCTTTTACTCATTTAATTTTAAATCTGGAAACAGATGGGCTGGTTTGCGATCTACCTCCTTTCAACTGGAAAAATTCCCATCAGCTTAAAGTTAAGGGAAACAAGGTCAAGTGCAAAGAAAACAAACCTGGTATGATAATTTACAGATATACAAGAGGCCATCATAGCATTAAAGGCACCCTTAATAGCGCAACACCCATATCAGCATCACAAAGACTATTCTCCACAATACATACCCTCATCGGGATGATGAAAAGCCAAAGCTCCATGAAGTCAGCATGAACCTTACAGTACAGCACGTGTTAAAAAATCTACACATTGTATGCATGCAGCCTGTTAAAAAAAACCAAAAACAACCCAAAAAAACCCAACCACAACATAAGGACAGCTCTCTTATTCTGGGATTCAGTCACAGAATGCTACGGGGTTGGAAGGGACCTCTGGAGATCATCCAGTCCAACCCCCTGCCAAAGCAGGTCCACCCAGAGCAGGTCCCACAGGAACGTGTCCAGGTGGGGTTTGAATGTCTCCAGAGATGGAGACTCCACCACCTCCCTGGGCAGCCTCTGCCAGGGCTCTGCCACCCTCGCAGGAAAGAAGTTCCTCCTCATGTTCAGATGGAACTTCTCATGTTCAAGGTTGTGCCCGTTTCCTCTTGTCCTGTCCTTGGGCACCACAGAAAAAAGACTGGCCCCATCCCCCTGACACCACCCTTGAAATATTTATAGGTGTTGATCAGATCCCCCCTCAGCCTTCTCTTCTACGGACTAAAGAGAACCAAGTCCCTCAGCCTCTCCTCAAAAGAGAGATGCTCCAGGCCCCTCATCATCTCTGTAGCCCTCTGCTGTCCCCTCTCCAGCAGTTCCCTGTCCTTCTGGACCTGGGGAGCCCAGAACTGGTCCCAGTGCTCCAGATGGGGCCTCCCCAGGGCAGAGCAGAGGGGCAGGATGACCTCCCTCCACCTGCTGCTCACACTCTTCCTGATGCCCTCCAATATGCCACTGGCCTTCTTGGCCACAAGGGCACATCACTGGCTCATGGACACCCTGTTGTCCACCAGGACTCCCAGGTCTTTCTCCTCAGAGCTGCTCTCCAGCAGGTCACCCCCAACCTGTCCTGGTGCAAGGGGTTATTTCTCCCCAGGTCCAGCACCCTACACTTGTCCTGGTTGAAGTTCATCAGGTTCCTCTCTGCCCAACTCTCCAGTCTGTCCAGGTCTGGCTGGATGGCAGCACAGCCTTCTGGGGTGTCAACCACCCCTCCCAGTTTTGTGTCATCAGCAAACTTTCTGAGGGTACATTCTATCCCTTCATTGGGGATGGACCATCCCAGGTCATTGATGAATCACCTTAGTTATTCTAAGTCACCTTAATTTGCTTTCACATACATGTTTGTACTCCCAAATTGGAAGAACCCCTGCTCTGTAAATACTTGAGACAAAAAAAAAAAAACACAGCTACAGAAACAATTGCAAACCTCATTGTTACTGCCAGAACTGGACCCAGTGCTCCAGATGGGGCCTCCCCAGGGCAGAGCAGAGGAGCAGGATGACCTCCCTCCACCTGCTGCTCACACTCTTCCTGATGCCCTCCAATTGGCAGCACAGCCTTCTGGGGTGTCAACCACCCCTCCCAGTTTTGTGTCATCAGCAAACTTTCTGAGGGTACATTCTATCCCTTCATTGGGGATGGACCATCCCAGGTCATTGATGAATCACCTTAGTTATTCTAAGTCACCTTAATTTGCTTTCACATACATGTTTGTACTCCCAAATTGGAAGAACCCCTGCTCTGTAAACACTTGAGACAAAAAAAAAACACCGCTAGAGAAACAATTGCAAACCTCATTGTTACCATTTCTCCACGCTTACAAAATTTGTGATGTTCTTCACAAAGAAACTTTCTGTATTCTTTTAAAGCTCTCATATGCATACAGCGATTTTCTTCCCAATTAGCATCACTTATGTATACAAGGTTTATAAACTGAAAGCAAGTCGTAAAGTAAAATCGTTCCCTTTACTCCTGCCTGACGAGGATCAGCAGGCTTGTACGTTAAACAGCATCCTATAATTAGGGCTCACTTGTCTTTCTTTAAATACCTCTAGTTAGAACAAAACACAGGCAGCCCTTGCGCCCCACAGAGTCTCCGCTTTTATGTGTCTTCGCCGCCTTCTTCAGACACAAGAGAAGAAGAAAATAATTCTTTTCACTTAGTTTGCATTCCCTGCACTTTATCACTTCTTCCCTTCACTTGTTCAAGCATTCATTGGTGGGAAACCACATCCTCCTCAGACTCAGATGAGAGAGCACTTAGAGTCTCTGAACTCACGCTATCCAGCTTTTGAATCTATAAACTTTACATTTTCTTGGGCTTTCTTTTCAGCACACAGAAGGGCTTAAAACTAAAAAGCAAAACTTTCAAAATGACACATTATCAGCACAAAAATATAGAGCTTTTTAGGTTATCAGAAGTTCCCAAGAACAGGTGCATAGGATATTTTGGGAGTTGCCAACACTTCACTGCACGGCTGAATGCTTGCAAATAGGTGGGAAAAGGAAGAAAGTATTCCCAGATGAGAGGAGAGAAGATGATGAGAGGAAAGAACCGGCGCCTTCAGACAAGGTCAAAAAAAGAATACTTCTCACTGTCATCTAATTAGGTCTCAGGGGAAATCAGTAATAAATTTAACATAACAGTGCAAGATGGAGGCATGCAAAGAGCGATTCGGTGGGATGATGGCAAATCAGAGAATGTGTGCTTCCCAACTGGCAACATGCTCGCTCACTAAACAGCCATGTCCATGTCTTCAAGTAGAGCTTTTTTTCTTTCCTTTTAGTATTGTGCATTTGCCTATAGATGGCCACAGAAACTCCCCGTGTTCTGAGCAGCTAAGCCTATTCCATTTCAGTCAAACATCGCTAGATGTATCTGCAGGATACATCTACTTTAAGCATAAAATATTCTCCTTGAAGTCTATTCAAAAATGTTTTCACGGCCCTATAGAGTATGGCAATCTCTTAACTATTACTAAAGCCTATTCATCAATATTTTTGGCATGCCAGGACAACATCATGCTGCTTCTCTGGTGTATCCAGAGACATGTTTCTTTTTCTTCTTTGTATTTCTCAACTGCATAATAGATAATCTCCAGTTGCACCAGGTGAGGGTTTGATGTACTTTGGACTTCAGGACCATTGTTTAGATTGGATATTGGGAAAAAATTCTTCACTGAAAGGGTTGTCAAGCCTTGGAACAGGCTGCCCAGGGAAGTGGTTGAGTCGCCATCCCTGGAGGTATTTAAAAGATGTGTAGCTGTGGTGCTGAGGGACATGGTTTAGTGGTGAACTTGGCAGTGCTAGGTTAACGTTTAGACTCAATGCTCTTAAAGGTCTTTTCCAACCAAAATGATTCTATGATTCTCTAATTACGCCTTCGCTATGACCACCCCAAGGGTCAGTACACTAAAACGACCCATTATAGGGGTTATGGGGCTTTCAGGAGGTTATGATGACCTTGCTCCTCTTATTTTGCTGGGGAAGGAGCCAGGTCATCACAGGGAAGCCCTAGCATGCAAGATCCTGACTTTTCCACGCTACACTGCACTTTCTGAAAATAAAAGAAACACTCCTCTGTACCATATGAGAGCTTGTCCCCAAATGATTTGACATACAGTGCTTCGGTGCATTACATTACATTCATGTAAATCCAAGGTAACATGCTGTGCAATCACACCCAGGCTTTCCTTGAATATAAAAGAAACATGATAAATTTATTTATTTCCAGCATAGACAGATTCAGGTGAAAAGGGCAAGATTTAAGAAGCCAGAAGCAGTCAAGAGGAAACAAAAGAAACATGATAAATTTATTTATTTCCAGCGTAGACAGATTCAGGTGAAATGTTCACGCTGGTGAAAAGGGCAAGATTCAAGAAGCCAGAAGCAGTCAAGAGGAAACAGGGATGGAAAAAGGCAAATTAGGGCATGGACGTAACAGAGGGGAAAAAAAAAAACAAAAACAAAACCAGACCAGAATAGCCCAGGGTGAAAAAAAAAAAAACCCAAACGGATCAGAATAGCCCAGGGAATATTTGGTAAGATCTCAAGCAGGCAGTGGTAGCAGGAGGTAAAAGGCCAAGAGGGACATGGAGAAGGTTGAAAGTGAGGTGAGAGGCAGATGTGCTCTGACAGGGGAGACTGCATGTAAAGATGCAGGGAGGAAAGGAGCTCTAAGCTGTCTTCAGTGTGTCTGTGGAAAAACCAACAGAGCTCAGGGAAAAGGGAAAGAGAGGGCCAGGAGACATTACTGCTGTCCAGGTTTATTCAGGTGCAAAAGATAAGGGTAGTTTAAGGGATTTCATGGTTTGAACTTCTCGAAAAGGTCCTGCAGTGTCAACGTATTCACTTCTTGCCATGAACGTGACATGATCCCTTGCGATGTCTGTGAAGCCTTTGCTATCTAGACAGTGTTTTATAGTGAAATAAATGCTCATTTTTGCAGCTTTCCATGCCCAAAGGAAACTGCAGCCTCAATGCCCAGAAGGGCAGTTGGACTAGAAAAGGTCACCACCTTATGCTCAGTGAAATAAATGCTCATTTTTGCAGCTTTCCATGCCCAAAGGAAACTGCAATCCCCAGAAGGGCAGCGGGACTGGAAAAGGTCACCACCTTATGCTGTGTGATTTGAAGGAGAAGCACCCTGCAACAGACAGACTTAAGCACAGGTTTGGCACCAAGTCTCACCTGACACACGTTCTACTTTGTAACTTGAAGATGTTGTGTGGTGCTGTGACTGCAGCCCAGGGTTTTTCACTGAGAAATTAAATATCTGTAATAAAGTATTTCTGTAGGAAGCCTGCCCGGGAAATCGTGCGTACATTTAATTCGGTGGAGAAAGTGTTTAGAAGTACTTCAGCCTTGCAAAAAATATTGCCCCTCGGTGCAAGTAAGGTCAGCAAGAGCCTGAGTTATCCACCACATAATAACCCATCAGCCTTTATAATCCTGACAGCAGCTCGGGTTTGTTCTTCTCCTGAGAGTGCAGGAGAGGTGTTAGGATTTAACATGCAGGCCGTATTATTGGTTCCTGGAAGGAAGGATGGTAGCACTGTAACTCCCTTTTGTAGAAATGTTTTAAATGCTCAGTGATTCTGAATGGCTTTGTTAGTCACGCTATCCCTGCAGGGGAAGGAAGGGCAGATTCTTTCCATTTGCTTAGAGACAGTAGAATAGCGTTTGTTTTTGAGCGACTCAAGGTTACAACCTGTGTGTAACCCAATGAAGAACGTTTTTGTCAATCGACTTTTTAATGTGTGTCTTGCACACTTTTAACCTTTAACTATTAAATATTCATATTCTAAAAGGTTCTGCGTGTCAGTCCTTTAGCAATTTTTCTCCCCAAGAAGAATGAGCTGGTAAGATGTAAAATCTCAAAGCGGAAAAGAAAAAGGTTATCATTTCAGCTTCCCGCTCCCATTTGGACAAGAAAAATGCTACAGATAATGCAACATGTGCAAGAGCACATCATGAGGAGTTCTGGTTACCCTATTAGCTATCTGTACACATGTGCATGCATATTTTATGCAGATATTTGTCCTTCTTCCTCCCAGTAGGATTATTCAATATTTTAAAATGCACAGAAAATACATTAGCAAATGGACTCCCATTTCTGATGTAAATAAAAAATCGCAAAAAGAAACATTTTATCTACACTCAAAGTGCCCTTTTTTTTTTTTTTTTTCTTGCGTAGGGGTGAGAAATTATTGAGATTCTCCCATAATTTCTATTTATGGTACATTTTCAGCTTTTAAAAAAAAGCAGTAGCCCCACATTCCCTGCTGAAGTTACTGGTTATTTCATAGGAAACCCATTGCCACCAGCTTGAGTGTTTCCTCCCGACTACAGATGAGAATAGTAGGAGGCATAAAAAACTTTATCATCTCCTTCAGGTGAGCAAAACTGTATTATCCTGAAAAAAATCAACACCTTAATGGTAAATATATATATTCACTGTCAATACTGCAAATGTCTTTAAGATTCTGTACTTGTCCAACAGCCTTTTTCCCAACACTTTATCAACATGACTCCTTCAACATGCTAAGTGGGCAAGCAGCCTCGTCCCCTTGACCTTCTATTTGCATTCTGAGTGGCATTTCCATAGCCCTGCTGGAACAATGCTTGCAAATTCATTTAAATGCATACGTAAACGTGAAACACTTCATGCAGGATAACATATTTCAGCGCTCAGTGCTGGACAAGCCAACCATGCTAAACAGCTTTGGCTTCTCTGAAGTCACTTAGGAGCCACCTAAGGTTGCCAGACACAGAGGTAAATGGATAACAGAAACGCATTCCCTAATGGGATCATATAAACTGCCGGCCAACAGACCCCTGTAGGATTAAGAAATTTGGTTACTGCAAGGCCAGCAGATAGTTTGGGGCTGAGAATCAATGCTAAATTGCAAATCCTGTCTTGGCAGCAGGCAAATGTGGCCAGGGTAAGGAGGAGTGCTGCTGGAGAGCCACAGGAGGGGTTGGTTCTCGGCAGCAGGACACCGGGATGGCTGCAAAGGGACATCTTCATCCCTTTTTCTCTGTGCAGGAGCAACTGCTGGTGGAATTGGCCACCCAGCTCACGGAGGGCGAGGACACTAAAACACCCTTGGCTTGGTTCCAGCTGCCTTTTGCTCTGTAAATTACTCCCAGGGACACCTCTCCATTCACTAGCGTGCACAGTCAGGTGTTTAATTACCTGTTAAGTCTGAATTCCCCATTTCCTCACTTCCCATGTTCAGATGGTTCCTAATGACACCTGCCAGAGCTGGATGTGGCCCTGGTCCTCGAGCTGGAAACCTCTGTCTGTTCAGCAAGGCTTGGGTGCAGGCTGCTTCATGTGATGGGAGGGCAGAGGAGAAGCAGTAGCTGGGCATGTCTTCTCATGTCAGTAGTCTGGGCCACCACATCTCCTGTCCCGTGTCACCACTGCACCCTTCACCAGCATCTGCCCCTTCTCTCAGTCTCACCTTTCCCAGCCATGATTTCATTATATGGGTTCTGAACTGAAGTGTTAGGAAATGGGAGGAGATCACTCATTGCAGCGGGGCCAACAGGGAGACCTGAAAATGTTGCTTCTCTCCAGCATCTCCATGCAGCCCTACAGCTTTGGATCTCCTTTTCTTACCCAGATGATTTCCCACATGAAGGCTCTAAAAGGTAAGAACGAATCCAGCAGAGCTGGGTTCCACGATGCAAACACTGGGGACTAGCTTCAGCAGAAGCGTTATTTCTTCTCTTGTATTTACCAAAATCCAAGGCAAGTATTTATTCCCGTTTAAAATTCAAGAGTAATCCTAGAGTAGTGCATTAGGGAGTAGCAAACAAGCAATTATCTGTTATTGAATAGTTTTCAGCACAGCAGAAGGTGATGTGAGCTTCCCTGTGGCACCCATGTCCCCAGCAGGAGTGATACAGGGTAAGAATACACAAATAACTAACTTGGAGTATAAAGGAGCAGGTAATATATAGCCACTTCTTAGCCATTTGGGTGCATATTTTTATCAAAGAGCTATAAAGAGTGATTCTGCCTTAATTTCAGCCCTTCAGTGGGAGCGGGATAAACTAGCTCTGATTTGTCTTGGGACAGGAGCGTTTCTACCTGGCAATTGCCACGAAGCAGCTGTCAGGTGGGACCCTGTCTCTTGCTTTTGGCAGCAGCATCCCTGGGTCTGTGCAGTTCCCCAGCCTGTCCCTGCCACCGTGTGCTGTAAGGCATGCACCAGAACTGCTGCTGGTCCAGGGAAGTCCTCTTAGCCCTCCTCCTCATCCCCACGGTAGTAAACCTGCAGCTGTCCTCTTAGCCCTCCTCCTCATCCCCACGGTTGTAAACCTGCAGCTGTCCAATTTCATTGAATTTCACTGAATTTTTAGAGTTGGAAGGGACCATAGAGATCATCTAGGCCAAATCTCCAGAGAAGGGGACTCCACACCCTCCCTGGGCAGCCTCTGCCAGGGCTCTGCCACCCTCACCGTGAAGAAGGTTTTACTCATATTTGAGAGGAACCTCATATGTTCCAACTTGTGCCCGTTGCCCCTCGTCCTCTCACTGGGAACCACTGAAAAGAGTCTGGCTCCCTCCTCCTTCAACCCACCCTTGAGATCCTTGTCAGCATTAATAAGGTCTCCCCTCAGCCTTCTCTTCTCCAGACTAAAGAGTCCCAGCTCTCTCAGTCTTTCTTCATCAGGGAGATGCGCCAATCCCTTCATCATCTTTGTTGCCCTTCAGTGGACTCTCCCCAGTAGTTCCCTGTCCCTCTTGAACTGGGGAGCCCAGAACTGGACGCAGGATTCCAGTTGTGCCCTCCCCACTGCTTGCTCATGGGCATTTTGCTGTCCACCAGGACCCCTAGAGCTTTCTCTTCAGAAGTTGTCTTCAGCAGGTCCACCCCTAACCTGTACTGGTGCCAATATATATACAATTCACAGGTTTTATCTGCTACAGAGACCTCTGCAAGGGCTCTTGTGAGGTTTTGTTTCTTCAGTGCTGCCTTTTTGGCTGTTTTCTCTGCAGCAGTGCACACACACGTGCAGCATTAATGTCTTGTGCAAGCACAGCCAGAAGAGATAAACTGCTAGAGGGAGGCTGAGGGAGCTGCAGCCATACATTGAACTCAGCACTATGAGAAGACACTAAGTGTGGAGAGGACAGGGAGCACACCACACCAAGGTCTGCGTGGGCGACAGGCACACCACTAATAAAAAACTCAAAAAGGCAGTCCTGTGCATTCACCAAAAAACTCTTTGATGAAGTCAAGCAGCATATATATAATATCAGTTGTTCAACCAAAAAAACAAGGTAACAATCATTACATGTGAGCTCCTAAGGATGCCACCACTGTAAATTTCTCTAGAATCGTAGAATCATCTAGGTTGGAAGGGACCTTTAAGAACATCAAGTCCAGCCATTACCCTAACACTGCCAAATTCACCACTACACCATGTCCCTCAGCACCACAGCTACACATCTTTTAAATACCCCCAGGGATGGTGACTCAGTCACTGCCCTGGGCAGCCTGTTCCAATGTTTGACAACCCTTTCAGTGAAGAAATTTTTTCCTACTATCCAAGCTAAACCTCCCCTGGCGCATCATGACTGAGATCAGCACTCTCTGGAGCCATGCTAGAGCAAACACTGCTATCCATCTATGCCAAAAAATTAGCTAGCTATCACCGGGATTTTATTGGTCTACCAAAACTCATGCATATTTATCAAGGCAAATAAGCAGTCCTTTTTGACGTACTACCCAATGCCGCTGCGCATAGTAAAAGCCCCCACTGAGTCCACATCAAAAATACTACTCCAAAAAAGTAACAAAATCAGTGTTATGCTGAGGGGGGGTCTTAGGAAATGGAAGAAAATTATCCTGATATGTCACACATAAAGGAAAGATACCTTTGGCAGATGTCAAGAAAAAGGAAACGTGGCACAAAGTAATGTAGGATCAGGGGTGGATGTCTAGAAGAAGCAAGCAGGTGAGTTACTGAATGAGTTACTGAAACAGATGGATATAGTTTGCTCAGGGGACTTTGGGGGCACAAAACAGAGTGACTCAAGGAGAACTGGAGAAAGGGAACACTGGTCTCCTGACTGCTTCTGGAGCATGAGAGCTGCTGGGTCTTCAAGTAGCTGCAAACATGCTTCACCAACCACTGACAGGAGCGGCAAAGACTCATCTGCCAAATCCAGGTGACCTCCAGAGAGCTGACTGGAACGGGACAGAGGAGGAGAAATGCACCCACCCAAGAAATCCCACATCAAGAAATGCTGCATCTCAAATGCCAGGCAAGAGACTGACAATAACTTGTGGTCAGAAGGAGAGGCTGAGGAGCAACGCCAAGACACAAGCTGGGAGGAAATGTTGAAAACGGTGACCATCAGTGGCTCAAGTAGAGGTAAAAGCATCACTGGCCATGAATCTTTCCTTCCAATCTGCAGAATCTGATCCTCACGTGCTTTACTATCAGTCTACTTCTACTTTGCTTTAAGGGTTTGGCATTTCTGAAGAGCACAATGACAGGTTGCAAAGCTGGGATTATGTGCCTGCTCAGGATTCTCTCCAGTGCATTTCCACCTTAAAACGTGCATCCATATTAGAGGACACTCTTTTAAAGAGCAAGACCCTATCAGACCATCTTACAGTTCTTTAATATTTTTTAATATTCTGAGGGAGAAAGGAAGGTGGGAGCAAAATGCCCACAAGCAGGTACAATATCCATGAGCGAAAAAGTCATACTGAGAAGTGCCTCATACTTGACACTTTGGGATTGTACCCTCCTGAATTCAACATCCCTAATTTCATATCTGTCACTCATTTTACCCTTTGTTCCTACAGATTAATTTCTAGTCTCCATATTAACTGTCTCTTCCTGTCATGGCATCCTTTTTTTACAGCTGATACACATCCATAAATTAATAGCAAGCTGTTACAAAACTTTTCCTACCCCTCCCCTAAATAAAAGACAAGAGAATGCATCTGAAATGATAAATGCAAGTAAGTGCTCCCAGCCCTCTGCCTTATCTTGAAACACTTATTTTCCCAGATTTTGATGCTTTGTGCCTGAAGTCTAACCCCCTATTACCTTTTCAGATTCAGAAAACTGTTGTAATTCACATAAACTTTCCACATTTAATACAATCAAGAATTGTATCCCGCTCCACTCCAACTGTCAGGATGGTAGAAATTCCGAACAGACTGTAAAAATTTCATCTCGGATTTAGTAAAGGATTTCTAAATCATTACTTCTGCCCTCAACGCCCGATTCAAGTCAATGAGAACCTGAGAACCCAGCAGTTGGCAGAAATAGCTTTTGTAAGCTGCAGAATACAGCTGTTCGCGCTGTAACACGTCAGCGCGGATTTATTGTAGATTCAGTGACTTTGCAGGCTTAAAAGCAGAGTGGATCAATGAGAAAACCTTGTGCCCAGCTGGGCCGTGTTGCCTGCTGGAGGTCTGGATCAGAGGGAAAGTCCTGCTGCTCTGGCCTGCCCACCACCCAGGTAAACAGAGTAGAAATTTGGCAGAAGCAAGATATAAAGCTTTTGTTCCCCATTTTCCACACAAACCGAGATTGCAGGCGACTCCTGGCCGTCGCCTCAAGCCACAGGGACAAATAAGATCAGGGTCTTTTCCCCTTCCTAAGCCCAGCAATGGAAGCTGCTTTATCCCAGCCTCCTGCTAAAATCCTGTAATGACTTTCCTGACAATTTAACTCATACGTGTTCATGTTTTAATGGCACCATTTACAGGAAGTATAAGTAGAGATGGAGAGGACCAGGCAGCCAGCTGCAAAATCGTATGGAAAATTAGAGGAAGTGAGGCATAAAGTGATTCTACAAATCCCTGGCCATAGGTGACCTCCAGGTTAGGTTATTGAAACCATCCTTCTAGAAAAGTTGTTTTGTGGTAATAAACATATGTAAAGAAATGATCTTAAAGGTATATTTAAAAAAATATATAAATATATTTTAAAATTTATATAAAAAATGCTATCGTTGCTCTAAAATCAGTGAACTGCTCTTACTGTATTCGCGGAGCAAACTGGTTATTGACACTATCTAGAAAAGTTTTTTTGTGGTAATAAAGATATGTAAAGAAATTATTATAAAGGTAAATAAATATATATATAAATATATTACAAAAAATATATTAAAAAAGCTATCATTGCTCTAAAATCAGTGAACTGCTCTTACTGTATTCGCGGAGCAAACTGGTTATTGACACTATCTAGAAAAGTTTTTTTGTGGTAATAAACTATATATATATATATAAAATATACATAAACCAAACGCAACACTGAATGGCCCAAAAGGAATCTGGACAAATACTGCAACACTGAAGACAGAGACTGGTTTGTAAAATAAATCTCCTGAATCATTAGAAGTTCACAGCAGCCCTGTGGTGGGGAACGTAGTAACTAACAGGACTCCAAATAAAAATAAAACTATTTTCTATTTAACCCCCCCAAAAAAAAGAGTTTCAGTAAAACCATTCCACATTGTAGAGAAGTAGGTGAACTGCCAAACTTTTTAGCTTCTTGAGAGCCCTGAACACTGAGAAGTTTAAGGATAATCCATGTCAAATACATAACAAGCTCTGAAAACATTTAACATATTCCACCAACATAATATGATTTTAATAGCCCTTTGAAGTTTCATTGAAATGCTGGACTGGCCTTTTACGGGTTATTAAATTATTTTTTCAGGGATAATAAATGACAGAGAAGAAGCAGGTAAGAAAGAGAAATACATAAGCATCTCCAGGATTAAATTTTTGGGGAAAAAAGTAACCATCTCAGCCTGTAAAATGTAAAAATAAAAGAGCAATCACACTTAACATTAATGCAGCCCTTACTGCCCAAGGTAACAACCGAAATGGCCATGCAAATAAGAAATCAAACATTTCTCTATTAATATACTTGTATCCACATGCTTTCAGGCAGTACGATGAAATCCATTAGCATACAATTTTCTGTAATAATGTTTTTTAAGCAAACTTTCTTATAAGGTAAAATCATGCAAAATTGAGCCAGAACTTTATCTACAAAAGGACTTGTTGCAATTAAAGGTAGACTAAAATCCCACGTGTATTATTTAAATATGTCTCCATATTTAAATTTATTGTCTCATAAAGGGCATCACTTTATTCCAGGACTGTGGACATTTCAAGAAATATTAATCAACAACTGGGTTTTTCTATTAAAAAACGGTGAGGGAAAAAACCAGAAGAATGAAAACCCTTCACATCTACTGAGTTTTAGAAATCGTTTAGTAAAAAAGAATATGAAAAAAGTTATCCTTTCTTTTCCTTTAAAAATACCTTGCAAGAGATTTCAGTTTTTATTGCGAATTTGCACAGTCGGGAAGCAAACAGGGGGGAGAAAATGTTTTTCAGCTACTCATATTATAAAATGAGCCTTTTTCCTGCCTTACTGTTGACACCACCGGCGTCGCAGTTTTAAGTCCCAGCGTTCAAGTAACATTCTCCCTGCAAAGTTAACATTCGTAGAATGGAAATATCTTAGCAATATAATTTCACATTATAACAAAGCCTGACACAAACAAAAAGTAAAACAGTTCTTCTCAACGATTTTATCTTCCATATTAAAAAAACCAGCTGCTCCTAAGACGCAACGCAAAGCTATTTAAATCCATTCAAATACATAGCACTTCAGTAGATAAAGTGAGACCAGAGTACGTTTCTTATTATCAACAGGATGGTGACAACTTCAGCTGGACGGATATAAATGCATTACAATTTATTTAGCAAACATTTGGGATGCTCTTTATATACTCCTGAGCATCTGTGAGAGTTCTCATTTTATTCTCCTTAGTGAGGAGAGGCTCCAGCAACAAGGAACACATTTTTGCATTTCACCAAAGAGCAGATGAAAGGAAGACCTCTCTTTTTTGAGACTGGCATTACTTCAAGATAATGAAGTATTTATTTGGACAAATAAAGAAGTGACATGAAGTGACAGTCAAAGAAAAAAAGAAAAGGCAGCATTTACAGCATAGTCACCCTGACAGAAATAAAAGGGGAGAGAATGATTTCAGCAGTAAAGTGGTTTTCAAGTTTTCGTTGCTTCAAATAGTGAATGTAATTCCCCATCATCTCTCAAACTTTGGAGACCTCCACACCTGGGAAAATAGGAGTGCCAAAGGTGAATTGCCTCCACTTTGCAAAGACATAACCACGTATTATACAGTCAATCAGGTCAGTTCAACACCTCCTTTGTCCCCTTGTTGTAGCTGCTGGGGGGTAGGTCTGATGCCTCATTGCTAATGCGATCCTCAACAAAACCCTGGCAGAAACACATTGCTGCTACCCCTTCCTTTTATGTTTTCTGCTAAGGAAAACAACTTCTTCTCTGTTTAGAGCAAATAGGTCTCTTGACATTTAATAAAAACAAAAAAAAAAAAAACTGAAACAGGAGCACTAATGATGTAGACTGAGCTGAAATTAAGGATAATCTAACCCTGGCTCAAATACTGCACAGATCCCTTGGCTCAAGTACCAGTACCAGTAAGAAGGTATAAATTGTGGGTCAAAAGAGGAATAATTAATGGTAATGAAGCATGGAAAAGAATATCACCGACTGGGAGAGAAGGAAAAGGCAACGGATCTTACAGTGATTGAAACCTTCTGTAAAGATGTATTCGAGCTCCTGAGCTCAGCCCTGCTCAGCCTTCTCCAAGACAGAGGAATCAAATCAGAAGAGACCCAGAGGAGACTATGGGGGGTGATCAGGGAAAGGAAAGCTAATGCTTGAGAGATGACATTGCTGCCCACAAACACATCACAAGGGGAAAAAAATCTCACCAGGAGAAAACACACAAGAGTGTGATATAAGCTCTAATTCCGTGTTAGCACCACCACGTTCAGGAATACAGAGAGGTGAGGGACACATAACAACTTCTAAGGCGGCACCATTCTCCTCTGCATTGAATGTTTGCTGATAAAACTTAGATATTACCTATACAGAAAAGTAGGGAAACTACAGAGGCACAACAGTCTAGATTGAATTTATATATAGGAACCAAGATCTGCAGAGCTGCACAACAGTCTGGCTCTTCTGTGAGCCCGAGTGCTGCTTGGGTCTCCTGGCATCGCAGTGGTAAATGACTTTTGGGGCTTTGAGTGGGGTTTTGACTACCAGAGGGTATATGTAATCTTGTCAATTACTCCAGTATTACCACTCCTCAAACGGCTAATCCGTGCAGTGCCAGGCTGGTGAGAATCTAATATTTAAAGCTGTAAGACTGAGGAATTTCCTGCCTTTTGTTTAAGGAGATGATTGACTAATGCAGGTTTTCCTCTTAACACAAATAACTCCTCTGTGGGTGCTTTGTGGAGGTCAGAAGTATCAGGATGCTGCAGGACTGCAAGTTCATTGGTATGTTCACATGCAAGTTCAAATAAATAGACTGCATTTCCCTAATGGAACTGTTTAAATTTTGCTGCTGAAATGAAACTAACTTGAAGTTCTGGATGTGTGTTCAGTTGTAAAGTATCTAACGAAATAAAAATGTTTTCATAATGAGAAATTATATGTCTTCCCCTAATGGAACTGTTTAAATTTTGCTGCTGGAATGACAGGAAAAACTAACTTGAAGTTCTGAAATAAAAATATTTTCATAATGAGATATTATATGTCTTTTCTACTGATAAGTTGGGGGGTTTCTTGCACACACATACACGCGTATATAATACACCACTGGAGTTAATAGAATCACCTACAAAATATTCTCCTTAGTTTTCATTTTTGACGAATCAACACAGGCTTTTAAAGCCTTAAATGGTTACAGGAACCCAGCTTCCCTCGTGTATCAGGAAGATTAAACCTCACCATCATCTGTTTCAGCCCATTTCATTCCTCACACTTGGAAACCTGGCCTCGCCTGCAGAGCTCACCACGTGAATACCCTTTCACACTCTGAATTTAGAGGCAGAAGGCTTAGCTTTGCTTAGGAAACTGTGGTTCTGAATCACACTGGCCAAATAATTTATCATACATTCATCTAACTCTACAATTTCTTTTTCTCTCTTTTCTATATTTTAAGTTATTTTGTGAACTGGGCATTTACCCCTCCAAAAATTCTGCAGTCTGCCACTTGAAGGAAGATGCCAGCATCATGTTCCGGGTCGTCGGCAGGTAATTCCCCACAAAATCTTGAAGCCCTCACTCTGATCATGGGGTGCACAAGACAGAGGACAACCCATTCACTGATTTAGGTGCTCCTGGCACCGCCGTGTAGTAAAACCTACTCAGAAGTTGTTTGTGGCCTGATCTTTAAGGACGCAGATGACAACAGCCAGGTAACATCTTCCCATTTATAGCCTCCATTTTCCTTGTTCGATATTATAAAGATGGAAGTTAGGCAAAAAGGTTTCCAAATGATACCTAACATATTTGAAAAGCAGCAAAACAGCAGAAAGGTTTAAATTACCATCTTTGCTGATGAATCCAGACAACAAAGTACACTGCAAGGGTGTTTGATCATAACATTATACTCATCATCTCTATTTTAAAAGGGACCTGTTAATGGGTTTACATCTACTTTTGCTTCTGCAGGATCAAGTAATGCCTTCCCCTCTGACCAGGCACTTTCTTCTCTCCTTAGAAATACCAGAAACTTCAAAGGAAAAAAAATTGTCTGTCCCTCCTTTAGGATCTACAGGGAAAAAGAGATATTTTAATGTACATTTTTAACCAACCCAGAACAACACCACAACCACGTTAAAATAATCCACCATCCCTTGCATTTAAACCTCATAAATCTCCATTTGTTTATGTAGTTGTAAGCAGGGGAGTTACCAAAAGCAATTCTCCAGAAGGCTTTGTCAGCCACTGTATTTGGAGAAAGGCACCAGTAGAGTTTGAAGAGTTATTGGTGAAGACACAGAGGGGGGTTTTGCAGGAAGAGCATCATACACAAAGTTGTCCTTTTGCCTCAATTTGACAACAGCCCATTTTTTAAAGGTGGAGGATGATGCTGCCTACACAATAAGTTTTGGGTTTTTCATTTTCCTAGTGACAAGTTCATTTCAGGGAAGTTTCTAATTCAAGAGGAAAATACTGAAATGTGGACGAACCAAAACCAGTATGTTTCATAGCCCAAGCAGTGACTGCTACTCAAGCACACCTCCAGAGGCATTCTCCAATGGCAGGAGAGTGAGTGAATATGCTTTCCACTCAAAAATCATCTTTTTTTTAAAAAAGTTTCGTCTAGACCTGAAAAGGCATTTGAATGATACAAGGATGCTGCTGAAAATCTTATTGTAGCATGTGTCAGGTTGTGACAGGGTGCCAAAAATTTCACTGACTAGAAAAATAATGGTCTTCATTTCCCTGCTACTTCCACCCCACATTTCAGCCACGGAACAGCTGGAAAGGCTCCCAGCTTCCTGACAGCTAATTAGAGGATGAAGTTCCTGAAACCCAGTTTTAGTGAATGTTCACCCACCTGGACAGAAGGTTGCTTTAAAATGAGATTTTCCCTTAGATCAGAGAGAGGGAAGAACTGAAGAAGGAGAATAACGTGTTCAGAAGTACTCTGAGGGAGACTTTACAACCAAGAACCACAGGACTCTTGTACAGTCTGACAGACTCTCTATAATTTATGTAAACCCTTTGTACTTTTTACACCGCAAAGGCACTACAATTGTCTTAACCGTACCCAAGAGGAAAATGTTAATGTTTTATCTAGTTGGCAGAGTACTTATGACACATTCCTAATGTAGGATCTGGAATTCAGGTATATGCTAACTAAATAAAGTCCATGGCAGTCCCTTCTGGATTGGTGATAATGTGGTGGTCATACTGTATGCAGATGATTTAGTTTAGCAAAAATGGGGAAATGCAGTCCCTTCTGGATTGGTGATAATGTGGTCATCATACTGTATGCAGATGAGTTTGTTTAGCAAAAATGGGGAAATAGACAACTCGGTTTTGTTTTTTTTTTTTAAAAGGACCAAACATCACAAAACCAGGAACCCAGCTCAGAGAAGACAGCTGCCCACTTCTGCAACCTCATGAGATACACACCAAGCTCAAAGCAGAGATGCTTTGATTTAGTCCCCCGACTGAGAATTGCTATGCCCAGACAAGACTCAGGCTTTCTGGTGGAAGAGGTGAAAACTTAAATGAGCTCCCAGACACTGATCAAGAGTGAAATTTCAGAAGTAAATTCACAGGCAAGGAGATACAAAGGCCTTCTCTATTCCTGTCCTGCCTTCTTATACCATTCTTCCACTGGTGTATTTCCTGGTCCTTAACTCACACAGCATTTCCAATACTTAAGAAAACCCTTATTGCTGACATCTCACTGCATGTTCAAGCTGAGAAAGGTCGCTCAGCTCTCACAGGGTACTGGGAGAGGAAATCGAAGCGAGATGCCTGACCCCCATAGGGCTGATGTAAAAGAAACAACGGGCTATCCCTCCCCTGCAGTCCTCAGCACCCAACAGGAACATTTGCAAGTTGCAAGGATTTCAGTTTATCCAAAAAGGAATGGGAATTGGAGCCTGCAGCTCTAAAGAAAACTTCTTGGATGGATGGATGGATGGATGGATGGATGGATAAGCCAGTCTTGTGTTTAAGAACCACAGTTCAGTAGTACCTTTAAATAGTTTTTCATATTGTGAAGTTTCAGGGACATATTAAAAGGCTGAAACTGAGTAATCCAGACAAATGACCCAGAACCTTCACATATTTCCCCAGGCATTTGAGGTTCACCGGGATCATTGCAAGCTAAATACTGATGCTGTGTTTTTAATGCAAAAGGGATTATAGAGGGATTCTTTCTATAATCTCTTTTATAAAGAGATCACCTCTATAGAGAGGGTTATTATTATCTATCATATAGAGTCTAAGACAATCATGAGACCATCTATTTATCAACATTCACTGCTATGTGGTCATCTCATTCTTTCAAGTTTCTTTAAGAACTCCTTCCAAAACTGGTATTTCTGAATGCAATTTTCTAATTCCCCGTGCCAAGGTGTTCAAAGGTGGTCCATGGACAGGAATTCCCTATTCAGAGAAAAAAAAAGACGTATCTCTTGTCAGTACTGCCCAGAATCCAACCTACAAACTCCTCAGTGGTACCTGAAGCCTCTACCACACGGCATCACAGGCCATGGGGATTTTGCTCCCAGCCAGAGCAGGAAACAAAGAAGTTATTTTCCATTTATACCATGCCTGAAGTGTTCAGCTTTCTATAGAAAGTCCACAGTCAGCAGCTATCAGTCACAATTAAGCTTACTACAATGGCATGTAACTTTCTCCCATGGGACATTAGGTAGCCAAAACGTGTACTGTATTAATTACCTTTAATTGAAATGTATTTTTTACCTCTTATAGTCTAAGTTATTAATTTTCCATTTCTGTGGAAAATTAGTTCTGTATGAAGGATATTCCAGTTACCTTCCACTTGGTGTTGGCATTGGTAACCACAACTCTGAATGAGTCTGTGCTGCCAGGTGAGAGCTGTTCATCAGGAATGTTAATGACAGTCTAATGAGTAAGGGTTAGATTTTTAAAATGGGAGAAGAATGAACATTTAGTGAAATAAATGAGAAGCAACAAAGGCAACGTACATGATTGAAGGAAAGTGTTGACAAGGTTCAGGAAAATGAAAGGTAACACGGTCATCACCTTGATGAACCAATAATACCAATAAAGGTCACATATCTTCCATCACAAATTTGTTACGAGTTTCTGATTAGGCCAAATTTTAGATCCTCCCTGTAGATCAGCCAGAGAAATAGAGAAGTTTCAGAGTCTTATTGTATCTCAATGCCTAGACCATACTTTCAGATCACAGGTTTCATTTTATTTATTTATAAGTTAGAGTTTCTTACAGTAGCTCTTTCCTGGAGAGAAAAGTTCTTCCAATTTTAATGGGCACCACTCAACGCAAAAAAAATTCAATGCTAACAAGTGGTGTTTTATTGGGAGATTATCTCATCTTCTCCAGAAACCATTTTTCAGTTTTCTAATATGTTATCGTATTGATTTATTTTCAGTTTCCTCATATTTATATGTTTACTTTCCACACTGTAATAATGCGAGGATTAAAGAGCGTGAACGAGTTTTCCCTTGTTCAGACTATTTAACTTCAACAAAATGAGAACTGGAAGTGATTATTTTTGACAAGTCTTCACGCTGCAGGCTACCAATAGCTAGATAACTACCCTCCTGAAATAAATGCCAACATACAATTTATATGCATGGCATTTTTTCTGTCCAAATGAAGATGTCAGCAAGATCTACACACTTCAAGTTAGTATATAACAATTAATCTTGGAGTTAGTAAATTTAGCAGCCTCAAATATGCATGACACATCTAGTGTAGACCATCCTTATTTATAATAGAAAAAATTAATCATGTGCCTATAGAAGACAAAAGACACCAGCTCTGTAGACCAGAAGTCCACAAAGTTTACTATCCTTGCAGGTAGGTTTTCTCTCACGCACTTTTCTAGACACACATCTTCTCTCAAATTTGCCTTTTTTTCTTGGTACTATTCTGTATACTGTGCTTTCTATCAGCGGGGTTTAGGCAGCCTTGTGCTATTACTTGCTTCCATAAACATCCACGGCTTTAATTTTAATTAAAAGCACCACCACCATGTACTGCCCCCTTGGCATTTTTGGAGAACTAGTCTTTTTCCCAAGTCATTTCTTCCCAGTCTGTGCATGCACATGTGTGTGTCTGTATGTCTGTGCACGTACATACTCCCCTGCTTTGGCAAGGGAGTTGGACTAGATGATCTCTATGGTCCCTTCCAACTCTATTTTCACTGAATTTCACTGAATTTTTAAAGTCCAGAGCCAGCAACTTTAAGGGTTTGCTTGGACCTCTCTTAAACAAATGCCAAACTTTTTAACCCTCTCTGCACCTATTACTCTTACCCATTTCCATGACCAATGTCGGGTCAAAAATATTCTTCATCTAGAAGCTCAGACACTAGAGTTGCTGCACATCTACAGACCAGTAGTAATTCCTGCACAAGATCTCAGCCCACGTGATGTCTCAGGAGGAGAAGACATGTTTCACACACACCAGGGAGGAAGAGTTGGCACAGGGGCTGTCAGGGCACAGCAGCTGATCCTGGGTGTCTTCCTCCCCATAGAGGCAGTGGCTTTAGGCTCAGGTGGGCTTTCCAATTTCTGTTTATATTGCTCACCAGCATGAGGCTTGGCTTGTCCCAGTGAATGCCATAAAAATCCAGGGAGCCCAAAGGAAATGTGGACAGCGGATAACCGATTGATTTTAATTGCTCACAAATTAAGTGTGAGTAATGAGCTACGGGTCATCTATCTCTACGTTCAGGTCTGAATTGAAGACATTTGGGTACCTTAAGTAAATTCTGAAGTTTGTGGCCATGGAATTTATCCCACCTTCTTTCATGTGATGTATTTGCCCATGAATAAAAAAGGAAAAAACAATGATTATGTGGATGTGTGTGCATGGGGGGGTGTGTGGGCACGGGTGCAGACACACGGGCTTGCTGACTAATTACATACATCCAGGCTTAGGAGAAACTACCTTGGAAAGGGCAGCATCTCCAGGCCAATTCTCCAAAAGACCCCAAAGCTGACATGCCATGGAGCAGTTTAATTTATATAGAGCTGCAGGCGTTTCCAGGGTGCAGTAAGTGACACCAGAATCATAGAATGGTTTGGGTTGGAAGGGACCTCAAAGATCATCTAGTTCCAACCCCCCTGCCCTGGGCAGGGACACCTCCCACCAGACCAGGTTGCTCCAAGCCCCCTCCAGCCTGGCCTTGAACCCCTCCAGGGATGGGGCAGCCACAGCTTCTCTGGGCAACCTGTTCCAGTGTCTCACCACCCTCATAGTAAAAAATTTCTTCCTGAGATCTAATCTGAATCTTTTTTCTTCCAATTTAA